>NC_043021.1:5215592-5325592 GCF_006345805.1 Octopus sinensis
TACAAGTTGATGAACACTTTCAGCATCAATTCATCTGCTGTCAATGAATTCATGACACCATTACAATCAAAATGAAATCTTCCTTCTTCAACTTTTGACAAATTTTTGCTTAAATGACCAGATAGGTCATCTCCAAAGAGATTGGTTTGTGTTTGTAGACAGCTTGAAAATTTTGACTTTAATTCAAAGCAATGACAATCTAAAGCAAACACAGATTTCATTGGCATCAGTTCTTTTTGGGATCACAGGTAGGGTCAGATGGATTGCAATGTCCTGTTTAGGGCTTCCAGAAACCCCTTGTTAACCATTGTACATTTACCTCAGACAATCATTCCCAAGTTCTTAGCAAGAAGAGTCTGACAGCAGAATGTGCTGTACAGCCTCCAGGAAGAAATGCAGCAACATCATCCAAAGAAACACCTGCAATAGCTATACCTTTATACTGACAGGCTTTGATAAGCAACAAACTGATCCCGAATGTCTTTCCAATCCCACCATGGACATCAAGGAAGCAAGATTCAGCTTCATAATGAATGCAGTTAAAAAGAGCAGGTAAGACTGCCCTCTGGTTTGCAATAGGTTTGGGTTCACCGCCAACATATATGTCTCTCAACATTTCTGTTGCTAAATCATTGACTTCAGTGTAGATAGATTAAGGAGGCCATAGTTCGGAAGTTCTTGACCATTTATATCCTTTATCCGATCATGGCTGTTGCCAGCCTCACCTGGCCCCCGTGCCGGTGGCACGTAAAAAGCACCATCCGACCGTGGCTGTTTGCCAGCCCCGTCTGGCACCTGTGCCAGTGGCATGTAAAAAGCACCCACTACACTCACGGAGTGGTTGGCATTAGGAAGGGCATCCAGCCATAGAAACACTGCCAGATCAGACTGGGCCTGGTGCAGCCTTCTGGCTTCCCAGACCCCAGTTGAACCGTCCAACCCATGCTAGCATGGAAAGTGGACGCTAAATGATGATGATGATGATCTTGTCAATGAGGATGACATTACAGATCTCATCTGTGTACCCTATTTCCAAACCAGGGTACAGAGATGAAATTTGTGTCCCCAGACAGGGTACACGTCATCATGATACTTGAGCCAAAACTGCTACACATCGGATGGCTCACAGCATTTAAATAACATGGTGAAGGAATCCCTAAAACTCAAGGCTGTTTGAAATAGAGAAGCTTTTGTCTCTATTTCCTGCCACTGTGCATCACTCTCCAGTAATCCAAATATAAAAATGTCTTTCAATAAGTGGTATGGAAACTGATAGAAGCCTGTCATATACATGTCTGGCAATGTAGAAATATAATCTTTCTTGGAAATGGGTGAAGGTTGGTGACAGGAAGGGCATCTGGCTGTAGAAAATCTGCCACAACAACATCTTTCTTGCCCATGCAAGCATGGGAAAGTGGACATTAAAACAATGATGTGATTATGATTTGAACACACCACTACAAAATCTGACTCTTCCCTTCAATTCATTAAAACTAATTGCATAAGTGAGAGATCATCATCATCATCATCATTTTACGTTTGCCTGAGTATCACAGAAACCGATGTGTTGGAGAACTGCATCATGTTCAGTTTTGTCATGGTTTCTAAAACTGGAAACTCTGCCTAACGTCAATCTCTAGAATGCTTTTTTCTTTCCTTCTGTGGCACCAGCACCGTAAGGGAGGTCTAGCTCTCAGCAGGACCAAAGATTCTGCTCAACTGTGCACTGTCTCTACGCAATTCACCATCCAGTTTACAGAGTGTACTGGATGCTTTTTTTCATGTCACCATCACAGATGAAGTAGAGAAATAGACATTAAGTAGAATGATGAGAGTAAAGCATGATGAGGAGATTTATTATTGTGAGAGGTGGGTAGTGGAAAGAGTAACAGAGTAGATACAGTTGGGGGGGAAGGATGGAAGGGGAGGGAAAATGAAAGAGTAATGTTAAAGCTTAGTGAGATCAGAGAAGTGAGGATTATAGAGGTGGTATTGGGAAGGGAGCATGTACACAAACTTTTTCCTCAACCTAATATATATATATATATAAAATCCATTCTGTCTGTCTGTCTGTTTTCTAGGATCTCGGGCATCCTCCATCCGATTGCGCTCAGATTTGATATGTAGATACCAACGGTATCAGGGCATGTACAAGTCTTGAAAAAATTACAAAAATCGATTCCAGGTGAGAATGCAATCGATAAAGCCGTAGGAAATCGTGTTTCTTTGGAATAGCAAAAAAGTCTGTCTTTATTTCTTCTTTTGCTGGTGTCTCAAATTTAGGTTAAATCAGTGTTTCTCAACGGTCGGACAAGTTGTTTTGAGCAAATTTGGTTTAGATGTTTGACAACCTAGCACCATCCATTGGACGGAGGGGCGTTTTGCTCGTATATATATATATATATATATATATGCAATGTCATCCGTCATTGTTGATGATGACCAAGAACATCAACCTGTGAGAAGATGGGTCACAGTGTGTCACAGGCTGTGGTTGAGCAGACAATGTGGGCTCAGGAGGCTCCGTTGCAGATTGGGTACTGGTGATCTGCTGAGAATGAAAGCAAGGAATTGGCTCTGGATTTGCACAGTTCATATTTTTGGGGTTTTTGTACTCCTGTGATTTTATTCTATTTGCAGGCAGTGGTCTCTATGTTGGTGCAGCTACGCCAGGTAGGACAGTCTTGTGCTCTCCCATGTGTCAGGGTTGATCTGAAAGCCCTTCGGTGAAGCTTTGAATTGTTTCTTTTTTTTTTCTGTCTATTTTGTGTGCACTTTCCTTCTACTAGTTCACTGTAAAAGTCTTTTGGGTAGTCATGCATCAGACATTCAAAACTAGATCGTTAGCCACTACACACATCCTTTTTTTTCTCTCCTTGTTTTTTCTGTGTCCCTTTCTGTAGAAGAGCGTAGGCTCGAAACGTAAAAGACTTTTTTTCTATTCCTGAGTGTTATACTAATACATCTGTTTGTTTTGTACACCACCTGTCTTCGTCTTTTGTTTTTTTCGTAAACTCTCACTATACATATAAACACACACACAAATACATATATACACGTGTATATATATATATATATATATATATGTGTGTGTGTGTGTGTGTGTGTGTGTGTGTGTGTGTGTGTGGAAACAGAGTTAGTGGTTATAATAACCAACTAAGGGATAAAATATCCGTATGTACTATCGGTATCCATTACCCGTGTTACCACCAGGCATTGGTGTGCAGGCACACTATGCGTGTAGAGTGCAGGTAACAAATACAAATAATCATTTTCTGATTATTTGTATGTGTGTGTGCAATGGCCCAATGGTTAGAGCAGTGGACTCGCGGTCCTAGGAACGTGGTTTCGATTCCCAGACTGGGCGTTGTGAGTGTTTATTGAGCGAAAACACCTAAAGCTCCACGAGGCTCCGGCAGGGGGTGATGGCGATGCCTGCTGTACTCTTTCGCCACAACTTTCTCTCACTCTTTCTTCTGTTGGCCTGCTCGCTTAGCCAGCGGGGTGGCGTCATTTGAAGGCTAAAACAATGCAAAGCGCATTGTGACCTGCGATGTATAGCAACATCTGAAATCCTGGTCGGTCACGGTGATCATCATCATCATCATCATCATTTAACGTCCGCTTTCCATGCTAGCATGGGTTGGACGGTTCAACTGGGGTCTGGGGAGCCCGAAAGCTGCACCAGTCCAGTCAGATCTGGCAGTGTTTCTACAGCTGGATGCCCTTCCTAACGCCAACCACTCCGAGAGTGTAGTGGGTGATTTTATGTGCCACCGACACAGGTGCCAGACGAGGCTGGCAAACGTCCACGCTCGGATGGTGTTTTTTATGTATATATATATATATAAAACGTAGGTGCAGTAATGGTTGTGTGGTCAAGAAGTCAGCTTTCAAACCAATGCTCTCACATTCAATTCTAGTACAGAATGGTACTTTGGGCAAGAGGCTTCAACAATAGCCCAGGGCCAACCAAAGACTTCTGAATGGATTTAGTAAATGGAAGCTGAAAAAAGTCTGTACTTCAGATTTTTTGCAAATAACTTGCATATAGATGCAAGTGCTACAAGTTGAAGGCTCTGCATACTGGATGTTAGCAAGCTTATGGGGTCACTAGGAGAGAATGCATATTTTATATATATATATATATATATAGACACACAAAGACATGATAATACATATAGAAACACACATTATATACATAGTCCCACATCACCGCTTGACAACCGGAACTAGTTTGTTTACGACCCCGTAACATAGCGGTTCAGCATGAGAGACCGATAGAAAGAGTATTGGGGGTTGATTTGTTCGACTAAAATTCTTCAAGGCGATGCCCCAGTATGGCCGCAGTCCAATGACTGAAACGAGTAAAAAATAAAAACGATAAACGATAATATATACATACATACACACATACATATATATATATATATATATATATATATATATATATATGATGCTGTATCATGTGATCACAGAAAGACTGAAGTCTGAAAAACAAAAGATGCAACGGAATCGTCGCGGCTGGAAGGCCTTTTTCATCGTAGGTGTTGCTTGATTAGAGTTGACCTAGGGTTAAACAACAACAACACCGTGTAGGTGTTCTACTGTGTAGAATTATAATTACTTCACTAATTAACTGTCATCAATAAACAAATCCGATTTCGGATATGTATGATGAGTGTGTGCACATCTTTTGTGTATGTGTGCAGAGTGTCACACATGCACTTAAGCAAGACAGACAATGAAAAATCTTGATAGTTCGTGGGAAAATAAATAGACGTGATTTTCAAATATATATATCAAGGCATAAATGTTTACAAAAATACATTTAGATATATATATATATATTTGTTTTAATAAATACAAAGGATAGAGGTTAAAGTTTGGTTTACATGTTGAGGGGGTTTTGAGAGAAAGATGAAAAAGGGGGTAACTTTAAACAGGGCTGGATCGGATTGTCTCACTAAAAACAAATAAATCACACGAAGGACTCTTTCAAAAGAAACTAGTTTGTTTTCCTTTCATTTCTTTTTTATCTTTTTTTAATACAAAAATACTAAAATGAGGGGAACACACGAGAGAAAAACGAGCAGAATTTAGCAGCCAAACCTGAAGATGTGTTGATAGCTAGTAAGAAGTCCCTTCCACCATGACCACCACAAGACCAAAAATATAGATTAGAAGAAAATATTGACTGTAAACACACTTCTTTGACACCAGAATTCAATTAAATGGTTTTAGATAAAGAGAAAAATATGCAATTTTGACAGAACCTGAATAAAACAATACTATTTCGTCTATCTGAACGGAGCAAACAACCAAAAGTTAATACATAAATCCAATCATTGTTATTCCTTCAACTTCTAAATTACATCCACCTTAGCTTCATATATATATATATATATATATTATATATATATATATATATATATATATATATATATATACTAAGCAATAAAGGGTTTAGCAACGATTACCTTACCACATACCGAATTTAGAAATAGCAGTCAAAGAGTTATAGCTATTTCTTCTACTAAAAGGGAGATCTCAGTAAAAACAGCAATATATATATATATATACACATCCACAGATTCTTCTCTTTATTTTTTAAATGGTAGAGAGAAAACAAACAAAAGACACGACTGTTTTCTCATAGTTTCGATGTGTCTTTATTATTATTATTATTATTATCTAAAATCTCTTATATAGAGTGCGACACAAAGAAGGGAATCTTGTCCCACTCCAACAATTGTTTATTGCTGTGAAGAGACAGTTTATTGCTTTATTCTGTCCGTGGTTTTTAGAGACGACGACACTGTGACATTCGGTTAAGAATATTAACCAAGACACTTAAGATCGTCATGAGGAGCAATTATATTCTCATCTTTTAGTCATATTTCCAGAAAGGTAGCCATCCATCCATACATATATACACACATATATATAATATATATATAATATATATATAATATATATATATATATATATATATATATATATATATATATATTACATACATACATACATACATACACAGTAGATATACATACATACACAGTAGATATATACACAGATTATATTTCCAGAAAGGTAGCCATACATATATATAATATATATACACATATATATAATATATATACACATATATATATAATATATATATATATACACATATATAATATATATATATATATATATATATATATACATATATATATATATTATATATACATACATACACAGTAAATATATACATAGATTATATTTCCAGAAAGCCATCCATCCATCCATACATATATACACATATATATAATATATATATACACATATATATAATATATATATACATATAATATAATATATAATATATATAATATATATATATATATATACATACATACACAGCAGATATATATACACAGATTATATAATATATATATATATACATATATAAATTCTGTGTATATATATATATATATATATGTGTGTATATTGCATACGTAGCTGTGAAAAAACATTTTCTCTGTTGCTAACTTTTTTTCCTTAACAATAAACATTAAATCCTAAACCATTATCTTGTTGTTTCATCTCACTTTTCTGACGGCAAGTGTTTACGTTATGTATTTCTTTATTCGTTCGTCGATGTTACTAATATTATGAAGTTAGCATCTCTCTCTGTGTTGTATATATTAATACATGTCAAACAATAAGCAACACTTTCGAACTAGTCGGACCCATAATGGGGGATCGTTTCCACATAGATTTCATCTATTAAACTGATCCCCTACTTCTCGTCCACCCGAGACTGAAATTTAGAAACATGTTGGCTGAGTCAGGGGGAGGTAATCGCGGTTAAACCAATTTTTCAAAACTACTAAAGTCGGACGAGAAATTTCACAAAATTCGCCTAAATCGGGCTTTATTTAAATAAAATAGACTTAATTGTTAGCTTGGACGGATTAATCGAGACATGTGAGATGTAACTGACACTAAAAAACAATCGAGATGGTTGTTTGCAAACGTTTGATCGATGGGGAAGAGAAATAAAAATGTAGTTTGTACAGAGGGAAAGACAAGAGAGAAATTTAAGTTGATGGAATAAAGAGAGAATTGTCGAAGATAGTACAATAAAAATATAGGGAAATATTGCAAAAGTGGGGTAAAATGACCAGGGAAAATAGGAGTTGAGCACAATGATTGAGAAGCGATGGGTGAGAGAATATTTTAGCGGGTATTTAATGACGGATAGACACTGTTTTGTCGGATTGGCTTTTCACCGCCTTTGGATGTGTTAAGTTTGTCAAGCACTGACACTTCTCGGCGATTAAGAGCTGGGATTTCAAAGCAGACAAACTGAACATTCTAAGAATCTTGCAGACAACACTTGACTGACAGAAGGAAAATCATTAAGATGGCTAACATGCATTAAATAAACAGACAGATAGAGAAAAAGAAGTACAGCGGTTAACGAAGAAAGCTTCACCTCCATCAAACCTCCTGACGTGTCTAGGTCGTACTCCACCGTTGTCATCGTTATTTTCTTTCCGAGGAAAGGCCAGACTTCAAACGGTTGTTTAGGTGCGTGTTTCCTCTTTTCTGCTTATATATATATATTCCCTTTTGGTTGTCCGAATGCCACATTCAGTTGTTCAGATGTCTTGGGTCTGTCGAGTGTAGCATGCTGCCGATGTCACTGCAGGCAGCTCATCTCAACGGTGTTTCTATGAGACTGACTGAACGAGTGAGCGAGAGTAAGAGAGAGAGAGAGAGACACGGAGAGAAAGGAAATAATGTTTGTGTGAACAAGAAACCCTAAATACATTTACCACTTTGAATAGCGACTAGGAAATCTTTTATGAATAAATCTTTTCCCTGCTTTTAACCGTGCATTTCCAGCTTCTGTTATGCTTCCATAAATATAGATAAATAGACGTATAGGCGCAGGTGTAGCTATGCAAGTAAGAAGCTTGCTTCCCAACAACATTGTTCCAGGTTTAGTACCATTACGTGACACCTTAGGCAAGTGTCTTCTACGATAGCCTCCCCACTAAAGCTTTGTCTGTGGATTTGGTAGACGGAAACTAAAAGAAGCCCGTCGTATATATATATATATATATATATATATATGTGCGTGTGTGTGTGTCTTTGCGTCTTTGTTGTCCCCACTACTGCTTGACAACCGGTGTTGGTGTGTTTACGTTCCCGTAACTCAGCGTTTCGGCAAAAGAGACGGATAGTATAAGTGCCACGCTTAACAAAATAATAAATGCTGGGGTCGATTCATCGGACTAAAAGTTCCTGAAGGCGGTGCCCCAGCATGGCAGGAGTCTATGAAACAAGTAAAAGATAAAGATATATTTGTGTGGGTGTATATATGTGTAGGTGTGTGTATGAATGTATGTGTGTACGTATAAATGTATGGATGTGTGTATATATATAGGAAAAAAAACGTAGAGTATAAACATAAATGTATATATAATACGCATGTATATGTATGTGTAATATACATTATATATATATATACCTATCTATATATGTGTAAGTATATATATGTGTGTGTTTGAGTATGTGAATATATCTGTAGGTATACATGAATATATATATATATGTGTGTGTGTGTGTGTGTGTACATTGTAATTGTGATGGGACCCTGCATCATCCCACAGCTCTGTCAAGATCCTCAAATCACAATACGACAGAGCAAACTAATGACAGGTTGGATTCCTACTTTGATTTTCCCCCCATTTTACCATTAGTTAATGTAACCTTTAAAGCTCTCTCTCCATAATTTGTGACCCTGCACCATTCTTTTTAATCATGTTATTGTTACATTTTAAATAAATTTGACCTCAGTCTATCAGTGTATTTTAAGACACCGATCTATCAACATTTCATATACCATCACAGCAGTGGCTGTTTAGGAGAACCTTGGTTAAGTGTTCTTCACCCATCCAAATTACATGACTATTCTATGTCGGACCTAAATAAGACAGTCTTCGATACCAGAAATATTGCATTTCTTGAAAAATTCACATTACAAACTTAATCCTTCCATTTGTATTCACAGATACTATGCAAACAGCTTTTGTGGAAATTATCCAATTTGTCTATATTGGACCTATAAGGATTCCAGGTTTTAGGTCTATAAAGTAAGGACTGCTTCTTACTATATACACCAGTTTTCATTTTCAGAATATCCATTCCAGACAGGTGCTACAATATACCAAAGGATGTAGTTATTTTGGATAATTTCTTGATGATCACCTTATCCTGGGAAACGCTCTCTTTTACTTGTTTCAGTCATTTGACTGCGGCCATGCTGGAGCGCCACCTTTAGTCGAGCAAATCGACCCTAGGACTTATTCTTTGTAAGCCCAGTACTTATTCTATCGGTCTCTTTTGCAGAACCGCTAAGTAACGGGGACGTAAACACACCAGCATTGGATGTCAAGCAATGCTAAGGGGACAAACACACACACATACACATATATATATATACATATATACGACAGGCTTCTTTCAGTTTCCGTCTACCAAATCCACTCACAAGGCATTGGTCGGCCCAGGGCTATAGCAGAAGACACTTGCCCAAGATGCCACGCAGTGGGACTGAACCCGGAACCATGTGGTTGGTTAGCAAGCTACTTACCACACAGCCACACATGCATTAATTTGACAATGCAAATAAGAAAAATATTTTATAAATTTTAGATCGTGGTCATGCATTTGTATGTGATTTCTCTGGAAAAATAACAACAGATTGGGTAAATAATGGTGAAACTAAAGATTATTGAGCCTCGTGAAAGAATATGGCTACAAGTTCTGCATTATCAGTAAGCATGTTGAAAAAACAAAGTTTTCTCTGCTCAATGCATTCATTGTGAAACCATTCCTCCTTCAATACAAGAATTAAATCTGATTTTGTTGTCCAAGTCTTTGAGAGTTTAATCGAATATAACTGAGAAATGAATAAGAATACAAGAGCAAAGACAACCATGCTTGGTGCCATTGCTGACCCCAAAGGATCAGATAATTATCCATCTGAAATAACTATAGGTTTCGTACCATATGAAGGGATTTGATCATATTTAGCATGGTGCTTTTTATGTGCCACCTGCACAGGAGCCAGTCCAGTGGCATTGGCAACGACCTTGCTCTAATGTTTTTTCACGTGCCACCAGCACAAGCGCCAGTAAGGCGACGTAGGTAACGATCATGGTTTTTATGTGCCATCGGCACGGAGACCACCTTGTTGCTCTGGCAACGATCACGCTTGGATGGTACTCTTAGCACTCCACTAGCACAGGTGCCAGTCATCGAATTTGATTTCAATTTTGATTTCACTTGCCTCAACAGGTCTTCACAAGTAGAGTTTAATGTCCAAGTGTAGGAAAGGTACACATATTTGGGCTGGTTACACCCCTGGCATAAGCACAAGGTTATGGTCACACTTGAGCTTGCCGAGTCTTCTCAAGCACAGCATATTTCCAAAGGTCCCGGTCACTAGTCATTGCTTCGGTGAGGCCCAATGTTTGAAGGTCATGCTTCACCACCTTATCCCAGGTCTTCTTGGGTCTACCTCTCCCACAGGTTTCCTCAACTGCTAGAGTGTGGCACTTTTTCACATAGGCATCCACATCCATTCTTGCAACATGGCCATACCAGCGCAGTTGTCTCTCTTACACACCACATACTTGCATGCACACACACACACGTGTCTATATACATGTATATATATATATATATGTGTGTGTGTGTATATATATAAAATATTAGAAAAAAACCACCTTTTATCAATTCAAAATTAATAATTAAAATACACCACCTAAAAAATTACATATAATAGAAAAGTTAAAATTAAAATAACAATTAAAAAGTAAAGATTAAGTAAATTACAAGAATAATGTAATGTATATAATAGGTAGTATTTCTAAATTGAATTCTTTTTCCTTGTAAGTTTGGATTTTATTCCCTCAAATAATAATTATATATATATGTGTGTGTGTATATACATATATGAGGTGCAGGTATGGTTGTGTAGTTAGGAAGTTTGTTTCCCAACCATGTTGTCTTGAGTTCAATCCTCACTGCATGGTACCTTGGGACAGTGTCTTCAACTAAAGCCCCCAAGTTAACTAAAGCCTTGTGAGTGGATTTGGTAGATGGAAACCGAAAGCTGCCCATCCTGTATACTTATATCTGAATGTGTGTGTTTATTTGTATGTAAATAGGCACTTGACATCAAGTGATGACTACAAAACAAGTACAACTGTCATACAAGCAATGTTGTTCTTTTCCAGTTTTCCATGAAGAACATGTCTGGCAAATGAGAAATATCATTTTGATTGGAAACTAGTGAAGATTGGCAATGGAAAGGGTATCCAACCATAGAAATTCTGCTGCAACAAATTCTGTCTGACTCATGCAAGCATAGCAAAGTGCAAATTAAACAATATTGATGGAGATACTGATGATGTACTATATACTAAGTAAATGAAGTCCCTAGTTAGTGACCAGAGGGGGGGGGGGCTGTCCTTTCAATCAGTCGTGGGTGCTACTGGATAATGGTTTATGGTGACGATATGTGGAATGACATCACCAGGTTTATAAAGAGATTTTATGTCAGACAATTCCATAACTTTATGACTTCTAATGGTGTGTGTGCATTTAACCCTTTCGTTACCAACCCAGCTCAAACCGGCTCTGGCTCTGAGTACAAATGTCTTGTTTTCAAAAGTTTTGAACTAAAATCTTCCACCAAACCTTAGTCACAATTTATGGTCCTAACACAAGCTGAATGATAACTAAGTTATTTGACTAAATTCTTTGTTATGTTTAAAGTAATTGAAAGAAACACAGAGCTTCTCAGAATAAATACAGTAATGAAAGGGTTAATATAATGCACAAATAAGGTGGTGAGCTGATAGAATTGTTAGCATCCCAGGTAAAATGCTGCTAACTTACCCCTCCCCCAAAATTGCCGACCTTGTGCTAAAATTTGAAACCAATGTAATGCACAGATTGTGCTTAGATATTAAATAGATTAACAAAAAATACAGCCAGCAGAAGCCTCAGTTGCCTCGAATATAAATGCTTGAGTTTGAAAATCTTCACTTCTAAAATAGCACGAAAACTTTCACCAACATCTGAAGGACTGCAGTGGTGTGAACTGAATCATTGTGGCTAAGGTTTGGTGGAAGATTTTAATTCAAAACTTGTGAAAACAAGACATTTGTACTCAGAGCCAGAGCTGGTTTCAGCCAGGTTGGTAATGAAAGGGTTAAAGGTTTTGTTGTCTGTGCACCCTATGTGTGCCTCTGGTTTCTTTTGTAGTAAGAATTAGCTGGTTACTTATTTGTATGGTGAGAGGTGAGGATATTGTGTTCATGGTATCTGCTTGAAGAAGTACACTGAAGATGAAGTGATTCTTTTAACCCTTTAGTGTTCACATTATTCTGCCAAAATTAATGCTTCTTTATCCACATTGTTTTGAACTAATCCTGCATTATCTTGTAGTTATGAGATTTTGATGAGGTAGCTGTTAATTTTTAAAACGATATTGTAGGGTTGGTGTGAGAGACCAGATCTGGCCAG
Organism: Octopus sinensis; assembly: GCF_006345805.1. Classification (NCBI taxonomy): domain Eukaryota; kingdom Metazoa; phylum Mollusca; class Cephalopoda; order Octopoda; family Octopodidae; genus Octopus; species Octopus sinensis. The sequence continues at coordinate 5,228,190 of NC_043021.1, forward strand.
TTTGAACATAAAACAGGCAGAATACTTTTGGCCGGATATGGCCGGTTTAAATACAAGTTGAGCAGTGATGAAGAACCCTCTGCTCATTTATCCTTTCTGGAACCTTCTCTAACCTCTGTGCTAATTCTGGTGCACTTGTACTTTTATGCAGTAACATCTGGAACATGATAGAACATTCTATAATATTGGAAGGTATTTCTGCAAGCTGACCGCTTGACATTTAGTGTACATCACCTGATCTAAGATACTAAAGATGTAAGATTTCCAGGAATCATTGAAAACACTTAGCCAAGGTGACGTGAAGTAAGACTGAAGCTGAAACCATGTGACTGGAAAGAAACTCCTTAATCACACAGCCATGCCTGCATCTAAAATTAAATTTAGCAGGAATTCAACTCAGAATATAATTACCTGCAACAATTACTGCAGGTGCTTTGTCTGATGCTCCAAAATTTTGCCAATCCACCATTCTGGGGCAATAGAAAAGTTATATACTGAGATATTCTCCATCCCAATTTTCAGAAAGGAAAATAAATCACAGTAAAACAGCGTCCAATCTTGCTTACCTCTCATGTTGTTAATTTTTTTACAAAGGGTGATGACAAGATGACTGATTATATATCTTGAGGTATATGCAACAAGCTTCTTATTTGCTTTCTGACGTTCTTTTTACTCTTTTTACTTGTTTCAGTCATGTGACTGTGGCCATGCTGGAGCACCGCCTTTAGTCGATCAAATCGACCCCAGGACTTATTCTTTGTAAGCCTAGTACTTATTCTATCGGTCTCTTTTTTTGCCGAACCGCTAAGTTACGGGGACATAAACACACCAGCATTGGTTGTCAAGCGATGTTGGGGGGACATTGTGTATTACAGTTTAACAAGTGAGCTCCTCTCACAAAATCCAAAATCCTTTCAGCTTCTCCATTCCACAAACCATGTGTATAACCATTATAGGCTTCATCAAAGCTGTCAGCTCCCCTTCCTATCCTGCATGTCCATTCAAATCCCCCCCCCCCTGTTATGATGACTTCTCTGTCGTTCATGTTTTCTACCAGTTTCTTTTTCACACACATCAAAACTTACCATTCTCTTCATAATCTTGGAGCATAATCTGAGATGACACTCGGTCAAACCTTTCCTGTCACCAGTTTCACCATCATCAGCCTTTCACCAACTCTTGTCACACTCACCACACTCTCAATAAATCCTATAGAAATAAGGACACCGACACCATATATGTCTTCCAGGCAAGGATATGAGACATTTTGGCACAGCCATCTAGGCACCACTTATTTGACCTTGCGGATTCGATGCTGATTTATTTGACCATCAGATATTATGTTCCTCACATTCTTTCAATCTATGTTTGTGAGCATATTTTCCTTCATGCATATGAGGTGAGGGAAAGTGTTTGTGTCAATCATGTTAAATTGTAATCTCTCTCTTCTCTCACTCTATCATCATCATCATCATCGTTTAATGTCTGTTTTCTGTGCTAGCACGGGTTGGATGGTTCGGCCGGGGTCTGGGAAGCCAGGAGGCTGCACCAGGCTCCAGTCTGATCTGGCAATGTTTCTACGGCTGGATGCCCTTCCTAACGCCAACCACTCCGTGAGTGTAGTGGGTGCTTTTTACGTGCCACCGACACAGGTGCCAGGGGAGGCTGGCAGCGGCCACGATCTTTCTGTAGAATCTCTACAGGATATTCCTACTCCAATTTCCTTCAACCATTTCTCTATATCTTTGCTTACAGTTCCCAATGCACCAATTATTATAGACACAATCTTTGCAATTTTCATATTTCAAATTCTAAGAGATTGTATTTTTCTTTTATGGAGATGTATTTGCATAGCAAGTGACTTGATCTGAGATCGTGTGCTGGAACAAAAACAATTGCGGCGTGGAAGGTGTTTATAAGCCATTTAAGAAACACACAAAAACCGTTAGATTCACTTCAACATTTAAGTTTAATTTGTCAAAATATTTTCGTTGCTTTGAGACCACGACCTGTTCACTGACAAAACTTCATGCAGCATCTTTACAATCCTGGAATTAAACAGACATGATAGATCAACTAGTAAGCAACATCACTTGTCCTTGTCTACTATTTTCTAGCTTCTTGTCCATTTGAATAGGATAGCCCCACAAAATCTTACATTTCTCCAACTAGAGCACTCATTTGATCTGATGTTCATACCACGTGTATCCAGCTTCAAATCTTCATTTCTTGCAAAGCTTCCAGTGTAAAACTTTTACAACTTGGTCATGTGTCCATTTCTTATATGCTTCCTCTGCCAACTTGGGACATTCTGCAACAATCAGTGCTACTGTCTCATTCCAAGCTCCACAGACTCTACATTTTTCTGACACATTCTTCCCATATACATTTTCCCTCAAGTTTTTTTGGGTTTTTTTTTGTTATTTTATTGCTTGATCTTGGGTGGCTACAGTTAGGCTCCGTTTCTTTTTTTAATTGCCCATTTTTTAAACAAAGCCCAGGATTTTGTTCCACATACATCTTCAGTAGCTTTCCAAAACTGAAGGCATTATTATTATTATTATTATTATGAAGATGGTGAGCTGGCAGAATCATTAACTGAGGTTGATGGTATCAGCTAGCCCCTTACCTTCAAAATTGCTGGCCTTGTGCCAAAATCAGAAACTATTATTATCATTTAGGTGAAGGTAACAAACTAGCAGAATCATTAGCATGCTGGGCAAAATGCTTAGTGATGTTCCATCCGTCTCTACGTTCTGAGTTCAAATTCTGCTGTGGTTAACTTTGCCTTTCATCTTTTCTGGGTTAATATAATCGACTATAATCCCTATTATCTCTACAACACTTTTTTTAAAAACATATATATATATAAAAGTTTGTGTCCTCCAGCAACTGCTGTACACACGCACAACGAGATCCTTTTTTCTGCGGGCTTTCGTAAAAGCTTTCACGATTTCATGGAGAAAGAAAAAGGCAAGAAATTAGGAAGCATTTTTTTTTTCCCTCTTAACATTCTTGAGTTTCATACAACGGAAATTACAATTCTGAAAGAATTTCTTTTATTTTTTACAAAAATTTCAATTGAAAAAATAATTTTGACTCCAATTCCTGGCCACTTTCTCTTCAAGACATATAAAAGCTATTACGAAAGTCCGCCTGCTTTTCTTCTTTTAATTTTTATTGGTTCCCAGAGTAATAGTTGACGGGCAACTTCGTATTTTCTTTGCCAACAAAGTCTCACAAACTTATGTCAGTTTTTTTTAATAGTTACCATTAATAACGTTGTTTTTGCTTAAACAAATATCTCATTTTAGTGAATGTTGTTTACTTTCTCCTTCCAGTTTTTTTCCTCTTTCTCAATTCTTTATATAATATATACCACAAAAATAGTATGTGAAAATAAGTTTGTTTTGAGAAAAAAAATCATTCTCTTTATTTACTTTCCTCATATCAAAATAATTTATTTCATTTCAAAATCTTTTTGTACCTACTACTTGCAGACAGACCGTCACTAGCTTGCTCGCATTTTACTGTTTCTAATTGTAATGTGGTAAATAATTCACAAAACTAGCTTAACAACAAATATTACACCACCAATAAATTACAATACTTAACTGAAGGCTCAATATAACCTATTCCAAAGCTTCTTTCATTATAGCAAGGTTGAGGAACACTTCGTCTCAAATTTCAATCTTCCCAGCTGACCCCCACTGACCGTCCTTCCACATATCTTGCTCTACAGAGAGGTGATGTTCTAGTATCATAAACTTTACAGCGGTAGTTACCATGAGACTCTCATATTAACTTTTTGGTGTAAAATGCACTCGTTTGAACCAAAAAGCCAATATGAGAGTTTCACCCATGGAAACTCAAACGTGGATGTTCTAGTTGAATAAACTTTATTCTAGAACATCCAGATATTACCCCACGATATTAATACCGCTTCTATCTTGCTCTTTACACTTGGCTGAAGAGGGCTTCATTAAACTAAGCTTCATTTTTATTCTATAGCATCTTCACAAATATATACCATTTAATAAAAGAATGTCTATATTGTATCTTCTGTATGGAAATTACCGATCTATCTAACAGTCTTCTTTAACGCCATTTCATTCACTAGACACTCCCTGTTATATCAGAATTTTAAGATATCAAATAATGGCGACAAGGACGGCAAAACGGCTGGAGTGAATGGTTATGCATCAGAGACATTAGTCAAAGTGTGCAGGAGAGATGAGGCGTATCACATGAATTTTCTTGGTACAGGATCCAAGTGGAAGAAGACGTGGGTTTCACCGACGAAGAAAAAAACCTTAGGTTAACTGTATGCTATACTGTAGACTCGTTCAACTTATGGCTTGTGATTGGCATAAGAAACTACATCGCATATACGGAACACCACAGCAAATTATATATATATATATGTATTTATTTGAAATAATTATATCGGTGAGGTATGAAAAACAGTTGCGTTGAACAAAAAATACCTGAATGAAACTGATTAGCCGCAGTTACGTCCCTTTAGATCTAGCTCGACAAAAAGTCCCTTACGACGTTCATAAATAGCTAATCCCTGAAGAATCCGATAATTGAAACCAGTAAATGAATATAGCCATGAAAGGTAGAACTGATTGCCTTCAAAAAAAAAAAAAAAAGAAAAGAAAAAAGTGAAGTGGTCAATACTATAAATTTTTTTTAAAAAAGGCTAATTAATATTGCCGCCAGCCCTGACACACAACACAATTACTATACATATATATATATTTTTTTTTATTTTATAGAAGGAGCTTCTACAGGACTAGAACTGTTTCATCCAGATGAAATCTTCAGGAAGCTGGCTATATATATATAAATTTAATCCAAACATGAAAACACAACAACGCGAGGACGTGGGACAAGTATAGTGTTATTGGACGCTCAGGAAAGGATAGAAAGAAGGAGGGTTTAACGTTTCGAGCGGAGCTCTTCGTCAGAAACAGAAAAGGGAAAGATCCAAGGAAGGGAAGACGGAGGAAAAAAAAATCGCCAAAACACATCTGAAATTGATTTCTATTTATCCTGCTTCTATCAAATTTCTGCGTGTGATATAGTGTTCTTTCACTGATATTAGTTTCGTATACCTGTACAATCATTAACCCGGGTTAAATGATTGGGTTATTCGACCTGAGTTTGTTCATCTGTCAGTAAAAAAAGACGATCTTTCGTTCGAAACATAGTCAAAAAAAATATATATATATATTACAAGTGAATACTTATGAAAATAAAAAGAATAACAATATTTAAATTAATAAATATATCAGTTTATACAAAATATTACCTTTTTTCTGCAGTATTTTTTTTTTTTACAAAATAAAAATATTTCACAAATTAAAAAAAAACGATATTGTGAAAAAAAATGTTTCTTTGAAGTACAGCAAATTTAAACCAATACCGAAGATAAATTTAACCCCAGGTCAGCCCTGGCTCAGTAGACCCATGATCAAAAGCAGGGCGAGTTGTGACTCATTTTTTACTTTCTGACAGCGTATCTGACGGTTTATCATTCATCCCATCTGGTGTTAAAATTTACTTGGTGGGACCACCACCTGATTAGAGAAGGTTAAATTTTTTAAGAAAATTTTCTCGATAAATTTATGGAATCGTCAGTGGAAAGTGGAGCCATATCGTGTCACTGGTGGGCAACTTTCCAAGAGACTTGGTGGAACTTTGTGTCGTGTGACGAAAATGTTGACAGCAAATAATGTTTACCAGTTATGTGTTTGTAAATATTTACTTTGTGTCTTTTATACTGTAACGGTTGGGAGGAAAAAACGGAGTTAATTTAAACAGATTCTAATGCGATTTTATATTCAAACGAAGCTGGGCTGACTGAAACACGGAATTTATTTTCAGTACAAAAACGTGATGGAACTGGATGGAGCGAGTCTTCTGGCATTTCAGGAGTCTTTCACATTCGTAAATCGGCCGGAACGTATTAAGAATATGCAAGTTACTGAGTGTGAAATATTTTGTTTGCGTCTTTAGTGCCGAGTCAGGCCAAATAAAAGAGATCCCACCCGTAATTTTCCTTCGGATATAAAACATTTCTTTGTTACTGTTTTTTCCTGATCGAGGAGAGACCTATCATCAAAAGTGTTTTACTAGTGATCACCCTGTCCTCTATATTTGGGACTACTTTCATCCTTTTTTTTTTTTTGAGAGGGTAGGATGAAATTCGAAGAAATTCGGCTGCTATTTCTAACAGGTAGTGCGAAACTGCGAATGATTTTAAAGAACCATCACGATTATCCCCGATCATTATCATTTCAATAATAATAATTATTATTATTAAATCAAATCAGTAGGTACAGCAAAAGATATGTCAGGATTCTGAGTAGTTTACAGTCACACATAAAGAGCATGTGTCACAGCAAACGATGTCAAGATGAAGGGTGACATCGTTCGGCTCTAGAACATAACGTCCTCCACATCGACACGGGTAAGAGAAGAATTCTGGTTCCATACTATCTGGAACAAATTCAGCAAAGTCTATATCGTCTTGCACGGGCCAATCCTGGGTCAGACTCCTTTCTCGCCATCGTAAATCGAAGTGACTTCTTAGAGTGGGGTCGCTGAGAATTTTCCAGGCTTGGTTGATTTTTATAAACATCTCGTGATTTTCAGGAGTATTCGATATCGTATTCTTGTCTGGATGATATTTCAAAGCAAGATTTTGATACGCTTTCTTTAACCGCTCGTGTGACGCTGAGGGATCGCATCCAAGAATGTCGTACAAGTTTTCCATAGCATACGAAATATCGAAAATATTACGGTCCAATATCTTTCAAAGCCAACTTATGAAGCGACACCGGTTTGTGTAAGGGACATAACTAAGTAAAACCCAAGGAGATTTGATGTTCGTCTTCATTATTATACATATATATATATATATATATATATATATATATAAATTCAGTGTGAATACTTGATAAATGTAAGCACCTGTATAGGTGATAGGATATATGTATCAAAAGAAAAACAGGACGCCGCAAAGGATATATGTATCTATCTGTTGTATCAACTATGCATTGATACAAGAATTAGTTGTTCAATAAAGCCAGAAACATATGTACCGCAAAATCCTTTGCGTCCTGTTTTTCTTTTGATTATATATATATATATAATATGCCTTATCTGGCATCCAGAATACTATGTTATATCATTCAATATATTAGGCAATCTCTAAGTATAAGTAGATGACGTCATTCACCTACACAACCTTCCATCATGACAAAGAAATAAACAAGGAAAATCGGAGTGGGGTTAAAAATTGCTCATAGAATATAGAGGCAAACTAGTTAATCCACTAATAGTGTCAATGAAATCACTTAGTATTGCCAACTTGAGCAATAGTTAATTAAAAACATTTCCTAGGGAAATATTTGAATACTTTTCTGTGGTAATGCAAGTATTTCAAGGCTAATTCTTGTTTATTATTTTATAATTGGTATTATATATATATATATATATATATATATATATAATCAAAATAAGCAATAAGGATATCCAGAGGTAATGCAGTACGATCGTTTCAAGCAACTCCATTTAATTGAACAATGCAATCATTACATCAATTTCAATGTAGAGCAATCCTCAGCTGCATTGAATTTAAAACAGATGGACACATTAGTATGTTTTTACCTAAAATCTCCAAGAAGGTAAGGAGATAGACTAAGAACATGCTGCCTTCGCTTCAGCTTAGAAGCTACTAATGAATCAGGAAGAAAGACTTGTTACAGATCTTTGCCTGTCACTATTTTATGGGGTCAGTTTTAATTTATAGACTAGTTTTATCAAATCTTTGTATATCTAAATAAGAGAACAAGGAGTAGTGTCTATTAGGAATGGGGCTGAGGGAGTCGACAGAAATCATAGTGGGTAAGTCATAAAAAACTATCAAGATTTATTAGAAGCAATATCAAGAGATTTGGTAAAGGAAACCTTAAATCAAGATGTTAGTTGACAAATAAGGGGGCTGGCCACTAGCAAACCATTGTTGATGGAAACAGGAAATCTTATCATGTAGTACTATAGTTAAAATATGTATAATAATTCAAGTATTTAAAACTAAAAATTGTTAATTCATTTATTTAATTTGTTAGATAGATATGTACATAGGTGAGTCAACAATTATGTAGATAGATATCACGTGATCACGTGATCGACCAGTCCATCAGATGTAGTTACACATTGCTGGTCACAATGCGTTCGCATTGTTTTTAGCCTTCGAATGACGCCACCCCGCTGGCTAAGCAAGCAGGCCAACAGAAGAAAGAGTGGTGAAAGAGTACAGCAGGGATCACCACCCCCTGCTGGAGCCTCGTGGAGCTTTTAGGTGTTTTTGCTCAATAAACACTCACAACGCTCGGTCTGGGAATCGAAACCGCGAGTCCGCTGCCCTAACCATTGGGCCATTGCGCCTCCACGTAGATAGATATATTAATAGATATACACGGAGAACAGAACTGAAATGAAAATAATCTCAATTGGTAAATAACTTCCTCAGAATGGGAGATGATGTCTGCATGGGTTTGAGTTATTGTGACAAGCTCTTTGACTCTAAAGGCCTCTACAGTCTTCCTTACTGCCTGAATGCTGGTCGCTTCGCATGTCATATGAAGTTAAACCTGAATACTGAAGAGGAGCTTGGCCCAGGTAAACATTCCCTCCATCTTGGAACCATCTGGGTTGTCCAGATGTGATGGGAAAAGACCTGACAGCCTCACCCTGTGCCCCTGGTCGAGAGGCAGATGCCTTGTTTGGGATGTCACAGTTGGCATCTCCTTTGCTTCTTCTCACATCCTGGATGCTGCGGCCAGGGTAAGATCCACAGCTCCTGCAGCCAAGTGGAACAAAATCCCGAAGTACCGCAATCTGTTGACCAACTACATTTTCCATCCTGTGGCGTTCGAGACGTTTGGTGGGGTCGGACCACTGACTGCAAGATTCCTGTTTTCACTGGCAGTTCCCCTAGCAGAGGTAAATGGTGAAGTTCATGAGGGCGCTTGGTTGTTCTAGCGCATCAGCTTTGCCATCACCTGTGGCGATGCTGCAAGTGGGCCTCAATAGAGGGGTTACCCAGCGCCCCCAATTTTCAACCTAAGGTGGTGAATTGTTTTCTTCTCGCTCTTATGTATATATTTAAGTCTAATATAAGAAAAAACAATTTAATTGAAAAAAAAAACTTTGACTAAGCCTTGTTGGTGACTGGACATACAAAAAGTTAGATTTTCTTTTTTGCAGTATATACTCTTCACTCTTGTTTCAGTCATTTGACTGCGGCCATACTGGAGCACCGCCTTTTAGTCGAGCAAATCGACCCCAGGACTTATTCTTTGTAAGCCCAGTACTTATTCTATCGGTCTCTTTTGCCGAACCGCCAAGTTACGGTAACGTAAACACACCAACATCGATTGTCAAGCGATGTTGTGGGGGACAAACACAGACACACAAACACACACACACACATATATATATATACACGGCTTCTTTTCAGTTTCCGTCTACCTATCCACTCACAAGGCATTGGTCGGCCCGAGGCTATAGCAGAAGACACTTGCCCATGGTGCCATGCAGTGGGACTGAACAGGGAACCATGTGGCTGGTAAGCAAACTACTTACCACACAGCCACTCCTTTATATACAAATAAATTTTTTATTTCCTTAAACTATAAAGCATATCATGCCTGTCAAATACATTAAAAGAAAGAAAATAAGCAATACTTTCTCAGTTCATTTCGAATATTTTAAAGTACACTTTTTTGATAAAATGTCAGAATTTAAAAAAAATCCTTTGTCTGTGTTTAATAAAATAACAGTGTTTTCAAATAGGCTGGCTTACACAGCATTTTTTCACAATGAACCTACTGGGAATGTACTTTTGAAATTCAAAGTCAAAACAAACAAACAAACCAATAAATAAATAAATAAACAAATACATAAAAACTAAAATACTTATTACCTCCCCTGTTCGGGAATTATTTTAGTCTTCGACGGCAGATGGCGGGCGAGTCCAATGTTTTGACAAGAAAACTTTGTTGTCCTCCGTCGTCCTCATCTTGCCAAGTTTTTTATTTTGCTCTTTCTTATCTGTTGCTGCTCCCTTTGTCTCCTCTGCTTCAAGAGTCACGCATTGCTTAGAAGTTTGCACCAGCCTCAGACAAGACAATGTGAACACAGGCTTTTATATATTTATATAACATATTTATATTTCTTTTGAAAAAAAAAAAGCTCTAACCGGTATTAAGCACGCTGTGGTTTGTTGTGTATATATATATATTTATATATTTATATATATTCGTATATTAGTCGTATATAAATATAAAAAATTCCGTCGTTACTCTCTGCGATCGTCGCTTACTTTGTCTTGTCCGTAGTGCTGTGCCATCTTTTTCGTTTTGTCAAAAGATACCTGTCATTGTTCCGTCTCTCTCTTTCTGGTGGTGCTACAATGGCAAACGCGGCATCACCTCTCAGAACCGAAGATCGCAAACTCCAACGTCAGGCCATGTATAAAGTTTCTATGCCCCCTTGGAAAGAAACCTATCGCAAAGTAAGCAAATCTGCATTTTTTTTCTTTCTCTCCTTCCAATGTATATACATTCATTTGATAAGATTTCTAAACATTTCTCTCTCTCTTCGGCGAAAGGTCCTGCCCAAAACAGAATCGTCGTCGGACCTTTTCCCTACCCCTTACAGCACACCAATTTAATTCTGCATTGTCTCTATTTATAATCTGCATTTCTTTATCTATTTCTGTCTCTGTCTATTAAATAAATCCTTCTTCTTTTTCCTACCCTCTTCGATCTTTTTATTACCATTCTACTTACATCAAAGGATACTTTCTTTATAAAAAAAAAACATTAAACCGAACTCTGTACTCGACTGCCACCTCTCTTCCAACACCAACTAGATAAAAAAAGCAAATTTTATTTCGAGCGGGATTTGAACTCAGAACGTAAAATGCCTATAAACGGCCAACGGTAATAAATGCCTCAAAAGAATTTGTCCGACGCTCTAACGGTTTTGTTAACCCACATGTCTGCAGCTTGCTAACTAACTATTGTTACAAGACATTTTATTTATTTATTTATAAATTTCTTCCATTGAGATTTCTAAAACATGATAATATATAATTCGTACCACACAGTTATTATTTAATCCAAGGACAGCCTTCAATGAGGAAACCAAAAGAATTCCAGTCTGTGATTATCCCCATCTCTTTTTTTTCCCTTTTTTGTATCGCCGAGGTAGACTAAATTATCTAAGGTTACCCTTCCCTTTTTCTTAGAGATAGGTAGAGTATGCTTTGAAAGGAATTTGGTGGCGGAGTTTTCGGGTCAGGACGCTCACGTAAGTAGTTGTAACATACGCTAGAAACAACAGCTAAATCTCCCTAAGTCACACCTTTTCTTCTGAAAATATTTTCTAAAATTTGTCTTTTTTTTTTTAAACCGATAAATTAAGTACTAGTTGAACACTGGGGTTGATGTAACCGACACATCCCCAAATGGCCACCCATGTCGCATCATTTGAAACCGTTATTATTGTTTTTTAGGCAGCAAGCTGACAATGCTTAGTGCATTTCATCCTCTTTACTTTCTGAGCTCAAATGCTACTGAGGTGATTTTGCTTTTCATCCTTTTGGGGTCGATAAAATAAGTACCAGTTGAGTACTGGGGGATCAATGTAATTAACTAGCCCCGCCCCCTAAAACTTCAGGCCTTGTATTCATAATAGAAAGGATTATTATTATTATTATTATTTTTATTATTTATTGATTGATTCACAGAAATGTTTCGAGCGTCTGAGGTTGAGCCGAGCTAAGCTACTTGATCGATTCCGTCAGATGAAAGATGAGCCAGAGGGCGAGACAGATGTGGAACTTATCAAGGACATTATGAACAAGGAATGGTTGAGCCTCTGGGATGACGAAGCTGAACTGGAACGAGAGGCTAACATTCCTCTTGATATTTCATTCATTGTAAGTAAGATCTGATTACTCTATTCCATCGAATCAACCTTTCAGTCGGGAAGTGGCTGTCATTTAATTAAATGAAAGTATGTGTTAGCTGAAGGTCATTTCAGTAAATCAGTGTCTAGTGTGAGTCAGGGTGGGATCACTTGGATCAGTGTTCAATCCTAGCATGTGGCAATCTTTTGTTCTAAGGTCCAAGAGTTATAAGCTCCTTACAAACCACTTTTGCTATTTATTATCTGCATTGAGAGATCACAGTTCTGGTATTATGGATATGTGATTAGAATTGCAAGATGGATTCTTCAAGCTGAGTCAGCTAAGAGAAGACCTAGGGGTCGACCAAGAATGAGTTGTTTGGATAATATCCATAGCCTCAGTTAGACACACTCAGAAATCCAGCTGGAAAATGTAATGACCTTTGCTTCTGATAGACTCTATAGTGGAGATGTCCAAGGACTCTACTCCCATGATCCTCCCAAGAATAGTGGACAGAGAAAATAAATGGATGGATGTGTTTATTTACGTCACTCATAAATCAAAATATCCTGCTTGGCAGTGTGATATGTGAAAATCAGTGGAATTAACGTCTCTGAAACGCTATCAGTCAACATACAGATTGATTGGTCGAGGACAGTCATATAGTGAGGGAAGGGAACCTTTGGCCATTTGTCCACTACGTTCATGTGTTAAGGTCATGTGATATGTTTTAGCCCTTTTGTTGTGACCATGAATTAGATTAAACAAGTAATAAACACTCTCTATGCATGCACATACACACATACACATACATACTTAAAGACATTGGCAATGAATTCTTTCTGGAACAAAGACAGTAAACTTATAACATCAGTTTTTTATACAGAGGAATGCGATAGAAGTGGAATTTTTTCCTTTTGTGTTCCTAAATTTGTCTGTTTTTCAGCCTGAAGACGAAAATGTTGAAAGAATCCTTGAAATATTTGAAGAAATTGAGGCAGAATTGAAAGAAGAAGGTTGTTAATTCTTCCTATTACTAGTGTATCTTTGAAAATGATTTCTAACGTGGACAAATGTTCTGGGGCTCACAGTTTGATTACATCAACTTCAATAGTTGATTGGTAATTTAAAAACAGCAACACTAAATCTTTCTACTATAGGCACAGGGCCTGAAATTTGGAGGAGGGTAGGCTAGTTGATTAACTGGTACTAATTTTATTGACCCCAAATGGAAGAAAGGCTAAGTCTGCCTTGGCAACATTTGAACTCGGAATGTAAAGAGGCAGAAGAAATGACTTAACTCCTTAGCATTTAAACCAACCATGTCCAGCCCAAATATTCTACCTGGTTTTTGTCCAAACTGGCCAGATTCATCATTATCTTGAAGCTATGAGATAATGCAAGACGGACTCAAAAGAATTTGAATAAAAATGTATTACATTTGACAGAATAATCTGAATGCTAAATAAAGGGTTAAGCATTTTGTTTGAAACAGTAAACATTTCTACCAGCTTGATGCATTTAATGGTTTGGTTTGAAGTTTTGACACCAGGTCAGCAATTTTCGGAGGTGTAGGATAGTCAGTTATAGTATTTGACAGCTGCTTTATTTTATTGACCTCGAAAGGATGGACAGTAAAAGTTCAGCTCAGTCGGATTTTGACTCAGAATGTAGAGTTTGAAGAAATGCCACTAAACAGTTTGTCTCACATGCTAACAATTCTTCTAGCTCACTGTTTTAATAATAGAAATAATGAGAGTAATGATGATAATAACTCTAATTTTTGGTCCAAGGCCTGCATTTTTAACCCTTTCGTTACTGTATTTATTTTGAGATGCTCTGTGTTTCTTTCAATTACTTTAAATATAATAAAGAATTTAGTAAAATAACTTAGTTATCATTCAGCTAGTGTTAGGAACATAAATTGTGACTAAGGTTTGGAGGGAAGATTTTAATTCAAAACTTATGAAAACAAGACATTTGTACTCAGAGCCAGAGCCGGTTTCAGCCGGGTTGGTATTGAAAGGGTTAATGAGAGAGAAAGATTAAGTAGATTACATTGACCCTACTACTTGACTTATTTTATCAACCCCGAAAGAATGAAAGGCAAAGTTTACCTTGGTAGGACTCAGAATGTGAAGAGCAGGGAGAAATGCTGCTCTTCTTAATGTGCTGATGATTCTGCCAGCTCACTGCCTTCATCATCATTTAGCATCCGCTTTCCATGCTAGCATGTGTTGGATGGTTCAACTGGGGTCTGGGAAGCCAGAAAGCTGCACCAACCCTGTCTGATCTGGCAATGTTTCTACGGCTGGATGCCCTTCCTACCGCCAACCACTCCGTGAGTGTAGTGGGTGCTTTTTACGTGCCACCGGCACAGGTGCCAGACGGGGCAGGCAAACGGCCACGATCGGATGGTGCTTTTTACGTGCCACCGGCACGGGGGCCAGGCGAGGCTGGCATCTTACTAACAATAATTGAACATAGGCATAAAGCTACATTTTTGAGGGGTTAATTGATTAAATATACCCTCAGAGGACAATACACAAAGCTGACTTCAGCAGCATTTGAACTTAGAATAATAAAGAGCTGGAAGAAACGCCACTAAGCGGTAAGTAGCTTGCTAACCAACCACATGGTTCTGGGTTCAGTCCCACCGTGTGGCATCTTGGGCAAGTGTCTTCTGCTATAGCCCCGGGCCGACCAATGCCTTGTGAGTGGATTTGGTAGACGGAAACTGAAGGAAGCCTGTCGTATATATGTATATATATGTATGTATGTGTGTGTCTGTGTTTGTCCCCCTAGCATTGCTTGACAACCGATGCTGGTGTGTTTATGTCCCTGTCACTTAACGGTTCGGCAAAAGAGACCGATAGAATAAGTACTGGGCTTACAAAAAGAACAAGTCCCAGGGTTGAGTTGCTCGATTAAAGGCGGTGTTCCATCATGGCCACAGTCAAATGACTGAAACAAGTAAAGAGAGTATACATACAACTGTTCCTGTCTATCAATTTCACTCATTGGTCAACTTGGGGCTATAGTAGAAAACACTTTATCGAAAGTGCCATGCAATGAGACTGAACCCCAAACCATATGGTTGTAAAGCAAGCTTCTTAACCACACATCCATGCCTGTAAATTATATATTTCTTTCAAATTTATTCTGAAATGTTCCATTTTATTTATTATCTTATATTTCATTTTCTTTTATTTTTCTCCTAGAACAAAAACTCCTTAGAGAACATGACTTATATGAAGAAAGTTATCTGAATGAAGAGAAAGAATTGTGCTCAGCATTAGAGTCGCTCACAGCTGATGAAGTAGTTTGCCCTATTTGTAAAAAGTAAGTTTTGAAACTTTGGGGGTTTTTTTGGGGGATTGGTTTTATCTTTAGTCTTTTACTTGTTTCAGGGGGCTAAACATGGAGGGGACATACAAGGGGATTAAGTCGATTACATTGACCCCAGTGATTAACTGGTACTTATTTAATCGACCCCGAAAGGATGAAAGGCAAAGTTGACCTCGGCAGAATTCGAACTCAGAATGTAACAGCAGACGAAATGACGAAATACCTATTTCTTTATTACCCACAAGGGGCTAAACACAGAGGGGACAGACAAACGGATTGAGTCCATTATATCGACCCCAGTGCGTAACTGGTACTTATTTAATCGACCCCAAAAGGATGAAAGGCAAAATTGACCTTGGCAGAATTCAAACTCAGAATGTAACGGCAGATGAAATACCTATTTCTTTATTACCCACAAGGGGCTAAACACAGAGGGGACAAACAAGGACAGACATAGGTATTAAGTCGATTACATTGACACCAGTGCGTAACTGGTACTTAATTTATCGACCCCGAAAGGATGAAAGGCAAAGTTGACCTCGGCAGAATTCGAACTCACAATGTAACGGCAGACGAAATACCGCTAAGCATTTCGCCCGGCGTGCTAACGTTTCTGCCAGCTCGCTGCCTAGACTGCAGCCATGCTGGGGCACCACCTCGAGGTATTTTTAGTCAAATGAATCAACCCTAGTATTTGTTCTGTTGTTAAGCCTGGTATTTAACCATTTATTCTGTCAGTCTCTTTTGCCAAACCACTAGGTTATGGGGATATAAACACAACACTGGTTGTCAAGTGATAATGGGAGATAAACACACACACACACACACATATGATGGACTTCTTTCAGTTTCCGGCTACCAAATCCACTCACAGGGCTTTGGTCGGTCTAAGGCGATAGTGGAAGACTCTTGCTTAAGGTGCCATGCAGTGGGAATTAACTAAGAACCATGTGGTTAGGAAGTAAGCTTAACATACAGCCATACCTTTAGAAATAAAGAAATGTTTTATGGAATTTATTTACGATTTTGTACAACAGTCCATATCTTGCTACATGGCTACATGTGATTGTTCATTAAACATTGTAAGGTTCCATGTGATGTCCAATTATCCATTATGTATCATATGGTCGAATGTGATACACCACAGTTTGTTGCCTTTACATGGCTGCATGTGATGTACCTTTGTCTATTACATATTACATATCTGCATGTGATATAACAGTCCAGTACATATTTTATGGCTGTATGTGATAAACATCAGCCCATCCTATGTTGCATGGCTACATGTGATGTACAACAGTTCATTGCATGTTTCTGATGTACCACTGCCTGTTACATGGTACATAGTTAGATGTGATGTACCACTCTCCGTTATAAGTTACATAGCTACATGCGACGTACCACTTCCCATTACATGACACAGCTACATGTGATGTACCACTATCCATTACATGTTTTGCAGTTACATGCGATGTAACAGTCTATTATATGTACATAGCTACATGTAGTCTGCCACTGTCCATTACATGTTCCATTGCTCCATGTATGTCTTGTGAACTTGCCATTAAGTATGTTTACCATTTTCTGTTTTCTCTTTGATATTCTTCTGTGTTCCAGTCATATTCATGTTGAGATACTGTTTCAACAGGTGTGAATCGGTCACATCCACACCTGTGTTTCTTTTTATCGATTGTGTGGAATGGCAAAGTTAATATATGCATAAAGGGACATAACCTGTGAGAATACCATAAAGTATTGATTCCTCACCTATATATATATATATATATATATAATCATCATCATCATATATATATATATATATATATATATATATATATCATCATCATATATATATATATATATATCAGCATCATCATATATATATATATATCATCATCATCATATATATATATATATATATCAGCATCATCATATATATATATATATATATCATCATCATCATATATATATATATATCATCATCATCATATATATATATATATATCATCATCATCATATATATATATATATATATATATATATCATCGTCATCATCTCTCTCTATATAAACGGCAGTTTGTCTGTGCGTGTTTCTGTGTGTCTGTTTGCTTGTACCCTCACCCTGACCACGGCTTTCAACCGATTCTGATGAAACTTGACACACACATAGCCCAATGTCATAATTCAAAACTAACGCAGCGAAAATTTTGAAAAGTTCCCCCAGTTCTGAAAAAAATCGATAAATTCGACATGGGGTCGAGAATCAGGAATACGGACCACAAACTGTCTAGGGGACGCAACTCTACCTTTTTTAAATCTCAAAAAAAATTTACCATCATTTTTTTCCATTTTTTTGCTATTTTTTGGCTATAACTCTCTAAAAATGCTTTATAGTTATTTCCCTTACAAACCTGAGCAACGCCGGGCGATACTGCTAGTATATATATATATATCATCATCATCATATATATATATGTATATATATATATGCGCATACACGCACATTAGCTGAAACTGGAAAAATCAAAATCAAAAATCATATATATATATATATATATATATATATATATATCACATGATTGACCAGGCTATCAGATGTTGCTACACATCGCTGGTCACATTGCGCTTTGCATTGTTTTAGCCTTCAAATGACGCCACCCCGCTGGCTAAGCAAGCAGGCCAACAGAAGAAAGAGTGAGAGAAAGTTGCGGCGAAAGAGTACAGCAGGGATCGCCACCACCCCCTTTGGAGTCACATGGAGCTTTTAGGTGTTTTCACTCAATAAACACTCACAACGCCCGGTCTGGGAATCGAAACCGCGATCCTACGACCATGAGTGCGCTGCTCTAACCAGTGGGCCATTGCGCCTCCACATACATA
Source organism: Octopus sinensis (assembly GCF_006345805.1). Classification (NCBI taxonomy): domain Eukaryota; kingdom Metazoa; phylum Mollusca; class Cephalopoda; order Octopoda; family Octopodidae; genus Octopus; species Octopus sinensis. Next base: position 5,246,410 of record NC_043021.1, read on the forward strand.
TATATATATATATATGCACTACATACATACACATATAATTATTATCATCATCATTTTGATGTCCACTTTTCCAGGCTTGCATGGGTCAGATGGAGACTGTTTCAGGAGAGACATGTATTAACTTTGAAGAAGTACAAAACTCTAATTTCCTTCAAAGTAGGATCCTCTGACTTCAATGCAATTGTTGTAAGCATTCCACTCACTTTGTGAAGGCCCCATGGAAGTCCTCCAAACTGAAGATGTTCAGGACCCTTGTCACAGCCTCCTTCCTCTTCTTCGTGTGTGTGTGTGTGTGCATACCCTTGTCGTGATATTTCATGATAGTTGTAAAGAGGATCACCATCATAAAAGCACAATGTTGTTCTTTTCCAGTCTTCCCTGAAAAACGACTGGCCATTGGAAGAATATTACCTTGCTTGGAAATGGGTGAGGGTTGGCAGCAGGATGGGCATCTGGCAATAGGAAATCTACCCTAACAAATTCCATCCAGAAAAGTGGACATTAAAATGATGATGATATATATATATATACACACACAATAGACTTCTTTCAGTTTCCATCTACCATTTCCTCACAAGGCATTGGTTAATCTAGAGCTTTAGTAGAAGACACTTTCCCAAGATTCCGCATAGTGGGATTGAACTTGAAACCCCATAGTTGTGAAACGAACTTCTTAACCACACAACCATGCCTGTTCCTATGTGATGACATTGTTATGAACACAATTTTTGATGATGTTTTTTATAGAAATATTTCATTGTTTTCTGTTGTTTTGTGTCTGCAGAAATCCTTTGATCGAGAATAAGGGAGTTATTTTCTGTAAATGTGGTCTGCGGATTAACACAGAGGTAAGATTTCTGATCAAGTTTTGCACTATTTGTGTGACTTAGCATGCATCTACCTGTATGTATGCATATATGTATGTAATATATATATATATACCGGAGTATATGTATTTGAATCAAATCTTCGATTTAAGGTTTTTCCTCGATTTTTATAATTTTATATTGAACTCATTTATTTATTTTGTTTATCGCTCGCATATGACCGTTATTTGAAAGGATCAATCAAACAAGTCCATTTTTAAAGGTGTAACGTTTATACTAGTCTTGATAGAATTGTCATATCGGTTCTATTTTAACAAAACTGTCCGACGAACAGGAACGTGAAACTCCGAGTAACAGCTTTTGTTAAATTTCTACTGCTTTTAAATAAAGTATTTATATATATATATATATATAAATAAGGTAGTGGTACAACAATGCACCAATATTTACTGGAAAAAGCAGTTGATAATATACGATGCTATAGTAAAGCTTCACTGTGTATATATATATATATATATATCATCATCATCATCATCATCATCATTTAGCGTCCGTTTTCCATGCTAGCATGGGTTGGACGGTTCAACTGGGGTCTGGGGAGCCCGAAGGCTGCACCAGGCCAGTCAGATCTGGCAGTGTTTCTACAGCTGGATGCCCTTCCTAACGCCAACCACTCCGAGAGTGTAGTGGGTGATTTTATGTGCCACCGACACAGGTGCCAGACGAGGCTGGCGAACGGCCACGCTCGGATGGTGTTTTTATGTGCCACCGACACAGGTGCCAGACGGGGCTGGCAGACGGCCACGCTCGGATGGTGTTTTTATGTGCCATCGACACAGGTGCCAGATGAGGCTAGCAGGTGCCAGACGAGGCTGGCAGACGGCCACGCTCGGATGGTGTTTTTATGTGCCACCGACACAGGTGCCAGATGAGGCTGGCGGACGGCCACGATCGGATGGTGTTTGTTACGTCCCCAAAGCACGGAGGCCAGTCTATGCGGTACTGGCTACGGCCACGTTCGGATGATTTTCTTGTGTGCCACCGGCACTGGTACCACAAAGATACAAATTCCATTTATGTTCATCTAATTTGATTTGTTTTGATTTGATTTGATTTTCACTTGCCTCAACAGGTCTTCACAAGTGTCACTTGCCTCAACAGGTCTTCACAAGTGTTACAAGAAGGAAGGTATGCACAGGTGGACTGTCTACGTCGCCGGGTCTTCGGATGGTGTCTTTATGTGCCACCGACACAGGTGCCAGATGTGGCTGGCGAACGGCCACGATCGGATGGTTTTCTTGTGTGCCGCCGGTACTGGAACCACAAAGATACAAATTCCATTGATGTTCATCTATTTTGATTTGGTTTGATTTTCACTTGCCTCAACAGGTCTTCACAAGTGTCACGCGTGTCACACACTTGCCTCAACAGGTCTCCACAAGTGTCACACACTTGCCTCTGCCTCAACAGGTCTTCACAAAGTGTCACACACTTGCCTCTGCCTCAACAGGTCTTCACAAGTGTCATAAGAGGGAAGGTATGCACAGGTGGACTGACTACGTCGCCGGGTCTTTGGATGGTGTTTTTATGTGCCACCGACACAGGTGCCAGGTGAGGCTGGCGAACGGCCACGATCAGATGGTGTTTGTTGTGCCCACAGCACGGAGGCCAGTCGATGCGGTACCAGCTACGGCCACTTCGGATGGTTTTCTTGTGTGCCACCGGTACTGGAACCACAAAGATACAAATTCCATTGATATTCATCTATTTTGATTTGGTTTGATTTTCACTTGCCTCAACAGGTCTTCACAAGTGTCACACACTTGCCTCAACAGGTCTTCACAGGTGTCATAAGAGGGAAGGTATGCACAGGTGGACTGACTACGTCGCCGGGTCTTCGGATGGTGTCTTTATGTGCCACTGGCACAGGTGCCAGATGAGGCTGGCGAACGGCCACGATCGGATGGTGTTTGTTGTGCCCACAGCACGGAGGCCAGTCGATGCGGTACTGGTTACGGCCACATTTGGGTGGTTTTCTTGTGTGCCACCGGCACTGGTACCACAAAGAATACAATTCCACTGATGTTCATCTATTTTGATTTGTTTTGATTTGATTTGATTTTCACTTGCCTCAACAGGTCTTCATAAGTGTCACAAGAAGGAAGGTATGCACAGGACTGACTACGTCCCAGGTCGGGGCCACGGGTTATGGCCTGACTAGTCTTGCCGGGTCTTCTCATGCACAGCATACTTCCATAGGTCTCGGTCTCTAGACATTTCCTTAGTGAGACCTAAAGTTCGAAGGTCGTGCTTCACCACCTCGTCCCAGGTTTTCCTGGGTCTACCTCTTCCACAGGTTCCCTCCACTGCTAGGGTGTAGCACTTTTGCACACAACTATCTTCAGCCTTTCTTGTCACATGACCATACCAGCGCAGCCGTCTCTCTTGCACGCCACAACTGACGCTTCTTAGGTTCAGCTTTTCTCTCAAGGAACTTACACTCTGACGATTATGAACACTGACATTACACATCCATCGGAGCATACTGGCTTCATTTCTTGCGAGCTTACGCATATCCTCAGCAGTCACGGCCCATGTTTCACTACCATGTAGCATGGCTGTACGTACACATGCATCATACAGTCTGCCTTTTACTCTGAGCGAGAGGCCTTTTGTCACCAGCAGGGGTAAGAGCTCTCTAAACTTTGCCCAGGCTATTCTTACTCTAGCAGTTACACTTTCAGCACACCCACCCCCGCTACTGACTTGGTCTCCTAGGTAGCGGAAGCTATCAACTACTTCTAGTTTGTCTCCCTGGAACGTGGCAGAAGTTGGTCTCTGCATATTTCCAGTGTTTATTGCTCCTGAGCATTTGCCACAGACAAAAACTATTTTCCTAGTTAGCCTTCCTTTGACATTGCTGCACCTCTTATGTGTCCATAGCTTACACTTGGTGCATCTTATAGAGTTTCTACCTACACCTTTTTTACAGATCGAGCAGGGCCATCTACCTGAAGGCGTTTGTGATTGATCTACCTTCCTACTTATTAGAACTTTGGTTTTGGCTAGGTTGATTCTAAGGCCCTTCGATTCTAATCCTTGTTTCCACACCTGGAACTTCTCCTCCAGTTCTGATAGTGACTCAGCAATTAGAGCAAGGTCATCAGCATAGAGGAGCTCCCAGGGGCAACCTGTCTTGAATTCCTCCGTTATTGCCTGGAGGACTATGATAAATAGGAGGGGACTGAGGACTGAACCTTGGTGGACCCCAACCTCTACCCGGAATTCTTCACTGTACTCATTGCCCACCCTCACCTTACTAGCAGCGTCTCTGTACATGGCTTGCACAGCTCTCACCAACCATTCTTCTATCCCTAGTTTCCTCATTGACCACCAGATAAGGGACCGGGGGACCCTGTCAAAGGCTTTCTCCAAGTCAACAAAAGCCAGGTACAAGGGCTTATCTTTGGCTAGGTATTTCTCCTGCAGCTGTCTTACCAGGAATATAGCATCAGTAGTACTTTTCCCTGGCACGAACCCAAACTGCATATCATCTAAGGTAACTCTCTCTCTAATTAGTTGGGCTACAACCCTCTCCGTAACCTTCATTACCTGATCCAGCAGCTTGATGCCCCTGTAGTTATTTGTCTCTAGGGCGTCGCCTTTACCTTTGTAGCAGTTGACTATTATGCTGCTACACCAGTCATTGGGTATGACCCCCTCGTGTATCACCTGGTTAACTATACGGGTGACTAAGCTATAGCCGACACCACCAGATATTTTGAGCATCTCTGCAGTAATTCCTGATGGGCCTGGGGCTTTCCCTGTTTTCATGCTTCTAATTGCCTTATCTACTAAGGAACTGTTAACTCGGATTGCTGGTCCCTCTGTTGGGTCGACATTCGGCAGACTCTCTTTATCCCATTCATTTTCTTCATTCAGCAACCTATCATAGTGGCGTCTCCAAGTCTCTCTCTTTGCACCCTCATTAAGTGCAAGTGAACCGTCCTCCTTGCGAACACATTTCTCTCCTACCACGTCACGATTCTCTCTCACACACTGTCTTGCAACACGAAATACCTCAAGTCTTTCATCCTCACGACGCAGGACATTGGCAAATTTTTCCTTCTCTGCTTCCCCTCTGGCTAGATAGACCTGTCTCCTGGCTTCCCTTCTGGCAGACTGATACACTTCCCTGCTACCACCGTTCTTCCAGGCCTTCCAAGCCTGTTTCTTTTGTCTAATAGCCCTGTCAACGATATTGTTCCACCACCACGTTATTTTGGGTCTTAAGGGGACTTTGCACCAGCCACAGATCTGGTCAGCGGCTTTCAGCAGGTTGTCCCTCAGAAGCGTCCAGTTGTCAGAAGCGTCCAGTTGTATATATATACAGTTGTATATATATGTATATATATACTGGCAAAATGTTATCTGTAGGAAGAACATTAAATAAATGTACAATCCAGATGTGGATAATCTAGACCTAGGTTTCGAACTTTCCAAATTACATTTGTTAACCTGTAGGTACAATCATGTACAAGCCTGCAGGTATAATCATGGATGTATGGTTGAAAAGTTTAGTTCCCAATTACATGGTTCCAGGTTCAATCCTATTGCAAAGTACTTTGGGCAAGTTTCTTCAGCTATAGCCCTGACCACAGCTTTGTGAGCGAATTTTTGTAGACAGAAACTAAGAAGCCCATTGTTTATATATGTGTGTGTATGAGTTTGTGTCACTTTGTCTTGACATCATACAAGTTGTGTCATTTATTTCCAACATTCTTGGAGAATATGTCTGGCCATGGGAAAATATCTATCGTACTTGGAAAGAGGTGAGGATTGGTGACAGGAAAGTCATCTGGCCTTAGAAAATCTACCTCAATGAACTGCATCTGATCCATGCAATCATTGGAAAATGGGTGTTAAAACAGTGGTGGCAGTGGTGGTCTCCTCTTCCTCAAATACACAAATTACTAAAGGCTTGTATCTCTTGCCATATGCCCTCTACTAAATCAAGTGGGTGCCCCATAAAAGTACAGCTTTTTTTTTTTAACCTCAACTGGTCCTGCTTTATTTGTCGTTATTTCAAAAGAAATCAAAGAGGATAACATTTAAACAATACCCGAAGGAATTTCTCTCCAGGATATTCAGATACATTTTGACCCATAACTCCAGCCCCCTATACAAATTCGGCTTTGTGGTCCCAAAATATAACTTACAAGACTTCACTGGGTAGTGCTGTTAAGTTAGACATGGTCTAAGCCCTTAATGACTGAAACCTATTTATGTGTATGTGTACCTATGCGAGTATATCTGTGTGCATGTGTATATGACTATGTATGTTGAGGTGGGTATATACGTTGGTGTGTGCATGTGCGCATAACCCTGAGCACCTTTTCAAACTCCATCCGTCTAACACCCATAGACATATTTACAAAGTCAGAAAACAGCACAGCTCCCACGACTTTCGGAAACATTTTTTCACGCTAGAGTTGCTGAAGCATGGAACAAACTGCCAGCATCAGTTGTTAGTTGTCGGAGCACTGCATCCTTCAAAACTTCCATGCTTCCTGAGATTCGCCAACACTACACCTGATTTTCTCCCCTTCATACACACACAAGCATGTATCTGACTCATACATTATTCGCTTTCCAGATACTTATACATTACTGCATATACTTTATACGCACTGTCTGACAAGTTGTGGTGCACCTGAGCACTGTATACAATAATTTCATTATTATTATTATTATATGTCAAGATGGCTTTTGTTCATAAAAGTGATACATTTAACTATATTTGCAGCAAGATGGCTTCAAACTGGCTGATGTCAAAGCTCAGCTAGACAGCGGTATTGAAATTCATAACTTTACCTGTGATGCTGAACCAGAGTTTTCCATGATGTGTGTATTAGGGACCACGAATCTTTTTATGACATGCGAGGTAAGCTTATTTCCATGATGTTGCTCATTGTTTTTCAATCGAAAGGTGTTACGTCTGGGTAAGGTACAGAGAGATATGACAGGGTGGTGCTGTAGTAGGATGGTGAGAGGGGGTGCTATGCTAAGAGAAGTAAAGTTGAGCTTGGAGGAAAGAGTGAACAGTTAGGAGGTGATGCTTGGGGGAGGAGTGTTGCTGTTTATTGATGGGAAACCAAGGGCTAGGGGTGAAAGATGGTAGAATAGAGCAATGGAGAGTAAACCATAGAGGACTGACAAAACAGAAAATCGAAAAATGAAGGAAAACAAGAAAGAAAAAATATTAAAATATATAAAAAAATAGCCTCATGCTAGTAGGGTATTAAGAGCACCATCCGAGTGTGATTGTTGCCAGAGCGGCTATCTGGCCTCTGTGCCGGTGACACATAAAAGACACCGTTCATGTGTGATGGTTACCAGCATCGCCTTACTGGCACCTGTGCCAGTGGCATGTGTAAAAGATTCGAGCGAGGTCGTTGCCAGTACCGCCTGACTGGCCCCGTGGCAGTGGCACGTAAAAGCACCCACTACACTCTCGGAGTGGTTGGCGTTAGGAAGGGCATCCAGCTGTAGAAACTCTGCAAGATCAAGATTGGAGCCTGGTGCAGCCATCTGGTTCACCAGCCCTGTCAAATCGTCCAACCCATGCTAGCATGGAAACCGGACGATAAACGATGATGATGATAATGTATATATATATATGTATATGTATATGAGGGTTCATAGCCTAGTAGTTAGGGTGTTTCACCCATGATCACTAGATAGTGATTTCAATTCCTAGACTGGGCGGTGCATGGTGTTCATGAGCAAAACAGTTCCTCTCATGTTGCTCTGCGATCACTTTGACACCTGGTGAGTGGTATACTGTGGACCTGTTCAGACAACGTCAATTTGATGGAGAGCGTGAGCTAATGTGTGGCATGACCATTTGATCACTATTAACAAATCATTTGCATAGGTCGTTTGGCGGCAAAAGCTGAACGCTCATACGTCGTCTTCAACGGGAGAGTCCATCATATGTATGTAGCAAAATGACTCATATTAAGTTGATGTTTGGAGCACAAGTTAACAGAAATTTTGATGGCAGGTTTTACTTTAGATCACCCTAAAGCAGAAAGTTTGTATTATGGAACCATGACAGTCTCAAGTGGGTTGGTATCAGAAGGATTCGATGTTAATTTTTTTTTAATTTATATTTTTTAGATATTCTTGATAGTTTTTTTTTAATGTTCTTTTTTACATGTCATTTTTTTCATAATTATTTTCTTACATATTTCAGGTTTTTTATAAATAATTTCTTTTTATAAATCATTATTTCCCTTTATTTGCCTTCAAAAATTTTTTCTTGCAATGTCCTAATTTCCATGTTACTAAACCGGTCTCGTATGTCTGTTGTATTTTGCAGGCATGTGACTTTATGCACATTATTATTTAAATGTGTCCTTCACAGCAATTCATTTGCCAGCCATCCTTTGAAAATGATGAAGCTTGTTGGTTTGTTTGTTTTTTTTTTTTGCTACATTGAAACCACATACACATCCATACATACACACACTCACACCTGTTCAGATACCATTCTAAAAACATTTGTAAATAGTCATGTATATTTCTTGAATCACAAAAGTAAGATTTTAATAAATGCTTTATATTTTTTTTTTAAATAAAACTAGTTGATATTGTTTTGTCATCAATTCTTTAAACTTCCATTTATTTTATTGAATATATATTTCTCTCATACTGCATCCTTCTCTACTTCCATATTTACTTAGTATAATGTTTCTTCTCCCCAGTCAAGGTTTGTAGTCTCACAAATTGCATGGCAATTTCACCAGTGCTGGGGTACAAAAAAAGGTACCCAGCATGGAGAGGACATCCAGCTATAGAAATTAAACTGAACAGACTCTGTGCTAAATATAGTCCCTAGGTCCATTGGATCCCTGTCAAACGGTTTGAACCTTACCTATTTCTTTATTACCCACAAGGGGCTAAACATAGAGGGGACAAACAAGGACAGACATAGGTATTAAGTCGATTGCATCGACCCCAGTGCGTAACTGGTGCTTAATTTATCGACCCCGAAAGGATGAAAGGCAAAGTCGACCTTTGCGGAATTTGAACTCACAACGTAACGGCAGACGAAATACCGCTAAGCATTTCGCCCGGCGTGCTAACGTTTCTGCCAGCTTGCCGCCTTAAACTGTTTGATCCTTACCAGCATCAAACATGGAATTTTAATAATGATGATGGTAATGGAATTGTCAAACCATAGTGTCATTGATTACAGATTTCAAGTGGGCTAATCACTGGTTCACTGCAGTTCAGATGGTACAAATGACAAGGGAGTATTGGTGAACTGATACAAAGCAAATATTGCAAAAGACTTTTCTTGAATTGCACACATTTTACAGTTTTGTCATCAACATACATGAGTGAGAAATACACACACACTCATACACACATTGCGTGTGTGTGTGTGTGACATTAAATGATATGTGTATGTGCCTTTGTTTCATTTATGTTAGCATTTAGTTGATATATATATATGTAAAATATGAATTAGAGATAAAACCACTATTATGCAACACAGTGATAGGCATAAACCCTCCACATGCAATAACCTTCTTTACGCATTGATTCACTGAATTTGTCAAGGTGAGTATATCCTCTTGTGTCATGCTTTGAGCAGCATCCCAGAGGGAAGCTTTACTTGAAAACTGCAGTCCATCTTTTAGTTTCCATCTACCAAATCCACTCAAAAGGCTTCAGGACATTTCACAGTTTCTGGATCGGGTTTAAGTCAGGGAACAAGGCGGCCATTCCATCAAATGACCTTCAGAGAAGCCTGTTTGCTGCTGGTATTCCTTAGAATCCTTCACTGCATGAGATGGGTTATTGCATGAAGACCAGCTTTCTCTTGAATGAAAGTTTTTTGCTTTTTGAAGTGATAATAATAATAATGAAATTATTGTATACGGTGCTCAGGTGCACCACAACTTGTCAAAAGTGCATACAAAGCATATGCAGTAATGTACAAATGTCTGGGAAGTGAACAGTCTATGAGTCAGATACATGCTTGCGTGTGTATGGAGGGGAGAAAATCAGGTGTAGTGTTGGCAAATCTCAGAAAGCATGGAAGTTTTGAAGGATGCAGTGCTCCGATAACTAACAACTGATGCCAGCAGTTTGTTCCATGCTTCAGCAACTCTTAGCATGAAAAAATGTTTCCGAAAGTCATGGGAGCTGTGCTGTTTTCTGACTTTGTAAACATGTCCATGGGTGTTAGACAGATGGAGTTTGAAAAGGTGCTCAGAGTTATTGTTTGTAAGATGGTTAATAATTTTATGGGTGTCTGCCAAGTCAGCTGCCAGACGTTGGAGTTTTAATGTATCCATGCCCAGGGAAGTAAGGCATTCAGAATATGGTAGATACCTGATGGAGGGTATTCTCTTGGTTGCACGTTGCTGAACGGCTTCCAGACGATTAATATCCTGGGCAAGATAGGGGTTCCAGGTGAGATCACACCATAGCTATATAAAGCCTCAGATAGATAGCCAGAGAGTGGCTCACAAAGGACTTGGTAAGTGATGCTAAGACACCCTCAGCCTTCTTGGCAATTTTAGCAATGTGTTTTGTCCAACGCAAATCGCTGTCGACAATAATGCCCAGATCACATTCACAAGAAGACTTTTTGAGATTAGTGTTGTGGAGGGAGTAAGTAGACGCTGGGTTTTTCCTCCCAAAATGCATAGTGGGACATTTGTCCACAGCCAGCTTGAGTTGCCAGTCCATGATCCACTGCTGCATTGTGTCCAGGTCTGATTGCAATAAAGATCTATAGTGTACAGGATCTGTCCTCTTTATTTCGAGGTACAGCTTGATGTCATCTGCATTTTACAGCACTGTGGCATTCTTTAAGTTGGCATCTATGTCATTAACATATGCAACAAATAAAAGGGGGCCAAGAACAGATCCTTGTGGTACACCAGATGTCATCTCATAGGGTGAAGAGTGCTGTCGTAGAGCTGTGACAACCTGTTTTCGGCCGATAATGAAGGAACCCGTCATAGAGATCATCTCTTACACCCATTGCAGAGAGTTTCACCATAAGTCTTTTGTGTGGCACAGAATTAAAGGCCTTAGCAAAGTCCAGGTAAACAACATCCACCCAGGATCCGCAATCAGTGATTTGGGTAATGTCCTCAAGAAACTCTATGGCAATTACCTCATGAGTGGTTGATTCAGTGACTTCTATTTCTCAAAGTGAGAAGATGTACCACAACGGTGGATCATGACAATGTTTGGGTGGGGTACGAAACTTCAGGATGTGACATAAGTAAGTAACAAGTGAATAAAACCTGCAATAAAGTATTAACTAACACTTCAAAAAAGGGTTTCAATTAAAACTATATATATATATAGGTGCAGGAGTGGCTGTGTGGTAAGTAGCTTGCTAACCAACCACATGGTTCCGGGTTCAGTCCCACTGCGTGGCATCTTGAGCAAGTGTCTTCTGCTATAGCCCCGGGCCGACCAATGCCTTGTGAGTGGATTTGGTAGACGGAAACTGAAAGAAGCCTGTCGTGTATATGTATATATATATAAGTGTGTGTGTATATGTTTGTGTGTCTGTGTTTGTCCCCCTAGCGTTGCTTGACAACCGATGCTGGTGTGTTTACGTCCCCGTCACTTAGCGGTTCGGCAAAAGAGATCAATAGAATAAGTACTGGGCTTACAAAGAATAAGTCCCGGGGTTGATTTGCTCGACTAAAGGCGGTGCTCCAGCATGGCCGCAGTCAAATGACTGAAACAAGTAAAAGAATATATAGTAATGTCCTCAAGAAACTCCGATGGCAATTACCTCATGAGTGGTTGATTCAGTGACTTCCTCGATGTGTCGAGGTTCCGTAAGAGCTACGGGTAAATTGCTGAGCAAGGCACTCCGATACAACACCTCATTGCAAGGTTTTGCATATATGATGGCACTGATTACTGTAGACCATTTTCTCACTTTGAGAAATAGAAGTAAAAACATTTTTCATGTGATACTGAAGTGTCTAAACAAGAGGGTGGTGGGGCCAGAATAAAATAGCTTGGATTATGGTAGTTCAAGATATATTGTATTTGGAAAGAAAGACAGGCGGGTCATGGTGGGAATGCTTATGATCACAAGCCTGTCAGCTTGATCGGAGCTGATCTGGAGTTAAACAATAACCAGTAATTAAATAAATATCCATATTTCAATTTATTTATAATTGTATTATTTATTCAATCATGGCACATAAAAAGCACCATCCAAACGTGGCCGTTGCCAGCGCCGCCTTGACTGGCTTCTGTGCCGGTGGCACATAAAAAGCACCATCCGAACATGGCCAATGCCAGCGCCACCTTGGCTGGCTTCCGTGCCGGTGGCACATTAAAAGCACCAACCGATTGTGGCCGATGCCAGACTCCCCCCTGGCACGTAAAAAGCACCCACTACACTCGCGGAGTGGTTGGCGTTAGGAAGGGCATCCAGCTGTAGAAACACTGCCAGATCAGACTGGAGCCTGGTGCAGCCCCTGGCTTCCCAGACTCCGGTCGAACCGTCCAACCCGTGCTAGCATGGAAAGCGGACCTTAAACGATGCTGATGAAACTGCATAAAGCATTCCTATCTTACTCTGAGCTTTCCCCTAATTTTTAACAAACTTGAATAAACTAATATGCTCCACTGTATGTGTATATATACACACACATACATTTAGGTTTACATATCGTGTGTTTGTAACCACCCTCTACTTCTTGACAACCATAATCGGTTTGTAATTTGGTGGTTCGCAAAAGATACAGATAGAATAAGTGTGGTAAGTAGCTTGTTTACCAACCACATGGTTCCGGGTTCAGTCCCACTGCGTGGCACCTTGGGCAAGTGTCTTCTACTATAGCCTCGGGCCGACCAAAGCCTTGTGAGTGGATTTGGTAGACGGAAACTGAAAGAAGCCCGTCGTATATGTGTGTATATATATATATATGTATGTGTATGTGTGTGTGTTTGTCCCCTTAGCATTGCTTGACAACCGATGCTGGTGTGTTTATGTCCCCGTCACTTAGCGGTTCGACAAAAGAGACCGATAGAATAAGTACTGGGCTTACAAAAGAATAAGTCCCGGGGTCGTGTTGCTTGATTAAAGGCGGTGCTCCAGCATGGCCGCAGTCAAATGACTGAAACAAGCAATAGAGTAAAGAGAATAAGTACTGGGAGCGATTTGTTCAACTGAAACGGTTCAAGATGGGGGTCCCAGCACGGTTGCAGTCCAATGACTAAAGTAAAATATAAAAAACATTATGGGCTTTACACATTCAAGATGCATTTTTAGGGTTAGACCTGTGCTTCGCAAACACATTTTTTTTTTAGCTATTACTCCCTTTAATTTATTAAAACTTTTTAGGTGGACCTTCATCTGTGCCCGGTATCTTGCTACGGTTTAATAAAATTAAATACAGAACACAAAAGGTATCTTTTCAGTTTGAACAGCAGTTTTTCCTAGCGGTGTCATATGAAATTGTCACCCATAATTATGACCCTAGTATCGATCTATTGCATTTCAATCTGTTTTAGGGGAAGGGTATCTTTTTTTCTTCACAAATGTAAATAAACCCAATCTGTTTCTTAAACAAGGGACATGTTCATACGGCACAGAATGTTTTCACCTCAATAGACGTCATTGATTGGTGGAAATTGCAGAAATTGAAGAAAAAACAACAACAAATATCTTACAAACTATAGAATTTTCTCAATAAAGCCAAGGGAAAAAGATGTTTTATAAACACATTCTACTAGTATACGAAGTTTAAAATTTTTTAGTTACCTAGAAATTATGTTAAAAACTGCCGGTCAAACCGAAAAGATCCCACCAAAGAACTTATTGAAAGAGGTTTATCTCTTTTAAAAGACTTGCATATATTATTAATATGGAATATCAATACATTTTGACTAAATGATTAACTCTTAGAATAGAAATGTATAGCATTTTTCAAAATTAGAGCGGTTAAAACAAGCATCTCTCGTACCGCCCCTTTTTGTCTTCCGTACCCATACAAAATGTTCCCGTTGCCACCCCACCCGTGGTTAATACCGCCCTCTCTAAGAAGCACTGGTTTAGACTAAAACACTTGAGATCTACCGTTTCTCTAAACATTGCACACTTTGAAAAAGCATTTGGTTTAGAAACAGAACCTCAAGGTCTACTCCTTCTCGGAAAATACTTTTTGCCAGTCTCACAGCGACCACAGTTCCGCCAGTCGTCACCAAGCATGGCTTCCGTGATGTTCGGTGCTCCGAGTTCTGGCTCTCAGTTTCACTTAGTCGTTTATGTACTGCTATATCTTCTTTCTCCGACATTATCTTTAAGAGTCCAAGACTCGGAGACCCGCCAGGTACGATGTCTGTCTGGTATGTGGAACTTCAGAGCAGATTATTCTGCAAACAGAACGGAAGGTTTCAAGTCGAAATGGTACTCGAAGCCCTTATGGCAGGTAAGTTGCTTGACAACAGTTGTGGTAAATTATAGCATAGCAAGCAAATATTAAATTTTTGTTGATAAATTTTTTCTTCTTCTCATTGGTATAACTAATAATTTTACCCCAAGTAAAGTTGTCGAATATAATAATAGCCCTTTCTAGCACAAGTCCTGAAACTTTGTGGGGTGGAGCAAGTCGGTTACATCAACTTCAGTACTCGACTGGTTCTTATTTTATCTACCCCGAAAGGTAATAATAATGATAATACTGTTAATAAGAGGCTTATCGTATACAGTACAAGGTGCGGTACATGAATAATATCCTCCGTTACGATGCGGATATAAGACCACATACAAAACAACCTGCTACTTCGCTCAATTTATAAATAAATTGTCGTTTTACTTAAGCGATTACCAAGATTAAATAAACTGATTTAATTTCCATTCTGTGGTATGTTTTGTAAACATAAAACAACACACGCCTTGGGATATTTGTTGATGTTTTGGGATTCCACGTATCTAATGTAAATAGAACTCTATGAAACAACGAGAGAGATTAATTAATGACAGAGATTAATTAAATAAACTTTACTGTTTCTAAGTATAGTTTATAAACAATAAAGATCCAAGTCCTTTCTGTTTTGTACTATAAGTCGTTGTTTATGTACAAATCCGACAAGTTTATTATAATCTTGCATGGATTAAGGTTTTTTTGTTTTTTTTAATTAATGAGCGACAAAATATTTATAAATATCAATTAGTGATGATTTGCTCTGGGGCAGTGGTGAGCACGTTGCTATACTACTGCCAATATAATAATAATAATAATAAATTCTTTTATTGGCCACAAGGGTTGACAAAAATTAATTATAACATAAAAGGGGACAAAACAGGACGAAAGTTACAAAGGGTTTTGTCCGTTTGTAAAAATCCGTGTAACAACGAAAAATTATAACAATTTAAAACTCCCAAAAGGGGGGGGGGTGCTTCGAAAGGTTCCTGGTGGAAAAACCCATAAAAGCCACGGGAGCCTGGTCAAAAGATAATAATAATAATCCTTTCTACTATAAGCACAAGGCCTGGAATTTTGAGGGAGGGGGCTAGTCGATTACATCGATCCCGGCGTTTCACTGGTGCTTTATCGATCTCGAAAGGATGAAAGGCAAAGTCGACTTTGGCGTAATTTGAACGTAAAAACAGACGAAATAATAATAGCAACAGCAACAGTGATCCTTTCTGCTTTAGGCACAAGACCTGAGATTCACGGGGAAAGGGTTGGTCGGTTATATCGATCCGAGTACTTGACTAGTATTGATTTTATTGACCCTGAAAAGATGAAAGGCGAAATCAACTTCGGCGGAATTTGAACGCAGAACTTAAAGTCGGACGAAATGCTGCCACATTCTTTTGATAGCCTTACATGAAGAGTAAAAGTATTTCTTCGGCAATTTTTCGACAAAATTATTGAAAATTTTTAATTTAAAAAAATTTTTCAGCTGAATCGCTTCCGTTTATATATTTTGTGTGTATGTATTTTCCGTTTATATGTGTATATACGAATATTTTTGTATGTAAGTACTGTATATGCATGTGCACTTGTGTATTCACAAATATACATGTATATAGACATACATACACAAATATACATACACACTCAAAACACGAATGGACTGAAAAAAAATTAAAGAAATAAATAAACATGGGGCAGACTTTTTAAAGTTAAAAAAAAATTAACTGCGGTGCCCCAGCATGGCCACAGCTTTAAGCTGAAATTGATAAAACAAAACAATACATACACAAACATACATACAAAAATATAAATACATACATACAGACAGAGTATAAGTTCAGGTTTATACCTGTAATTATTGGGACACTGGGATATGTAACCAGAAAGAAGAAAGTTGATTTGAAGACTACAGATCCTGGTCTGAGAATCGAAACCGCGAGTCCGCTGCCCTAACCACTGGGCCATTGCACTGCCACTGTATGTATATAACTATATATATAGAGAGAGTGAGAGAGAGGTGTGTGGTGGTGCAAGGCTTACTGGATAGGATGTTGGACTCATGATTGTAAGATTGTGGTTTCAATTCCTGAACTGGGCAATGCATTGTGTTCCTGAGCAAAACACTTCATTTCACATTGCTCCACTCCACTCCACTCAGCTGTGATGGACAAGTGTCCTGTCCAGGGAGGAATATATGTGCCAGAGAAACTGGGAAAACTGGCCTTATTCTCCTTAAAGAGTAATGTGCACTAAGCATCTCTCTCTATATAAACGGCAGTTTGTCTGTGTGTGTTTCTGTGTGTCTGTTTGGTTGTACCCTCACCCTGACCACGGCTTTCAACCGATTCTGATGAAACTTGACACACACATAGCCCAATGTCATAATTCAAAACTAACGCAGCGAAAATTTTGAAAAGTTCCCCCAGTTCTGAAAAAAATCGATAAATTCGACATGGGGTCGAGAATTAGAAACACAAACCACAGACTGTCTAGGGGACGCAACTCGACCTTTTTTAACTCTCAAAAAAAATTTACCATCATTTTTTTCCCATTTTTTTGCTATTTTTTGGCTATAACTCTCTAAAAATGCTTTATAGTTATTTCCCTTACAAATCTGAGCAACGCCGGGCGATACTGCTAGTATATATATATATGTGTGTGTGTGTATATACATGTCTGTGTGTGTGTCCGTATGTATATATATATATGTGTGTGTGTGTATATATATAGAGAGAGATCAAGTATATGAAAAATTTTTTAAGGTTTCTTCAAATATATAATTGCAAAAAATGGAAACAATTTATAATAAAAGGGTGAATGACTGATAAGTTGTTGGCTTATAAAAAGACCAGCTACTTCTGTCTGTTTTTGTCAACGTTGAAAATATGGTTGCTTTGCTGGGGAGGGGTGGGGTAGGAATATTTAGACTTACTCAGTGGTTCTTCGATGTAATCAAGACCATTGCTTTGGTAGATGTGTCGAACCGACATGACCCCCCTCACCCATTATCCCCTGAGTAATACTCTTTACTCTTTTTACTCTTTTACTTGTTTCAGTCATTTGACTGCAGCCATGCTGGAGCACCGCCTTTAGTCGAGCAAATCGACCCCGGGACTTATTCTTTGTAAGCCCAGTACTTATTCTATCGGTCTCTTTTGCCGAACCGCTAATGACAGGGATGTAAACACACCAGCATCGGTTGTCAAGCAAAGCTAGGGGAACAAACACAGACACACAAACACACACACACATATATATATAAATACATATATACGACAGGCTTCTTTCAGTTTCCATCTACCAAATCCACTCACAAGGCATTGGTCAGCCAGAGGCTATAGTAGAAGACACTTGCCCAAGATGCCACGCAGTGGGACTGAACCCGGAACCATGTGGTTGGTTAGCAAGCTACTTACCACACAGCCACTCCTGCGCCTGGTTCTTTTTTTTTTTTTTTATCCCAAGGGAAAAGTGAAATAACTGACATTTGTCAAACCTAGTGTTTGACTCTGCTTACAGTTGAGGAATCTGCCACTCTGATACTTTACACCATTTGGATCTTTGAGTAAATTATGTTGTCTGCTACATGGTGCTTTCAGTCAGCTAGAAACAACAGCTTACTCCCTCTCTTAAATTGCATCCTATTGTTTATGTGGGATATTGATTAATCCACTTTCCCTCAAAAGCATTGGCCTCGTTCCTAAATAAACGATTATTAAACGCAGAAAATTCTTTTCTTTTCTGTCCTCCACAGATTTACACGATAATATTTTTTTCTTATTTCTCTTAATTCTCATTTCAGAATGGAGATGTGATAACCATGCCAGTTCCAGCAAGTTACAATGACATCACACAGGAACGAAGACTCAGAGACTTTGTTGGTTGGGTGTGGTACGACCGAGAGTTCTTTGTTGACCCACAATGGAAACTAAAGACTGTTCATCTTCGCTTTGATAGTGTTCACTACAACGCAATAGTAGTAAGACCTAATTTCTTAAATTCACTCTCAGAGATTTACTTTTTTAAAAAATTTATTTATTCATTTAAACAATTTTATTGTCTTTCTTTGTGAAAATAGCTTATTGATAACTCTTTCATCATCATCGTCATCATCGACATCATCATCGTCATTATCATTGTCATCATCATCGTCATCATCATCGTCATCGTCGTCATCATCATCATCATCGTCGTCATCATCATCATCGTCATCATCATTATCGTCATCATCATCATCATTGTCATCATCGTCGTCATCATCATCATCATTGTCATCATTGTCATCATCATCATCATTGTCATCATCATCATCGTCGTCATCATCATCGTCATCATCATCATCATCGTCGTCATCATCGTCATCATCTTCATCATTGTCATCATCATCGTCATCATCATCGTCATCGTCGTCATCATCATCATCATCGTCATCATCATCATCATCGTCATCATCATTATCGTCATCATCATCATCATTGTCATCATCGTCGTCATCATCATCATCATTGTCATCATCGTCATCATCATCATCATTGTCATCATCATCGTCGTCATCATCATCGTCATCATCATCATCATCGTCGTCATCATCGTCATCATCATCATCATCGTCGTCATCATCGTCATCATCATCATCATCATCATCGTCATCATCTTCATCATTGTCATCATCATCATCATTGTCATCATCATCATCGTCGTCGTCGTCGTCATCATCATCATCGTCATCATCATCATCATCATCATTTAACATGTTTTCCATGCTGGCATGACAGAACTGGCAAGGCCCGGGACCACACCAGTTTCCGTAGTCTGTATTGGTTTCTATGGCTGGATGCCCTTCCTAATGTCAAATTATTAAAAATTTTTTAAAAACATAAAAAAATTTTTTTAAATGTTTCTGTGTTGTTATGCAGAAAGAAGTTTGCTTCCGAACCATATGGTTCCAGGTTCAGTCCCACTGTGTGGCATTTTGGGCAAGTGTCTTCTACTATAGCCTCATGTTGACCAAAGTCTTGTGAGTGGATTTGGTAGATGGAAACTGAAAAAAGCCTGTTGTATGTTTGTGTCTGTCCTCCACTGTCATTTGACAACTAGTATTAGTGTGTTTGCATCCCTGTAACTTACCAGTTTGGCAAAAAAGACTAATAGAATAAGTACCAATCTTAAAATAGTACTGGGATCGATTCATTCGACTAAGAAAATTCTCCAAGGTGGTGCCCCAGTATGGCCACAGTCTAATAACTGAAGCAAGTAAAAGAAAGAAAAGAGATTATTTTATGCACAGCACGACACGGACTCAGAAATATGGAAATCAGTTTAAATATTTAAGTCCTTTATCTGTGATACGGAGCAATATAAGAATATAAACACATTCTTTCTATGATGTACAGAGTGAGGAGGGAGGGGAGTCTCCTGATAGACCTTTTCATGATCTGTTGATTACTTCTTAGATTGGGTTCATCTTCTCTGAGGAGTGATCAACGAATTATGAAATAGTCCATCAGGAGACTCCTCTTCATTATTTTTCTACACATCAAACATATAAAAGGAATACACATATATTCTTTACTAGCAGTATCGCCCGGCGTTGCTCGGGTTTGTAAGGGAAATAACTATAAAGCATTTTTAGAGAGTTATAGCCAAAAAATAGCAAAAAAATGGGAAAAAAATTATGGTAAATTTTTTTTGATAGTTAAAAAGGTCGAGTTGCGTCCCCTAGACCATCTGTGGTTTGTTTCTGATTGTCGACCCCATGTCGAATTTATCGATCTTTTTCAGAACTGGGGGAACTTTTCAAAATTTTCGCTGCGTTAGTTTTGAATTATGACATTGGGCTATGTGTGTGTCAAGTTTCATCAGAATCGGTTGAAAGCCGTGGTCAGAGTGAGGGTACAACCAAACAGACACACAGAAACACACACAGACAAACTGCCGTTTATATAGAGAGAGATATAGTTCTTTATTATAGCTAAAGGCTGTTAAGTTGACAACCGGGAAAGTATTTGATCTAACTAGAAAAAAAATTAACCCTAATAAATTTCCTCTGACCCATTCCAGCAAGAGAAAAATGGATGTTAAAATAATGGTGCTGATGGCTTTTTGTTTTAACTATTGATATACTCTTTACTCTTTTACTTGTTTCAGTCATTTGACTGTGGCCATGCTGGAGCACTGCCTTTAATCGAGCAATACGACCCCGGGACTTATTCTTTTGTAAGCCCAGTACTTATTCTATCGGTCTCTTTTGCCGAACCGCTAAGTAATGGGGACATAAACACACCAGCATCGGTTGTCAAGCAATGCTAGGGGGACAAACACAGACACACAAACACATATATATACATATATACGACGGGCTTCTTTCAGTTTCCATCTACCAAATCCACTCACAAGGCTTTGGTCGGCCCGAGGCTATAGTAGAAGACACTTGCCCAAGGTGCCATGCAGTGGGACTGAACCCGGAACCATGTGGTTGGTAAACAAGCTACTCACCACACAGCCACTCCTACGCCTTATTTCATATGTTTATGAAATAAGAACATCTTTCAGCAAATTAATTTATACAAAAACCTGAAGTGTCAATATTTTACAGTATTGCTGGAATAATACTGATCTGATGTATTATTTCATGTATTGTATAATAATATTCCAGCAATAAATTTCTGGTAAAGTATTGAGGAAACACTTGTGGAATTATGCAATAAAATGAATTGGGTGTGGACGAGTGGGGTATGTGTGACTCTCTGCCATGGCAGCAGCACAAGAGGGGTATGTTGTACATGAGGAAAAAGGACTTTCTGTCATGGTTCTGCTCAAGAGGCAAGTACTTTGTGCATAGTAATATAAACTATCCTGAAAAATAAAAATATCTATAAAAAAAAAATCCCTCATAAATCACTTCCTCACCTCAATAACTCCATCACTACGCGGAGTTCTGTTTTTGATTTAACAGTCGTTCGGAATGCTCACAGCAGCCATATTCCTACCGCTCTATGTCACGCTGGTGAGACCCATATTGGAGTACGGGATTCAAGCCTCTTCTCCTTATCTCCTCAAAGACATACATCATCTCGAAAGAGTCCAGAAGCTGGCTACCTGCATGGTTCTTGGTCTCAAGCATTTTTCTTATGAAGAAAGGCTGAAGACGCTCGACCTTTATTCTCTAGAAAAACGACAACGCCGTGGTGATCTCATTCTTGCTCACAACATCATAAGCGGAAAGTGTAACCTCTCGAAAGAGCTGTTCTTCACTCCTGCTCCAGAGCATCGGCTGCGGGGTCGCTCCGAAAAGCTCTATCTGCGACGATTTCATCTCAATCGAAGGAGAGGGGCTTTCTCTGTCCAGGTTGCAGATCCATGGACTAAGCTGCCAGACGAGATAATGAAGATGCTGACGACCGCTCGGTTCAAAGTCTCCCTTGACCAGAAATGGCCTGAACTCTTTGCATGAACACCACCCTGTACATAACTCCATGTCCCCCTACATGGCCTTGCTTTTTTGCTTTTTGAGCCAAAAAATTAACTTAACTTAACTTAACTATTCTCAGTGTAATATCTACTATCCAGGGCTTCATTGCTCCTGGAGGAGGAACCCCTCCCTGAACTCATTACACCACTGTCTGTCTGGCTAGTTGTAGCCATGTAGGCCCCAGGTAGCAGGTGAGATCATCTCACCATCTTTGGTTGGCCTCCTGAGCTTGTCCATTGTCTTGGTGTCCATTCTGTCACCCTGATTGTCCATCTGTCATCCTTCAGTTGCGCAATATACCCAGCCCATCTGTATTTGTTCTCCTTGTTTGTTCTTACGATGCTGTTGGCTCTTGTGTGCTGTCAAATCCAGGCATTGGTTTTCTTGTCTTGTAATGTGATACCAAGCACGATTCACTTCATTTTCTGTTGGGCTACAATCAGGGCATTCATGATAGTAGTGTTGAGAGCCCATATTTCACTGCTGTAAATCACTGGCAGGATGTATTCATTGAAAACCTTTCCCAGTATCATATGATAAATCGGATCTTTTACTTTAGATAGACAGAATTCAACACAATTTCTAGTTAACTAAACAATTTGAAACTTTGTATACTGGTAGAATGTGTCAAAAGAAAACATTATTTTCACTTGGCTTTTTTGATAAATTTGTAATTTGTAAGTTTAATGTAGTTTAATTCTTTGAATTTTAACCAATGAATCGCCAGTATTTGAGCTCAAATCATTTGCTGCGTCTAAAAACTCAGACAACATCCTGTACTGTTAACGTAAACAGCGTGCACACACACATACACACACGTGTTATTCATCCTTCTCTCTTCTGTAATGTTTGTTTTTGTTTTTCATCACATTCGTTCCCTTCTCTCACTCAGTCCGTCTCTCTATTATCCCTCTCTCTCTCCCTGTATGTCTTTCTTATTCCATCTCTCTATTGTTTTTACTAAATGTTTTCTTCTCTCTCTCTTGCTCACACACTTATCATCACTCACTTTCTCTCTCTTTCTTTTAGAAATTGGGTTGAATTCTGTCTATCTAAAGGAAAAGATCCGATAAATCTAATTGTTATTTATTTGCAGTGGGTAAATTCTGAGTTTGCTTTCAACCACAGTGGTGGCCATTTACCATTTGAGGGTGATGTCACCCACTTGCTGAAGTATGACAGAGCTGAACGAGTGACCGTAGCAGTCAACAACACCCTCTCACCAACAACACTACCACCAGGGACAATCACATATAAAACTGATAGAGAAAGGTTTGAAGAATTTTACTTGTTTTTTTATTTAACTCTCTCTCACCACCCTCATACACTTGCAAACTTACCTGATCCTCTGCCCCTTTCTGTGCCCTTCCCCTTTCTGTGCCCTGCCCCTTTCTGTGCCCAGCCCCTTTTAGTGCCCTGCCCAAAAGAATTGACAAGACAGCTTACTTGCTGTCCCCCAAAAAAGGGAGTTCCAGGAATGCTTCCATCAAGGGAAACAGCATTGGATAAACTGTGTGGCTTCTGAAGGGAACTAATTTGAAGGAGACTAAATGCTGAATTGATATGAAGAAACTACTTCTAGTCTCTCCCCCCCCCTCTCTCTCTCTTATATACATTTCTTTTTACATTTCAGATATCCTAAGGGTTATTTTGTCCAGAACTTACAGATGGACTTCTTCAATTATGCTGGTATCCACCGTAATGTTTGGCTCTATGCCACTCCCCAGGTTTACATAATGAATATCTACATTAATACCAGCATCCAAAAATCCTCAGGTAAGTGTATGAGTTTCTTTATATCATCATCATCATTGTCATCACCATCACCACTACCAACATCACCACCATCATCGTTACCATTGTTGATTTGATGTCTACTTTTTCTCTTTCATCAGGAATTGTAACCTATAAAGTCATTCCGAACCATTACGCTAAAGGTCAGCGTTATAAAGTGAAGGTTATCGATAAACACGGTGACCTTGTTGCTTATTCAAACCAATCTACCGGTGTCCTGAATATTTCAAATGCCAACCTTTGGTGGCCCTATACAATGAACACATCATCTCCAGCCTACCTTTATACCATGGAGGTATGTTATCTTTTTTTGCACAGGTGTAGTCATATGTATTATCCTCATTTAACATGCACTTTCCATGCTGGCATAGGTTCAATGGTTTGACAGGGAGCCAATGAGCTGCAGGGCTGCATTGGGCTCCAATGTCATCTTTAAGTAAGGTTTCTATGGTTGGATGCCCTTCCTAATGCCAACAACTTTACAAAGTGAACTAGGTACTTTTTTTTAATAGTGAGGTTGCCATATAATTAGCAAATCAGAAAAGAACAAGGAAAAAGGCAAGGGAAAAAGCTCCAACTGTTAAGAAGAAGTACAGGGTGTCCATAAATTATCTTTACAATTTGAAAAATTCAGAAAAAGAATGAGAAATAAGGATAACTCTTTAGAGTTCATTGGGAAACATAGGCAAACAAATAAAGTTACATTAGAAATGCCAGTATACACTCCAACGTGGGCTCTACTGGGTGCACACAACACATCTAGATGGTACAATACAATAAATTGTGGAAGTTGTAAAGATAATTTATGAACATCCTGTGATTGAAAGAGAAAGGTGAAAGTGTATTTGTATTCACAAATGCAAGCTTATCAAATACTGTACAACATAAATCATAAATTCATGATATATTAAGATTATCTCTGCCTCTGGAGGATGTATCATGTTGGTTCAACAAGTATCTGGCAATTGCTTGTCCCCTTAGACATTCTAGGTTAGTGTCCAGAATGCTGTAAGATCACTGAGAGTGAAACACAGCTTAGTTTTTGCTAAAGCATGTCTTTAGGAGAAGACTCTACTGTGTTTACAGCTGCAACAGAGGTATAACTGGACAAGTAGTCTAGGTTCATTGATTCAACTGGGTTCATCCACTCTTTGACAGGTTTTGTTTTGTGTCCTGCAGGATATCCAACCCCTCTTTCCTACCAAAGCTGGCTTGTTAGGGTTGCTGAAATACTGGATGTGATTTGTTTGATCGAACCCTTCAAGGTGGTACTCCAGCATGGCCACAGTACAATGACTGAAACAAGTAATAGATGATAAAGGTCGAAGGCCCACTGCAGCGAGCTGGCAGAAATGTTAGTGCGCCGGGCGAAATGCTTTATCGAAATGCGTAGCTGTTACGTTCTGAGTTCAAATTCCGCCGAGGTCGACTTTGCCTTTCATCCTTTCGGGGTTGATTAAATAAGTACCAGTTACGCACTGGGGTCGATATAATTGACTTAATCCGTTTGTCTGTCCTTGTTTGTCCTCTCTGTGTTTAGCCCCTTGTGGGTAGTAAAGAAACAGGTAGTCTAGGTTCAGCAGCCTTGGGAAGCAGCCAGGCTAAGAAAAGTTTAACACCACCAAGTATAAGCCCTTACTGCCTGTGAAAATATGAAGGCTAAGAGACTCAACCTTAACAATAAACCAGTTTGTAAGTGAACTCAGTACCTACTAACTCAATGTATCTCAAAAAGAGGATGAAAACACAGTGCAGGGTTTTGGGGCCAAATTTGACAGTTTGCATTAAAGGAAAAGAAAACACAAAGTCCCATCTAAAAATAAAGTATTTAAAAAAATCAAAAACTGTTGTCTAGATGGCTGAGAGATAACAGTTTACTCAAAGTAGCTGCCCTCATCTTCCACCATCGCCTCAAGATGAGTCTTGGAAGATGGAACCTGGCACATGCATTCCTCACTGTGTCCCTGGGAAGATCATTGAACGCCTTGATCTTGGCCACCAACTCACCCTTGATGATGCAGTTGGTGTCTTTCTCAACTGCATTCCACACACAGTAATGCATGAGATTACAGTTGGCAGAATTAGGAGGTCAAAAATCGGGGCTGGTGAAGTCATCAAAATTCTCTGGAAACCACTTCTGGCTCTTTCCAGATGTATAGCAAGGAGCCAAATCCTGCTGTGACACATGTAGCCTTTCAGCAGCAACTCTCTCCAGCCAGATGTCACATGATAGTTTTATATGCCGTTGCCACCCTCGCCTTAGGCCGTTGCAGCCTTGCCTGGCCTCCGTGCCGGTGGCACGTAAAAAGCACCATCCGACCGTGGCCGTGTGCCGGTGGCACGTAAAAAGCACCATCCGACCATGGCCATTTGCCAGCCTCGTCTGGACCTGTGCTGGTGGCACTTAAAAAGCACCCACTACACTCATGGAGTGGTTGGCGTTAGGAAGGGCATCCAGCCGTAGAAACATTGCCAGATCAGACTGGGCCTGGTGCAGCCTTCTGGCTTCCCAGACCCCAGTTGAACCGTCCAACCCATGCCAGCATGGAAAGCGGATGCTAAACGATTCCCTGATTATACAAGTAATGCTATTCATTTTCAGTCTTCCATGCTTCCATGGAAACATGCCTGACAATGGGGAAATATTTACTACCTTATTTGGAAACTGGTAAGGGTTGGCGTCAGGAAGGACCCAGCTGTAGAAAATCTGCCTCAAGAAATTCGGTTTGACCTATTCAAACATTGGAACAGTGGATGTGAAAACAATGATTGTGGTGGTGGTGGTGATGATGATGGTGATGATACAATTTTTATATATTTTCAGGTTACGCTTATTTCTGACACAACGGATGTCTATAGACACCCCTTTGGCATACGCACCGTGAAAGTAAACTCTCGTCAGTTACTTATAAATGATCAGCCGTTTTACTGTCTTGGTGTGGGAAGACACGAAGATGCTGATGTAAGTCTGGTCTCCGTCAAAATTCTTTTGTTGTCTCTTCATTTCAGACATTTCTTTATAGAAGATCATTGCTTTGAACATCGAATTACAACAAAACATTAGGTTGTTATTGTTGTTGTTGGTGTTTAATTCTAGGTCAGTCTTAAGTGGGCAGATCTTGGTCCAAAATGCATTTGTCATGACCACCTCATCTTTTATTTTCAAGCATAAGGTTTTCTGGGGTTACATTATCTAATGTGTCAGTCTTTTATTAAAAGAGTAGGGTTTGATTTGAGGGCTGTTTGATTACTATTTCAACCTTTATCCCTGTAGCAACATGTTGTGTGTGTGTGTTTATGTATGTATGTATATATATATATATATATATATATATCAAAAAAGATCAAAAATCCTTCCTGAGCCATAAGACTGATTTCCTAGATTCTGTGGTGTTCATATATATATAAGTTCAGCAAAATTTAGATTCAGATGAATATGGTACTTAAGTTAAAGGCACTAGAATTTTGAATGGTACTATCCATATAAATCAAACGGGGTGATTATAATCAAAATAAGCAACAACAAGGATATCCAAGGTAGAGTAGTACAATCGTTTCATGCTACTTCATTTTATTAAACAATCTATATATATTGAATATTCGTTTAAAAAACTCCTTGGAAGGAAAATAATTAAAAAATTCAAAGGCTGTCTATGTGACTTGAACCCACATCTGTAAATGTAACAGCTGGTCTACTGTTGGACTAAAGCAATCCATCAAAATTATCTTTCCATTTTAGAAACTTTGTTCCTACCAGCGAGAATTATTTAATATTTGTCATTTAGTTTGAGCTTCATTGGCAGCCTTTGATTTTTTTTTTCTATCCAAAAGGGGTTTTGGGGGGGACCAATATTCACATGTAATTATTATTACAGTTGGCAGAATTATTAGCACACCAGGCAAAATGCTTAGCAACATTTCATCTGTCTTTACATTCTAAGTTCAAAGACTTTGCCTTTCATTCTTTTGGGCTTGATAAAATAAGTACCATTTGAGTCCTGGGGTCAATGTAATCAACCTACCTCCCTCTCTCTCTCTTTCGGAGAGGCACTGAGCACCTACAAGCACACATACACACACGGCAGTAACTTCCGCCTACCGTGTTCAATCACAAAGCTCCAGTCGGCTCGGGGCTATAGTAGAAGACATGTACCCAAAGTGCCACGCAGTGGGACTGAACCCGAAACCACATAGCCAGGAAGCAAGCTCCCTAACCACACAGCGATGCCCGTGCCTACCTCCTCCCCTGAAATTACTGGTCCTGTGCCAAAATTTGAAATCATCATTATAGTTTTATTTACTTTGAGTTCTTCAGTTAGAAATAATAAAAAAAATATACCAAACCAATATACTTTTTGTCTTCTGTAGGTGAGGGGTAAGGGTGTTGATCTCCCATTCATTGCCAAAGATTTCAACTTGATGAAGTGGCTTGGTGTCAACTGCTTCCGTACATCTCACTATCCATATTCCGAAGAATTGATGGATGAAGCTGACAGACAAGGATTTGCTGTGATTGATGAAAGCCCAGGAGTTGGCATTGAGAGGTTGGTCCCTTTCTACTCGTTTTTTCTTTACTAAGCAGCAACATTTTCTTTTAGTCAGCACCCGAAAGTTAGTTAGTTAATTTGGCTCAAAAGCAAATAGCAAGGCCATGTAGGGGGACATGGAGTTAAGTACAGGGTGGTGTTCATGTAAAGAGTTCAGGCCACTTGAGGTCCAGGGAGGCTTTGAACAAAGCGGTCGTCGGCATCTTCACCATCTCGTCTGGCAGCTTGTTCCACGGATCCGCAACCCGGACGGAGAAAGCTCCTCTCCTTCGATTGAGATGTGTTTTTTTTTTTTTTTAAATGCTTAGTCAATGGGTAAGGAAAAGGTGGTACCCATGGCTCTTTTACTTTTTCAATGTTTCTGAGACATATTGAAAGAAGAGTGGAAGTTATCTTCAGACAAGGGAATTAGGGACCAGAACATTTGCAGCAGAATAAACTCTGCTAAAAAAAAAAAGAAGGAAAAGAAATACAAGAACCCTCTTTGTACCATAATTCTCTTGAACTGTTTTTATTATGATTATTTGGGTGGTGAGCTGGCAGAATTGTTACAGCATCAGACAAGTACCCAGAGGCATTTCTTCCCGCTCTTTACATTCTGAGTTCAATCCCTGCTGAGGTCACCTTTACTCTTCGGGATCGACAAAATATGTACTAACTAAGTGCTAGGGTCAATGTAACTGACTTAATCCCCTCCCACTAAAATGGCCAATTTTGTTTAAGATATATTTCTTTATTGCCCACAAGGGGCTAAACATAGAGGGGACAGACAAAGGGATTAAGTCGATTATATTGACCCCAGTGGTGGCGAGCTGGCAGAAACGTTAGCACGCCGGGCGAAATGCGTAGCCGTATTTCGTCTGTCGTTACGTTCTGAGTTCAAATTCCGCCGAGGTCGACTTTGCCTTTCATCCTTTCGGGGTCGATAAATTAAGTACCAGTTACGCACTGGGGTCGATGTAATCGACTTAATTCGTTTGTCTGTCCTTGTTTGTCCCCTCTGTGTTTAGCCCCTTGTGGGTAGTAAAGAAATAGGTATTTTGTCTGCCGTCACGTTCTGAGTTCAAATTCCGCCGAGGTCGACTTTGCCTTTCATCCTTTCGGGGTCGATAAATTAAGTACCAGTTACGCACTGGGGTCGATGTAATCGACTAAATCCCTTTGTCTGTCCTTGTTTTTTGACCCCTCTGTGTTTAGCCCCTTGTGGGTAGTAAAGAAATATATATTGACCCCGGTGCGTAACTGGCACTTAATTTATCGACCCCGAAAGGATGACAAAGAGTAGAACTCCTTTTTGAAAACACACAGAATACAATTATATGGTCTCTTATTGCGTTTAAAATATTTTCCTGACTTTGTTTCAGAAACAACATGGAAGAAGTGAATTTGGTTCACCACAAAAACGTGATGCAGGAATTGGTCGAACGAGACAAAAACAGACC
The DNA here is from genome assembly GCF_006345805.1 of Octopus sinensis. Taxonomy (NCBI): domain Eukaryota; kingdom Metazoa; phylum Mollusca; class Cephalopoda; order Octopoda; family Octopodidae; genus Octopus; species Octopus sinensis. The sequence continues at coordinate 5,275,978 of NC_043021.1, forward strand.
CTCTGTAATTATTTGGTCGGTTGCTAATGAACCTAGCTCTGCTGCACCGAAGGCCAAAGGTTATTTCAAGTAAGCATTTTATTCAAGTCTCTTCCATCCTTTTACGATCTTATTTCTAATGAAATACACTGCATATCATCATTGGCATCATCATCATCATCATCATCACCATCACCATCACCATCACCACCATCATCATCATCACCACCATCATCATCATCACCATCACCACCATCATCATCATCATCATCATCATCATCACCACCATCACCATTATCATCATCATCATCATCACCATCACCATTATCATCATCATCACCATCATCATCATCATCATCATCATCATCATCATCATCACATCACCATCATCACCATCATCATCATCATCTACTACTACTACTACACTTTTCCATACCTGCATGGATCAGATAGAATTCCTTGAGAGAGAGAGATTTTTTTTTAGCAGCTGGATGCTCTTCCTGTTGCCAACTCTCACTCGTTTCCAGGCTTGGTAGTACTTTCCAATGACCAGACATATTCTTGTAGAATATTGGAAATGAGAGACATTGCTTTTATGATGAACTGTCCCATGATGTCGAAACAAGGACAGATGGACACATACACACACACACACAAAACCACATCATCATCATCATTGCTTTAACATCTACTTTTTCATGCTTGCATGGATTTAATACAGTTTATTGAGGCACACTTTTTATGGTTGGATGCCCTTCAAGTCAACAACCTCAATCTGTTTCCAAGCAGGATAATATTTCCCCAAGACCAGATATGTTTTCTTAGAATATTGGTAAGGAATGACAGTGGCACTCATTTACAACTAATATGTGATGTCAAAACAAAGAGACACAAATATACTGTTGTGCAAGAATATGACACCCCTTGACGAGAATAGACTAGACCACTACATATAAATAGTTGTGGTCTGAGTAAGTGAGGTAGTTTCACTGGACAGACGGTCCAGTGAAAATGCTTGGAGTCTGGTGTGGTCCAGACCTCCATATAGAGAAGCATTGGAGCAAGGTTAAGGGCAGTGTGGCATCCATAACTCAGACCTGCTCTGGGCGGAGGCTACCCCTGAAAGGGAGGGCAGAGGTGGCAAATGTGTTTATTGCATCTGTCATTACCTACTGCCCAACCAATGTGCTATGCCCCAATTCGTGGCTAAGCAAGTTGGAACGCATGCTCTTTCACTTCTTGTAGGAGAGTAGGCGGCCTCTTGTAAGGCACTCCATCTGCTGCTAATAGCCACTAAAAGGTGGGTTAGGGATGCCATGGTTAAAAATGCGCAGGTATGCACTGAGGTTGAGGCATTTCTGGCTCTACCTGGTCAGTGGGTGGGTGTGGTAGCAGGGTTGTGAATGGAAGCGTCTTGTTTATTCATCTTCCTTCAAATCTTAAGAAGGCTTTGCAGATTTTTATAGTCCCAGATATCCTGACCATTTGTAGTGTACGAATTAAGGAGTTGCATTATTTTCCGAAGAACTTAAGTTCAAACATTCTTTGCTCTGTTACTCCATTAACAACAGGTATGAAACTGAAAGTGTATTTTGGGCATTGTATGAATGTGTGTGTGTGTGTGTATGCCATGAAGTGGGACTGAACCAGAAACCATGTCGGTTGGGAGCCAGATGTCTGAAACTACACAACCACACCTTCTTCTCAGATGCTTCTTCCATTGCTCATATCTTTTCCCATTGCAGCCAGTGTCTTGTGAACAAGGAACACTAACCTTGTGCATTGTTGAAATTTGTATTCTTCAGGGGTATCATCAGATTCACCCAGATGCTTGACAAAAGTCGACCTGTGACCTTTGTAATGAATGCCAATATGTTTCGTGATAAAGCTGTGAGTACTTCATGAGAATAAAGCAAATCATTAATTTTCATTAACCCTTTCGTTACCAACCCGGCTGAAACCGGCTCTGGCTCTGTAGTACAAATGTCTTGTTTTCATAAGTTTTAAATTAAAATCTTCCACCAAACCTTAGTCACAATTTATGTTCCTAACACTAGCTGAATGATAACTAAGTTATTTTACTAAATTCTTTATTATAAATCCTTAAATCCTTTAAAATGTTTTAGCCTGAAGGCCGTGGCCATGCTGGGGCACCACCGCTGAATGAGCTACACTAATATGTGAATCCACCTCTGATACGTGGCACTTGATCAACAAGGGAGTTCGATGCTGCTGCCCGCATCTGAGTCTCCTGTCATGAGGTAGGTTCATCTGGGACCACCGACAAGAAGAGATCCAGTCTAGTTTTAAAGAAACCCACATCCTGAAAGAAACACAGAGCATCTCAAAATAAATACAGTAGCGAAAGGGTTAAATATCAGGGGTGCCTGGTTGATCCACATGCAGTTTACTGTTGTGAAAAAAGTGAAAGTAAATTGTCTCCACCCCAAATAAAATTAAAGTAAATTGCTGTAGAAACCAAAAGTGACAATAGTGACCTAATAAAATTTTATAAAAAGAAAGTAAATAACTCCCTCACTATACCATCTCCACAGGTCACCTCGGAGTATAGAACGGAAAAAAGTACAGGAAAATGTCTGTTTCATTGTGGACCCCGATCACATGCATGGCTCATTATAAAATATTGGATATTTCCAGGAGCATATTTGATAGGCACATGTGTGGCTGTATGGTAAGAACTTGCTTCTCATCCACATAGATCCAGGTTCAGTCCCACTGCAAAGCACCTTGGGCAAGTGTCTTCTACATACCTTAGAACTGACCAAAGCCTTTGTGAGTGGATTTGGTAGACAGAAATTGAAAGAAGTGCATTGTGTGTGTGTGTGTATATATATATATATATATATATGTGTGTGTGTGTGTGTATATATATATATATATACATATATATATGTGTGTGTGTGTGTATATATATATTTATATATATGTGTGCATATATATATAGTGCATATATATATATATGTATATATTATACTAGCAGTATCGCCCGGCGTTGCTCGGGTTTGTAAGGGAAACAACTATAAAGCATTTCAGAGAGTTATAGCCAAAAAATGGGAAAAAAATGATGGTAAATTTTTTTTTTAGTTAAAAAGGTCGACTTGCGTCCCCTAGACAGTCTGTGGTTTGTGTTTCTGATTCTCGACCCCATGTCGAATTTATCGGTTTTTTTTCAAACTGGGGGAACTTTTCAAAATTTTCGCTGCGTTAGTTTTGAATTATGACATGGGCTATGTGTGTGTCAAGTTTCATCAGAATCGGTTGAAAGCCGTGGTCAGGGTGAGGTACGAGAAAACAGACACACAGAAACACACACAGACAAACTGCCGTTTATATATAGAGAGATATATATAGTGCATATATATATATATGTATATATATATATAGTGCATATATATATATACACACACACACATACATACAGGCACATACATACATATATACACACACACATGCGCGTGTGTGTGTGTGTGTATCTTTACGTCCGTTTGTCCTCCACCACTGCTTGACAACTGGTGTTGGTGTGTTTATATCCCCATAACTTTATGGTTGGGCAAAATTGACCAATAAAATAATTACCAGCCTTAAACAATAACAGCATCCATACACAGACTATAGAAGGGCAATGAATGCTCGCCAAGAAGAAATTTAGGCAACAATGTGGGACAGGTGATTTATTTACATCATAACTTCATGAGCATGTGTGACAAGTCAAATTTAGAGATTAGGAAAAACTATTGCAATTTGCTTTCACTTTTTTAGGACAATTTGCTTTCACTTATTTTTTTACGATGGTAAACTGCATATTGACTGGTACGGTTTGTTTAACGTAAGGGCTGCAATAAGGTAAACATCAGAGGTATTTACAATTTACAATGGGGCGGCGAGCTGGCAGAAACGTTAGCGCGCCGGGCGAAATGCGTAGCCGTATTTCGTCAGCTGTTACGTTCTGAGTTCAAATTCCGCCGAGATCGACTTTGCCTTTCATCCTTTCGGGGTCGATTAAATAAGTACCAGTTACGCACTGGGGTCGATATAATCGACTTAATCCGTTTGTCTGGATTTGTTCGTCCTCTGTTGTGTTTAGCCCCTTGTGGGTAGTAAAGAAATAGGTATTTCGTCTGTCGTTACGTTCTGAGTTCAAATTCCGCCGAGGTCGACTTTGCCTTTCATCCTTTGGGGGTCGATTAAATAAGTACCAGTTACGCACTGGGGTCGATGTAATCGACTAAATCCCTTTGTCTGTCCTTGTTTGCCCCCTCTATGTTTAGCCCCTTGTGGGTAGTAAAGAAATAGGTATTTACAGTTTTCCTTCTTCCTGGTTTTTTAGACGGGTCTAACGTAGCACTCACGTAATTAACATAATTAATATTCTTTAATCAGGCATTTACAAAATCCGTTTCCCATTTCTAACCTCCCAGGCACAGTTTGCGGATATCCTCTGCATAAACCGTTATTTCGGTTGGTACGGTGACATGGGTCACCCAGAAGTTGTCTCCCTTCAGCTGCCTTATGAATTGGATAATTTCCATTCTTTACATCGGCGACCGGTCATCTTGACGGAATACGGAGCAGGCGCGGTCAATGGCCTTCACAGGGTAAGTCATGTAATGCTAAATACTCCTTCTTCTGCTGGCAGACCGAGTATCGTCACGGCCTAATCGACTGAGCCACCGCGCCTCCCCTATGCGCGCATCATATGTGTGTGTGTGGTGTGTGTGTGTGTGTGCGCTAGCGTGCATCTGTACGCTTTGTGCACGTGTGTATGTGTGTGTGTGTTTGTGTATGTGTTTGTGTGTGTATATGCGTGCACGTGTGCGTGTGTATGCATACATGAATGTTTGTTTGTGTGTATGCATGCGTCTGTGTACATCAAGTATGTTTGTGTGTATGTGTGCGTGCGTGTGTGTGTGCATACGTGTATGTGTGCATGATTGTGTGTGTGTGCATGCGTGTATGTGTGCGTGCGTGTATGTGTGCGTGCGTGTATGTGTGCATGATTGTATGTGTGCATGCGTGTATGTGTGCATGCGTGTATGTGTGCATGCTTGTGTGTGTGCGTGCGTGTATGTGTGCATGCGTGTATGTGTGCGTGCGTGTGTGCATGCTTGTGTGTGTGCGTGCGTGTATGTGTGCATGCGTGTATGTGTGCATGCATGTATGTGTGCATGCTTGTGTGTGTGCGTGCGTGTATGTGTGCATGCGTGTGTGTGTGCATGCGTGTATGTGTGCATGCGTGTATGTGTGCATGCATGTATGTGTGCATGCTTGTGTGTGTGCGTGCATGTGTGTGCATCCATGCATGAGAGTGCATGTGTTTTTTATATGTCTGTGTGCATCTTGCATGTGTTTCTGCACACATGTATGTGCACGAGCATGTTCGTGCACACGGGCACATGTGGTATTTCTCCGTCATGCCACGCACCACATCTTCATCGTTTCCTCAATGATCTTCCATGACTGGATCATAAACCGAAGGACCACAGCAAGCGCCAACCTCTCAATCCCTTCATTCCTCCAAGACAGGTAATATTCATAGCACCAGTTAGTGCCAATTCCATTTGCTGTAGGTATCACAGTCTTAGAATAAACAGGATTTGCTGCATTCCTGCAATGTCATATGGCATCAGGAAGGGCATCGGCCCACAAAAACTCCGTCTCAGGAAAACGGTCCAACTCATGCCAGCATGATAAAGTGGAGGGAAAACACTGCCAAGGGGATGATAATGGTGATAGTGGTAGTGATGATGATGGTGGTGGTGGTGGTGGTGGTGGTGGTGGTGGTGGTGAAAGTTGAGATGATGACAGCGGTAGTAATAATGTTGATGATAGTTGCAGTGGTGATGATGGCAATGATGATAGTGGTGGTGGTGGTGGTAATTATGATGGTAGTGAGGGTGGTTGTAGGGATGATAGTGTTGGAGGTTGTGATGATAGTGGTGGTGGTGATGATGATTAGCTCTAATTTTATGGCAGTCTCAGATCTGAAGTTATCCCCAAGAAGCAGATGAGAGATACCATCCCTTCCTGAATAAGTATATAGGTGTGTCACTTGAGAAGTTATGGTTACAGGCATAGCTACATGGGTTAAGAAGTTCATCTCTCAACTAAATGGTTTCAGGTTCAATCCTCTGCAGCATGGAACTTTGGGCAAGTAGCTCGGTTTGATCAATACCTTGACGTAATACATAAAATGGACATTGCAAAAATCCCCAAAAGGACAGGTGATGAATTAAGTCTACCCCACTCCACCCCAGAAAACAGACTCGATCCATTCAAGAGGTTTACCATCAACCCAGTTTCACTTGCAACACTTAGTGACATTGAGTTGACTCTAAGCCTGTGTTAAGAAACACTTCTGGTCATCAAATCTAAGTAGAGACTTCAAACTTGAAATCTTCAAAGCCACAGTCGAACCACTTCTACTATATGGCTCAGAAACTTGGACGTTATCAAAGAAGCTTGAGAGGCGGTTGGATGGAACCTACACTCGCCTCCTTATGAGAGCTCAAAATCTCTCGTGGAGGTGCCATCCAACCAAAATGCAAATATATGGGAAACTACCACCTGTGTCATCTCTTGTGAAAGGTAGGAGAGTCCAGTTTGCTGGACATTGTTGTAGAGCTGAAGACGAGGTAATTTCTACTCTTCTCCTCTGGAAGCCATCTACTCTCCTACCCTGATGAGGGCACACACTCTCCTACCCTGATGTAATCTCCAGGCATCCAGCAACAGGACCTCTGTAATGCCATGATTGACTGTGAAGTCTGGCGTAGCATGGTAAATTCCATTGTCTCGACCACGGTCGAACAATGATGATGATGATGACAAAGTCCAGTCCTTGTTGTGGGGAATTGTCTCAATGACCCCGAGTGCTATGCCAGCACAGCACATGCTCCTGGTAAGGCCTCCCATGCTGAACAGGTTAAAGGACAGAGGCAAGACTAATATGGGCCACCTTTTCTTCCCAGAGGTAAAAACGGGTTTGTGGAGGGCTAGCACCTCTACCTAGAATAATGCAAAGTTACAGAAGCATTGATGACAATATCTGGGGGAGGAAAACACCCCATAATTGGGAACAGGGGAGAAAAGTTGTTGATAGCCTATACCAATAATTCCCAATGTGGGACATACACCTCACCAGTGGAGCTTGGGAAAATTGTGGTGAGGCACAAGATCGAAATTTTTTTTTTTTAGTGGGACATCGTTCATCGTTTAACGTCTGTTCTCCATGCTAGCATGAGTTGGACGGTTTGACCGGGGATCTGGGAAGCCAGAAGGCTGCACCAGGCTCCAGTCTGATCTGGCAGTGTTTCTACAGCTGGATGCCCTTCCTAACGCCAACCACTCCGTGAGTGTAGTGGGTGCTTTTTACGTGCCACCTGCACAGGTGCCAGGCAAGGCTGGAATCGGCCACGATTCGGATGGTGCTTTTTACGTGCCACCGGCACGGAAGCCAGTCGAGGCGGCACTGGCATTGGCCATGATTTGGATGGTGCTTTTTACGTGCCAATGGCACGGAAGCCAGTCGAGGCGACGCTGGCATCGGCCACAGAATTGAGAAAATCTTTTTTTCACAGCCTCTTGGTTAAATCAACCATTGTTAGTTGATATCTCCGAAGTTCCAATGCAGTTCTGAGAAGAGTTATCAGAAATGCAACATGATGAATCAGTGAAACAGTTTTTTTAAAAAATGAAAGGTAGCAAGATGTGGCTATGTGATGAAGTTGAAAGGAAATACCCTAACACTACCATTTCAGCAAAGGATTCATTTCTCCACCTCTTATTTTGTTGGGTGTGGCTTTAATACTGTTGACAAGCTTAAGTAAGTCAGGTGACATGTAGTAGGACTGAACCTGTAATCACATGATTACAAAGCAAACTTTTAAATCCCACAGCCATGGCTACTGTCTCCATTGTGTTACATTTCACCTTGAACACCATATAATGCCTGTGGCAAGATATAAAGCACCAACCTGTTGGATGGAAGTTTATCATTACCTTTTCTATATAAACTGTTTGTACGACATTTGACCCTTTCCTCTACTTTGTTTTGCTTTGTTTTGTGTGTGATATGTTTCAATGTTTTTTTTTTTCTGACTATTTTCAAGTCCCCTTCTGTTGCCTTCACTGAAGAATACCAAGTTGATTTACTGACTGCAACTCACGAAGCCCTTGACAAACGTATTGGGACATACCTGGCTGGGGAAATGGTCTGGAATTTTGCTGACTTTCAAACAGCTCAAGGTAACAATAATAATAATAATAATAATAATAATAATAATAATAATAAAAAATGAACGAACGAACTAGTGAGTTTAGTTTAATGGCCTACCAATGTATACTATGAGTTTCTTTGCCCTAGGAGTCGGGAAGACACTCGGCAAGAAATGGAAGCAAATTTGAAAGGAGAAGAAAAAAAAGATAATAATAATAGTAGTAGTAGTACTGATAATTATAATAATAATTTTCAGTGTAGGTAAAAGTTACTTGTTATAACCCAATGTTCGGAATTTTTCTTTTCCTACAATTTAATCTGTTGTGTGTATATGAAATAATAATAACCCTTTCTGTTATCGGCACAAAACCTGTAATTTTGTGGGAAGGGACTTGTTAATTACATTGACCCCCAGTTCTCAACTGGTACTTATTTCATTGACCCCAAAAGACATATGAAATGCCACTAAGCATTTTGCCCAGTGCAGTAAAGATTCTGCCAGCTCACTGCACTGACTTCATCATCATCATCATCATCATCATCGTTTAGCGTCCGCTTTCCATGCTAGCATGGGTTGGACGGTTCAGCTGGGGTCTGGGAAGCCAGAAGGCTGCACCAGGCCCAGTCTGATCTGGCAGTGTTTCTACGGCTGGATGCTCTTCCTAATGCCAACCACTCTGTGAGTGTAGTGGGTGCTTTTTACGTGCCACCGGCACAGGTGCCAGACGAGGCTGGCATCAGCCACGATCGGATGGTGCTTTTTATATGCCACCGGCACTTGGCCAGTCGGGGCGGCGCTGGCAACGGCCACGCTCGGATGGTTCTCTTACGTGCCACCGGCACTGGTATCACAGCTGAAATTTCCATTGATGTTGATCGATTTCGATTCTCACTTGCCGCAACAGGTCTTCACAAGTAGAGTTTTGTGTCCCAAGAAGGAAAGGTATGCATAAGTGGACTGGCTACATCCCGTGTAGAGGCCACGAGTTATGGTCTCACTTGTCCTGCCGGGTCTTCTCACGCACATACTTCTAAAGGTCTCAGTCTCTAGTCATTTCCTCAGTGAGACCTAAAGTTCGAAGGTCATGCTTCATAATGATAATAATGATTTCAAATTTTGGCACAAGGCCAGTAATTTTAGGAGTAATTTTGCATCAACCCCAGCACTCAACTGGTACTTAATTTATCAACCCCGAAAGGATGAATGATAATAATAACAACAAAAAACAATATCGATAAATAAACAGATGAGTAAATAAACTATTTATAAATGAAATGAATATATTTCTATTTTAAGTATTTGTTATATTTTAAGATGGTCATTTTTTCCCCCCAATTAAATTAGATAAATAGATAGATATATTTCTTTATTGGCCACACAGGGCTGAACACAGAGGGGACAAAATACAAAGTAGAGCTTTTCTTTTTGGGAAGAAGAAAAAAAAGGGTGGGGGGTAAGAGAAGGGGTATCCACCTTCCTATTCAACATCCATTCATTTATTTAATTATTTTTTCCTTCACCATTGTATTGGAATGGGTTTAACCCTTTCATTACCATATTTATTTTGAGATGCTCTGTGTTTCTTTCAATTAATTTTAAATATAACAAAGAATTTAGTAAAATAACTTGTTACCATTAAGCTAATGTTAGGAACATAAATTGTAACTAAGGTTTGGTGGAAGATTTTAATGCAAAACTTAAGAAAACAAGACATTTGTACTACAGAGCCAGAGGCGGTTTTGGCTGGGTTGGGTTGGTAACGAAAGGGTTAAGGATTGACCTCTTTAAAAAAAAACAGGTGTCTTTTTGCTTTCATTCTAACTCATTTTTCTCTCTTTTTCTTTTTTTTTTTTTTTTACTTTCCTTTTTCCTCCTTTCTTTCTTTTTCTCCTCTGAGTTATATTTAGCACATACCCCTTCCAAACATTCATATATGAGAGCTTCTTTCAAACAAGTGTTTTACCTTTACTTATTGTCTCATATTTCAGGTGTAAAACGTGTGGCTGGGAACAAGAAGGGTCTTTTTACAAGACAACGTGAACCCAAATTTGCAGCCTTCCTTATTCGTAATCGGTACTTGGCACTTCAGAATAAAACTTCAGACACCGGCAGAAATTGTATGAAAGATATTTTTAAGGATGTGAGATTGTAATTTGTTAGACATTTCTAAAAGATACTCTTTTAATTATATACATCTTTTATTTTTACCATTTTTTTAAATTAAAAAAAAATTTTCTTAATTTTTACTTGTTTCAGTCATTTTGACTGTGGCCATTCTGGGGCATCACTTTAAAGAATTTTAATTGGACAAATTGACCCTAGTACTTTCTTTTTTAAGCCTGGTACTTATTACATCAGTTTTTTTTGCTGAACTGCTAAGTTACAGGGACATAAGCACACCAACACTGGTTGTCATGTGGTAGTGGAGGACAAACAGAAACATGGACACACACACACACACATATGGTGGGCTTCTTTCAGTTTCTGTCTACCAAATACATTTGCATGGCTTTGGTCAGCCCAATACTATGATAGAAAATACTTGCCCAAGGTGCCACACACAAACCAGAGCCATGAGGTTGGGAAGCAAGCTTCTTGCCGCACTGCCATGCCTGTGCCTTTAGCCATGATGGAATTTTATAAAATCATATTTACTGATTAATTAATCCATTATTTAATATGTTGACCAATCAGTAGCTGGGATTTGATTAAGAAATGTGTCCTGCTCACAGAATAGTTTGGAAGTTGAAATATTTCAGCTATGAATATCCTCATAAATGATTCTTTTAAAATTATTATTAATATAGGCGCAGGAGTGGCTGTGTGGTAAGTAGCTTGTTTATCAGCCACATAGTTCCGGGTTCAGTCCCACTGCGTGGCACCTTGGGCAAGTGTCTTCTACTATAGCCTCGGGCCGACCAAAGCCTTGTGAGTGGATTTGGTAGACGGAAACTGAAAGAAGCCTGTCGTATATATGTGTGTGTGTTTGTGTGTCTGTGTTTGTCCCCCTAGCATTGCTTGACAACCGATGCTGGTGTGTTTATGTCCCCGTTACTTAGCGGTTCGGCAAAAGAGACCGATAGAATAAGTACTGGGCTTACAAAAGAATAAGTCCCGGGGTCGAGTTGCTCGATTAAAGGTGGTGCTCCAGCATGGCCGCAGTCAAATGACTGAAAAGAGTAAAAGAGTGAAGAGTATAGCACTAATTTGCATAAATTTATGATTGACATATCTTTATAAATTCACATAACTAAATATTCTTACATCTAAAAACAAAAAAACAAAAAAGCACTATGATTAAAGGTTTCCATTCATTTAAAGACAAATATTTTTGAATGAGAGATTTATATCACAGAACTAGTGACGGTTTCCTCTGGGTTCTTATCAAAAAGGTCAAATTACATGTAAGACACTTTCAAACAAATCATATCTACATTTCTTTATGAATGGAAAACTCATTACTGTTCTCTATTTTCTTTTGATAAAGAGATTTTAACCCCCAAAATATCAAAATATAAGGTTGAATGTAAAACTTATTTTATTTTCCTTCTGCTTCTAGTCTTTTCTCCCCCCAATTTGCATTGTACAAGCTTTGAAAAAAATTTTGACAACTTTATCACACAGTACTTCATTGCAACTATGCTACTGTAATAATTGAAGGGCATTCATATAAAAAATTATGTAAGGCACAGGAGTGGCTGTGTGGTAAGTAGCTTGTTTACCAACCACATGGTTCCAGGTTCAGTCCCACTGCGTGGCACCTTGGGCAAGTGTCTTCTACTATAGCCTCGGGCCGACCAAAGCCTTGTGAGTGGATTTGGTAGACGGAAACTGAAAGAAGCCTGTCATATATATATGTATGTGCATGTGTGTTTGTGTGTCTGTGTTTGTCCCCCTAGCATTGCTTGACAACTGATGCTGGCGTGTTTATGTCCCCGTTACTTAGCGGTTCGGCAAAAAAATAAGTACTGGGCTTACAAAAGAATATGTCCCGGGGTCGAGTTGTTCAACTAAAGGCGGTGCTCCAGCATGGCCACAGTCAAATGACTGAAACAAGTAAAAGAGTAAAGTTATGTAAAATAGTTTGACTGACTGAATTAAAAAGCTCCACTTCAGCTGAGATAAATTGTTTCATGTGCCTTATCTAACAATACAAGACAATTCTTAGAGTAAAATATGATTTCACAACCATATAGTCAGAAGTTTTCTATCTCTTATCACTTTCATTACTATATCTCTACTGAAATATATTGCTTTCATTTCAATGAATTTTGAAAATAACAAAAATAATGAAGAATTAGATAAAATAATTTTGTCATTATTATAAGTTAGTATTTGGAACATAAATTAGCATGAAATTTTGATGGACATTTTTTTGAAAAATAAGTTCCTTTTTAAACAGGAATTTAATATCATAGAAACCAGGGGTAGTATATCAAAAGGGTTCATTTCAGAACTTCTGAAATTAAATTTAGCTCATTTAATGCTAACTTGCCAAAAACTGTCTCTAATGAAGTGTCAAAATTTAATCTCAAGTCTTGGACTGAAATTTCATTTCTCTAAATTTATCAGATGAAAGGTAACGTGAGATTTCAATATGTAAATATTTTATCTTTTATTAGGGTAGTTATTTCATTAGGGCAGTGAATTGATAGAATTATTAGTCTTTTGTCCCTCTGGGGTTTATGAAATAAGTACCAGTCAAGTTCTCGGGGTCAATGTAATTGACTTAATCCCCTCTTTTTGAAATTGCTGGCCTTGTGTCTACAGTATTGGCCTACCCCTTTCCCCCACAAATGCTGGTTTTGTACCTAAATTAGGAATTAAAGAAATTTATTTTGGTAAACCTCAAATGATTCCTGATTATTTTTGAAATCTCATCTCATCTCATTTCATCATTCTTTGCCCGCTTATTCCTGGGTGGGGAGGGTCATGGGGGGGCAGAGTCTTCAAGCATACCTTTCATCTGGTCCTGCCAAAAGCAGCAATCTCCAATGGCTCCAGCTGCATTCCCAAGTGAGACTGGCTGAGCTCATAGATATTATTCCAACCATCTCGCTCGTAGTCTTCCCCTGAGTCTCCTCCTGGTTGGTTTTGCCCATAAAAGCTGTCCAGCAATTCTTACCACATATCCATAGTATCGAAGCTGTGATATCTCAATCTGGAAGTTGAAGCAAAAAGCCACAAAATGTATCCTTATTGGGAATATGGTCCCAGAAGGGTCAATATTACACAAACCATTCCTTATTTCTAAAGCATTTAAAAAAAAAAATAAAAGCCCCAAAACAAATTAGTCAATGAGGAAGGCTCTGCATGGTCACCTGACATACTAGATATAACAGTTAAGTCTACTTCAAATGTTCAACATTTTCTGACTCATAGAGGGTCAGCTATTGAAGATAGTGTAGGCCTATAAAGTCCTTAAGAGACAGGATGGTCATGACTTGAAAGCCATTGAGGTTAAACTGTGAATAATGAACAGCAGTAGCAAAAGACTTGGATGGTCATGGCTGGAATGCTCTTGAACATATATCTGCCCTGGAGCTAAACAACATTACAAAACAAAAAATTCTCTATGCTATGAAGTCAGATAAGTTCCTACATCATTCTCTCTTCCATAAATGGCTCTCTCTATATTTTTTATATCAGAAATAAAGTTTTGTTAAAAAAAGAAAAAATTGTTTTTGTTATTTTTACTATTGCATGTGGCAAAACTATAAAAAAAAGTATGGCTGTGCGGTTAAGCAGTTTGCTTTACAACTACATGGTCTTGGGTTCCGTTTGACTGCAAAGCACTTTGGACAGGATTCTTCTATAATAGCCTTCGGCTAAATGATACCTTATGAATGGAATTATTAGATGGAAACTGTAAGGAAGCTTGTAGGCATGGCTGTGTGGTGAAGAATCTCACTTAGCAACCACATGGTTTTGGGTTCAGTCTCAAGGCACAGCACCCTGTGCAAGTGTCTTCTACATAAGCCTCATGCTGATCAGTGTCTTGTGCGTGAATTTGGTAGATGGGTTAGCCCATTGTGTATTATGTGTGTTTGTATTTGTCCTTGCCAAATGGACAAAGCTTGATAACTGGTGCTGGTTTGTTTTTGTTCACATAAAGGCCAGGAGCTGCACCAGGTTCCAAATCTGTATTGGCCTGGTTTCTACAGCTGGATGCCCTTCCTAACACCAACTTTACAGATGCTTTTTATGTGGCACCACCACCAATATGTTTTACGTGGCACATCAATTTTAGGATACAATTCTGTTGTGGTGGGTGGGGGTCTTTGTGAGTACAGCAATGTGCCACATATCTTGGTCCTTTTTTAACCCTTTAGTGTTCACATTATTCTGCCAAAATTAATCCTTTTTTATCCACATTGTTTTGAATTAATCATGCATTATCTTGTAGCTATGAGATTTTGATGAGGTAGCTGTTAATTTTTAAAACAATATTGTAGGGTTGGTGTGAGAGACCAGATCTGGCCAGTTTGAACATAAAACAGGCAGAATGCTTTTGGCCGGATATGGCCAGTTTAAATGCTCAAGGGTTAAGGCCCGGTATTTTGAGATTGGCCTTCAATACTTCCTCCCATGTCTTCCTGGGTCTCCCTCTTCCACAACTTCCCTCCACTTTAAGTGATTGCCACTTCTACATGAAGCTATCCTCATTCATATACATCACATAACCAAACCAGTGCAGTCTTCTCTCTTGCACACTGCATCTGATCCCTCTTATGCCTAATTTTTCTCTCAATGCATTAATGCTCTGTTGCACATGCACACTGACATGCAGCAGAAAAACATCACCCTGGGTCCTTTATGCAAAGATAAGCCTCCCATAAGCAGATTTTGTCCCTGACACTTACCACCATATCCTAATTTTTTCTTTGAATATGCTTTGCCGAAATTGGGGTGCATCCAAGGGCTGGAGTTATATATGAACCAATATAAAGCCATTGCTCCTTAGCCTGGGGATCCCTTTAACTTAGAAGTCTAAAGTTTAGAAGTAAAAAGTTTTAAATATATTTAGAGCAATCAAATGAATAATGAAATTTTTTTTAAATATTGATCTTTTAAAATAATTGAGTCCTCTTTTGATTTTTAGGTCCTTTTTAGACTTAAAAAGGCCATTAAATTTAACTGAGTCTCTAAAACTTCTGAGGCCCTTTTTCAATTTTCAGACTGGTACTTATTCTATTGTTCTCTTTTGCTAAACTGCTAAATTACAGGGATGTAAACACACCAACACTGGTTGCCAAGCATTGGTGGCGGACAAACGCAAAAACACACACACAACGATATATACATACATATATATGTGTGTATATATATATATATATATATATATATGTTATTTTCACAATTTTCCAGCCTAAAATAGGACACAGCAGTACACACACGTATGTGCGTGTGTGTGTATATATGTGTATGTGTGTGTGTGAGAGAGAAAGAAGAGGCGAGAGGCTAATAATTTGTTCCAGTCATAAGCACGTGGCTATGTCTTTGGCTTGGCGCCAATTCTTGGTTCAAAGCGAACACGTGCTCTCACGAAATCTCAAGATTTTGTCTTTATCTCCTCCAATTACTTTTGAACCGATTCCATCTGTCTTTGCTGCTGTTGCCGTCAAACACAGTTGCAATAGGTCAGACCCAATGAGAGGCCCTCTACATTGTCACTCAACCTATTAGAAATAGTAGCCAAATCGTCCTTAAACCATATTCGTATCCTTCTTATAGAGAACAGAAGTACAAAACCAGAGTCCGAAGAAACCAGTTGTTGTCGTTGTGATGGTGGTGGTGTGTGTCGGCAAAAGTTCTGGATAAATTAGAATTCTCATCTCTCTCTCTCTCTCTCTCTATACCCACGGCGTTCAGGTCTTATGCAAATTTACGACCCCCACCTTTAAAACAGATACCCACACAGACATAGACACAAAAGGAAGGGCACATTGCATAATGCAGTCACTGATACACTATGCCTAAAACGAGAAGGAGAAAGAAAAAAAAAACAAGTAAAACTGGGATGATCAAAGCTGGAAAATCTTTGATCGTAAAGTCTGCTCGACAGGACTGACATGATGGCGGGAGGCAGGGGTCTATACAAGAACGTATACCCTCTAAATTTATGAGTACCCAACCTTTTTCAAAATCTCGTCGCTCTCAGAAGTCTTTTTTTTTTTTAAATACCGAGTCGCAGCTGTTTGATAGAATAAAGAGGAAGGAGAGATGTCAAAGGAAATGTTAAAAACATACATTATGTAGCATCAGACGACAGAGGGGATCCTCCATATAGTTGCATGAAATGCTAGAAATAACAGTGCCCTCACCCGAAGAATGAGCATCAACGATTTCTGAAAATAAGGCGGCGACCTGGCAGAAAGGCGGCAACCTGGCAGATACGTTAGCACGTCAGGCGAAATGCGTAGCCAAATTTCGTCTGCCGTTACGTTGTGAGTTCAAATTCCGCCGAGGTCGACTTTGCCTTTCATCCTTTCGGGGTCGATAAATTAAGTACCAGTTAAGCACTGGGATCGATATAATCGACTTAATACCTATGTCTGTCCATGTTTGTCCCCTCTATGTTCAGCCCCTTGTGTGTAATAAAGAAATAGGTTTCTGAAAATAAGGCGGCGAACTGGCAGAAACGTTAGCACACCGGACGAAATGCGTAGCCGTATTTCGTTTGCCGTTACGTTGTGAGTTCAAATTCCGCCGAGGTCGACTTTGCCTTTCATCCTTTCGGGGTCGATAAATTAAGTACCAGTTAGGCACTGGGGTCGATGTAATCGACTTAATACCTATGTCTGTCCTTGTTTGTCCCCTCTGTGTTTAGCCCCTTGTGGGTAATAAAGAAATAGGTTTCTGAAAATTAACCT
This sequence comes from Octopus sinensis, assembly GCF_006345805.1. Lineage (NCBI taxonomy): Eukaryota > Metazoa > Mollusca > Cephalopoda > Octopoda > Octopodidae > Octopus > Octopus sinensis. The sequence goes on from NC_043021.1 coordinate 5,293,067, forward strand.
TTCGACGGATTGGCGTTCTTCCGGGTTGGTTTTTTTTTTTTTTTGTATTCCCCAGCATAAACGCTTTGAAAATCCAATCCTATTAAGCTTCAGGCAGATTGTTCTCCAGATAGACTGTAGAGGGTGTGGTTTTTAGGCTGTAGCTTGTTGAGCTTATCCAGTTTGGAGGTTATTGAACACTTGTGGATAGAAAATTGTGTTGGCTGCAGTTCACTGCAGTAACAATTTCTGCGTCTCAGATTTTGAATTTTATTGGTTTCAAGAAGCTATCAATGAGAATTTATCGGTTTGGAGAAGATAACTGCTGGCGGAAAAAAAAAAACAGAAAAGAAAAGACGTGGGGTGGTGATAAAACTCCATGGGGGTAAAACGAGTAAACTCTTAGTTTGTCCGCCCCTCTCGGCGCCCTCCTCTCCGGTAGACAATAATAGTTAACCATGATAATAACAATATTGATTAGGAAAAAGTACATTTTTGGTTCTTATATTTCCTTTGTTGTTTCAACCAGCGATAAACAATTTTATTTCCCAATTCGTATATCATTTAGTTATAGTGGTGGTGGTGGCTCTTGTGGTAGTGGTGGCGGTGGTGGTTGTGGTGGTGGTTATGAAGGCTGTGGTGCTTATGATGGTAGCGGTGGTAGTAGTGGTGGTAGTATGGGTAATAGTATCAGTCATAGTAATAGTTGTTTTAGTTGTGGTAATTACTGTAGTTGTGGTAGTAGTAGTAGGATTTACTGTGGTAATGGTAGTAGTATTTTTAGAGGAGATGGTAGAGTGGTGGTAGGAGATGGTAGTTGAGGTTGTGGTGGTTCTTGTGGTAGTAATGGTGGTTATGAAGGCTGTGGTGCTTATGATGGTAGCAGTGGTGGTAGTTGTAGTGGTTGTGATGGTGGTAGTGTTGGTGGTGTCAGTTGTAGCAGTGGTGGTAATTGTGATGGTGGTCATGGTAACAATGGAGGTGGTGGAGAGGTAGTGATGGTTGTAGTAGTAGTGGTTGTGCTGGCTACAGTGTTGGTGGTGATGGTAGTAGCTGTAGTAGAAGTTGTGGTGGTTGCAGTTGCGATGTTAGTGGTATATTAGTGTTGTGTGGTAGTGGTAGTGGCAATAGTGTTGAAGTGATATGGAGATAGTGCTGGTGGTTGTAGAAGTGTCGGTCCTGGTAGTAGTAGTAGTAGTAGTAGTAGTAGTGATGGTTGTGGTGGTGGTAGTAGTAGTAGTGGTGGTGGTAGTAGTAGTAGTGGTGGTGGTAGTAGTAGTAGTAGTAGTAGTAGTGAATGTGGTTGCAATGGTATTGGTTGTGGTGGCGGTAGATGTAATAGCAAGTGGTCGTAATAGCATTTGAGAAGGTAGTAGTTGAGATTGTGGCAGTTGCAATGGTAGTATGGGTGATAGTATCAGTCATAGTAATAGTTGTTTTAGTAGTGGTAATTACTGTAGTTGTGGTGGTAGTAGTAGTAGTAGTAGGATTTACTGTGGTAGTGGTAGTAGTATTTTTAGAGGTAATGGTAGAGTGGTGGTGCTAATAGTAATTGTTGTGTTAGTAGTAGTTGTAGTAGTAGTGATAATGGTAGTGGTAGTTGTAGCAGTAGTGGTGGTAGTTGTAGTAGTAGTGTTGGTGGTTGTAGTAATAGTGTTGTAGTAATAGTAAGCAGCAGCAGGAGTAGTGATGGTGGTGGTAATTGTAGCAGTAGTAGTTGTACTAGTCGTGATGGTGATGGTGGTTGTAGTAGCAGTAGTAGTGGTTGTGGTAGTTGTTGCTGTAGTGGTGTAGTAATGGTTGTGTTGATAGTAATTTTACTAGTGTTGGTTGTAGTTACTGCTCTAGTCGCAGTGGTTGAGGTCAGGTCTCTCCAAACCGGAAGCAGCCTGGCCCTAGTGCTTGCCCTAGAGTCAGTCCTGTCGAAGACACTCGAAGTCTGGGATGGGTAAAATGACATTAAACCAGAAGACGGGACTGAATTTGCCACAACCTTGTCCATCCCTTCTTCTCCCTTAAAATCCCGGCAAAACTACAGCAGTATGACCCCGCTACCCAACCCGCTTTCTTACCTCATAACCTTCTCAAAAATAAATAAGCAGAACGAGGAGACACGTGGGATAGGAGTTGTTGAATATGTCACAGGATGTGAGACGAAAGAACTTTGACAAAGTAACTAAAATGATAATAATAATAATAATGAAGCTGAAGTGAAGATCAAATATACAGTGCGTGTGTTTAATTGGCAAAATATGACCATCCCCAAGTATAACCATATTTTAACTCTTTAACATTTAGACCACCCATATCTGGCGAAAAGATTCTCCCTGTTGTGTGTTCAAACCGGTCAAATGACTGAAACAAGTAAAAGAGTAAAAAGAGTAAAGAGTATTGTTTTACTCTTGTATTTAATCCATCCCATGGTCTCTTAGCGCTTAGATCCTCCACTGCAGTCAATACAGCAGGCAACGAGCCTACTCCAATAGCTCGCTTTCTTCGTGACTCTACTCGGGCCAACTCTCAACGCTGTCGTGTCGTCATGGAACGTACAGTACCATCTCTACTTTAGTCTTCCACTCGTTCTATTTCCTCTTCCCAGCGTCTACATTCTTTCAACCACTTGAATTATCTAAAACTCTTAAAAAGATAAGCCTCTTATTGTCATTTCATTGGGCCGACACTGAAGAGGGTTGTTGACATGACCAAAAAGGAAACTTCCACCTAACGTTTGAATTCTTGATACATTCCTCGATACAGTTTTGTCATCTTCCGAAGTGAAGGATGATGGCATTTCTTTACAATGTCCGTTTGCCATTTCAGTCGCCGTCCGGTACAGAACAGCAACGTGGCCCTGCCGTTTATGAAAAAAAAAAAAAAATGCAAATATGTATTTCTTAGATTTAAAAATATTTCTTCACATACACACACACACACACACTCTCTTCCCTTCCACACATACATTCATAGAAGTTAAAAATGGAGATTGAAGACAGGACATATATGTATATATACATACCGGCATATATAGTTAGTTAATCCAAACAAGAAAGCACAAAAAAACACAACAACGCGAGGAGGTGGAACAAATATAGTATTATTGGACGCTCAGGAAAGAAGGGGGGTTTAACATTTCGAGCGGAGCTCTTCGTCGGAAACATAGGAGAAGGAAAGATCCAGAGAAGGAAAGACATATATATAAAAATATATATATCAGGTCATCCCATAAGTCCAGTCCGAATTTTGAATAAAGAAAACAAGTGATCAAATGTTATATTCAATTGAAACTTAGTCATCAATGTACTTTCCCTGATTATCTATGACTTCCTTCCATCTATTTACAATCTTATAAATCCCATCAATGTAAAACTCTTTTGGTTTCAAAACGAAGAGCTCTGAAATGTCAGTTTCGACCTCCTCCTGACTTGCGAAAGTTATGTCCCCCAAATGATTCTGTAAACTACGAAACAAATGGTAGTCTGAAGGAGCAAGGTCGGGAGAATAGGGTGGATGAGGAATTTTTTCCTAACCAAGCTCTTCGATCTTCTGTGAAGTGATCTTTGCAGTGTGGGGCCGCGCATTGTCCTGATGAAACATCACTCCTTCTTGATTCACTAAAGCGGGTCTTTTTTTCATCAAAGCTTGGTTCAAACGCTCTAATTGCTGACAGTAGACTTGAGCATTGATTGTTGCATTAGGTGGAAACAATTCAAAGTGAATTACTCCTTTGCAATCCTACAAGATAGAGAGAAGAACCTTTTCCCAATGAAGTTCCCTTCTCGGTTGTGGTTGAGCTTTTTCCCTTTTACCAAGCCACTGTTTACGACGTTTAACATTTCTGTAGAAGATCCATTTTTCGTCACCAGTCACAAGTCTATCCCAAAAAGTTGAAATGAATTTGCGAGAATAGAGAGAAGAGTAGATGTCAACTCGGGATTTGCGGTTGCTTTCAAACTTTTCATGAGGCACCCATTTTCCAAGTTTAGGAACCTTTCCAAGTTGTTGAAGATGACGATGAACAGTTGTATGGTTAGAACTAAGCTTTATTGCCAATTCTTCAACTGATAATGCAAGATTTTCTTCAAGTAATGCCTCAAGGAGCTTATCATCAAACTCAACTGGACGTCCTGTTCGATCTTCATCTTCAAGGCTGAAATCTCTACTTCTAAATTTTGCAAACCATCTTCTGCAAGTTCTTTCATTCAAGCATTCTTTACCATAAACTGAGTATATGTTTCGAGTCACTTCGGCTGCAGAGTTTCCTTTTTTTGTACCCATAAAGCATTATGTGCCTCAAATGCTGTTTGGATCCTTCCATGTTAGAAAGGGTTTTGTATCAGGGGATCGATTCGCTCGACTAAAAAAATTCAAGGCGGTGCTCCAGCATGGCTGAAGTCTAATGACTGAAATTATATATATCTTTTTATCTTTTACTTGTTTCGGTTATCAGACTACGGCCATGCTGGGGCACCACCTTGAATTTTTTTGAGATTTTACTCCTGCTTTTTTTCCCCTTTATGTCCACTTAAACATGGATGATCTGTTAGAACAAACTATACTGCAGTAATTACCATGGTAACTACCGTAGTATAGTTTTGTCCCAACCAGGAAACTACGTTTAAGTTGCAAATAAATATTTTTCAACATTCTTACGTGTTTTTACTTGTTTCTAGACTTCTTGGTTTTGTATGTATCATAGCGTTGTTGTGCAAGTTGTGACGACAGACATTAAATTTCAGCGCAGTCATTTTTGTTGACAGCCGTTGTCTTTAACTGACAGCATAAGATAATTTGCTATCTACAACTTGACAGTTACCATGTATGTGTGTGTGTGTGTGTGTGTACAGAGAGAGAGAGAGAGAGAGAGAGAGAGAGAGAGAGAGAGAGAGAGAGAGAGGAGAGAGAGAGGAGTGAATAAATTTAAGCAGTGTTAAATAAATATCTTATTAGTAAGTTAAATTGTGTTAACTTATTTCTGTTAATTGTTCCCTTCCCATCTTACTAACTTTCATTACTTTCGAGACAGAACTACACTAAACATTTCGGCTGTTTTCGTTACGCTAGCGCTTGCCATATGAGCACCAACAATTTGACCTCTTTGAAAAGTCCGATAGATCTGTCATTTTAATGAAATTTAATAACCTTTTTTCTGATGATATCTGAAAAGAAACAGCAATTTTAACAAAACATATTAAGCAAACCCAATAATAAAAAAAAAACCCCATAAAAATAAACAAAGCTTTTGACGGTTTTATTGATATTTCAAAATTATGATGCTAAGTGTTTCCATTATTATGTCCAATCTGTGTGTGTATATATATATATATATATATATATATATATATATATATATATATATATATATATATAATATATATATATATACAATAAATTCAGGGTGAATACTTGATAAATGTAAGCACCTGTATATGCCAGCTAGTGGTATAGGTGATAGGGTATATGTACCAAAAGAAAAACAGGACGCAAAGGATTTTGCGGTACATATGTTTCGGGCTTATGCATTGATATAAGTTGTTCAATAAAGCCCGAAACATATGTACCGCAAAATCCTTTGCGTCCTGTTTTTCTTTTGATACACACACACACACACACACACATATATATATATATTATATATATATATATACGAATATATATATATCTACATATATACACACACTATTTTTCTCATGCTACCGAATAAGCAATTGAATAGTAAAGGTGAGAGAGAGAGAGAGAGAGAGAGAGAGAGCAGTATAGTTTGTAGAAAGCTAATAAACAAGAATCACTGCCCCCTCTTGTTAAGCCAAGTGCAGCTTTTTTTCTTCTTTTTGATAAATACTAATTAAACTAAGACATCTTCCTTGTAGTTATTTTTCTCCCTACTTTCGAAACAAATTTTAAACGTCCCGGGGTCGATTTTGCTCGACTAGAGGCGGTGCTCCAGCATGGCCCGCAGTCAAATGACTGAAACAAGTAAAAGAGAAAAGTCTATTTATCACCCAAACACGTGAATATTGGATGCTGCCGCTGCTTTTCATAGTGAACGGTGTCGCAGTAAATTCGTTCCAATTGAAATATTTGTCACACAGGCTTTATGCGGGCGCACAAACTCCTAGGAATATCACCCCCACCCCCTCAAAAAAAAAAGTAAAAAAGGAAGAACATTGAATAATGTAGTCCTCGCTTGATACGCTCTCTCTGAGTAATAATAATAAAAGTAAACCTGTAGGTCATGATTAGAATACTTTTGATCATAGATCTGCTTGATTAGAGCTAGCTTGTGGCTAAGCAACGATATTGCTACTTCCAACACTCCGATAAAGTTTAACAATTCGCAATACGCATTTATGTGCGTGTATATTAAAATTATATTAGGTACTTACACACACCCACACTTTCATACACACACAGACACATATGAATGTATATATAAGTATACATTCGTATACATTCGATCCTTTTTCCAAGAAATCTAATGCTCGTAGCTTAGTTTTTCCTTGGGGCTGGCCGGATCGGAGCAATCTCAAGATTAATCAGCCGAAATTGCGAGGATGATCCGGTTCTTGACTGAAGATTAGAGGCTTCGAATGACCCGTCCGTGTTTTGTGTCGTCTATTTGAATGTTTTGCGTTCTTGTCCCATTTTGTATTTTTATATATATTTTGGATCTTTTCTGTTTGATAAAGATCCTATATTTTTTACACATATATATAAGTTAGTGTGTTTAATGTAAAATTTTTACAATTATTCGTTAATTTAGCGTAATAAGTAAACGGTAGCTTCGTTTGAGGTGAAAGATAGCGATAGAGTAGAAACTGTTGTAAAAATAAAGAGATAAAGGTAGGAAAGAGAGAGAGAGAGAGAGAGAAAGAATAAATGTTGATAATGTGAAAGCTTGGAGGGGGAGGTTTTGTTGTGTCGCCGGTGTAACGTTGCTTTTAAAGAAACAAGGTAACTTTATATTTCAGTTCTCTTTATACTGAAATTGTTACACCAACATAACTCACCAGCCCTTTGAAGGAGGAAAAAAAATAGGAACGACAAAATATGAAAAGAAAAACCGCTACCCCAGTTTTTCTTTTCTGGAGCGCGCATCTGTTCAATTAACATGCTACATCCATTCATAAATGAATGTATATGCGCACGTATTTTCCCACACTTTGTACCCAAGCATATATATTGACGCTAGATCTATACATTATAAATGTATACACACCTACTTCTATATACAAACATGCGTGCTTATGCTGAACATATATATGTATGTAGACATATATAAATACGTATATACACACGTTTTATTTTTACATCCGAATATATACTTACATCGTATTGACGCTAAATCTATACATTATAAATATATACACACCTACTTCTATATACAAGCATGCATGCTTATGCTGAACATATATAAATACGTATATACACACGTTTTACTTTTACATCTGCATATATACTTACGTCGTAAATATAAATACACGAGTATTTCTGTATACGACCATGCATGCTTATGCTAAATATATATATGTATTTGGACATATATAAAAATATATATACCCACATGTATTCTTGTACACACACACACACATACATATGTCACATATATGAATACGTACACGCATACTTGTTTCTACAAGCAACCACACACAGTCATGTTTAGCAAGCTTTGTCACTGGTAGTTAAGTGCTAGGTAATTTGTGGATGTTTTTTTGTGGATGTGGCCGTATTTATTGGTTTACTTACAAGTGGAACATCAAGAAGAGTATATATACACAAACATATATATATATATGTATAATCTCACCAGGAGGAAAAAAATAATACAGCAAAAACTAATATAAGATACAGTTAATTAATCTATATAATTGAAAATAAATTAAAGAAAAAACAAACAACATAGAGAGAAAAGAAAAACGGACAACAATAACTCTAAATAACAATTGACGTTTGTTGTCATTGTGGAATCAATACAATTGTGAATTTCAAGCAGGGCTTTACGTATCCGGAGTTTGTACCATTTTGGGGGTGGTTAAAAAGACCAGCAGCAGGCTTTTAAAACGTTCGACACAACGTTCTCGTTCTTGCGGAACCATTCTTAATTATCATTACCACCACCACCACCACCATCATCATCACCATTAACGTCACTACCACCACCACCACCAACATCATCATCATCACCATCATCAATATCATTATCAAACCTTTTGCCAGTCAGCTGCTTGCTCCCGCGTGCGTGTTTTTTTTTCTAATCCCAACACGTTTGGGTTCCAATATTGATGCTGAATTACAAACAACGAGTCATGGAAGATTTAGGTAAATATAACGACCAGACTTCTTTTTTTTTTTTTAATAATTTTATTTCTAAGTCAATGAACATGTTTTTTCTTAATAATCATTCTAATGTGTGCCTCTACAGACAGATACTCCTCGGTCGAGCCAACGAGGGTAACTTTATAATATCACCTCTCGACCTGCTAGAAATTGTTGCTAAATCTCTATCGAATTTTAAACATTTCTATTTATCTCCTACGTCAACTAATCAGTCGATATATAAATGACGGGTGGGTATACAATATAGTAGAGATTTATATATTCAAATTTAAGAGATGATTCACTCCGCTGTTACTCAGAGTTTCTCATTACATATGATCCAATCCTTCGTGCGACAAAATATGTGTGATTATGTGTACCTAATCGTCAACCGAAATTAACTACACTACTCTAAATAATCATAGTTTATAGGAGGTAGTCCTTTAGGTATAACAAAACAACTGTGCTTAGTGGAATGATTTTAAGAAATATGTTGGGTTTTTAAAATAACAATTATAATTTCTTTAATTTCATGCATTAATTTGTTGTCTTTCGAGTCTTGTCTCTCTTCTTTCTACCCCAGAGATAGATAAATGCATGGATTAACGTGCTTGCTTTTACAGACACTGCTATTAACTAGGATTTTCTGTCGTGTCAACGAGTATACCTTTATATAGTCGCTCAAGCTACTAGAAACAACAACCAAATCTACATAAAAAAACCCTCTACCATTTTTTAGAAGGTGGGACACATTAGATTTATACTGTCCTAATACAAATAGACTGAATGGTTACGGCTGGAATGTCTTTAATTCTAGGCCTGCTCAATCAGAAGCTGATCTGGAGGTTCTTACTACTAACTTAATATTAGTAATAGCATTTCTGTTTACAGCATATTTTCTTTTGTATTTTTTTTATTCGTCTTTTATTTTTCTTTATTATAACAAAGTTTTGTCCTCATAAAATACACTTTAGACTTTTTCTTTGGTTAGAATATCGACATCAGACACACACACACACATATATAAAATTTTTTTTTTATTCATAATGCTCTGTGAAAGCACACTTATAGAAAACACACCTTTAAACACGCACCTACCTATATCTAAGCCACTTTTTTTTTAACCACAGTATATCTATGTCAAGATTACAATAAGTCCATGTCATGATAAAAAAAAAAATTCTCAGGAGGGCAATTCACTCTCGTCGTTTCTACGATTTTGTTAGTGTTTTCACAGCAATGAAAAAGCCGGCGTGTTTGTCTTTTGAAGAAAAATATATTTGTGGTAGAAATTTCCTTGACAATATCACATTTAGTCGAGAACAGAAAAGGAACATTTCTCACAAAAAAAAAAGTTAAATATATTAGTACATATTGGTAAATTTACGTGCAAATTTAGAGATATAGATGTAGCTTTTTAGTCCTAAGTCAGCGCTAACTGTGCAGATCTATAATCAAAAGGGTTCCGACCATGACCACGTTTTGTCTTTTTGCATACCCAGGCTTGCCATCATTTAATACATCCTACCCTTTTCTCAAATAGACCGAGGTCAGTCCTAGTCGAGCAGACTTATAAAAGGTGTGTTTCAACCACAACGATTTTATTATTTCTGGGGTTACACTTAGGACTGTATTAATAATTGTGTCCTTTCCTTATTTAAAACGGTGGGGTGTGATTTGAAGGCAGTGCTACAACATGGCCTAAACCCTGACAGCAAGTATATGCACACACACACACACAGATAAATGCAGCAAGATATAGGTTTAGCCACCCGTTTACAGACGTGTTTGTCACAAGTAGCTACATGGATTATTTGTCTCGCTTTCGGGAGATAATACTGATTCCTCGAATTGTTGATATCTGGCTCATTCCATATATCTGTAGTTATATCTCCTCTATTAGCTATTTACCTAGATCTTTATCCACTATCTGGGTTCTCATCTATCTAGCAAAGCAATCATCTGTCTCTTTATCTATTTTATTTATATATACATGTGTGAAAACGTGTGTGCATGCAGTAAATAATACCACATAAATAAATATATCACATGTATTTATCCAGTGTCTTGTTGACGGACTTCAAACTTTGCTAACGGCTCTTTTTTTCAATAGATGAGTTTTCTTAACCTTTTGTCGAATGCATGGTGGGTCTAAGGTCGGAAGAATAAGTTTAATTACGTCTCTCGTTTACTTTTTGATTATTTTGAATGTTTAAACACAGTCTTAGGAAACAAGCAAGATATGAGAAAACAGCAACTGGAAATGAAGGCGCTTTTGCTGTAACGCAGTCGTTCGATCTGTTAGGAAATGGTAAAAATTCTCCCTCAAAATACACCCTCCTCTCTTTAAAAACGGGCGAACATTATTTAATGTAGTTCTATATAATATAAGATGGGGTGATCATTGTTTGACTGTTCTTTTTGGTTATGTCTGTGCTAGATCGGTATTGACCTAGAGTTGAACATCAATAGCTAAAAATCAATCAGAACATGTTAAAACCCATTTTCATAAATCGTCGTTTTGTTGTTTAGCCCCTAATCAGTCCTGGTCGACCAGTGATATTGTCAAATGAATTATCGTCGTGACCACCCCGAATATTTTTCTATGTGCAGGGAACTTAGTACCACCACATACACTTTAAAGATGGTAATGTGTGATTTCAGGCAAATTTGGCTACTATTTCTAGTAGTTCGAGCGGCTACGTACGTAGATATCAAAATAAAGTAGTGCTCTAGCCTAGCCTTACTCTTCAATGCTAAAACAAACTATTTGTGTTGTTATTGTTTAGCCCAAAGCGGCGAGCTGCCCAAATCGTTAGCGCTTTGGACAAAATGCTTAGCAACATTTCTTCTGGCTATTTACGTTCTGAGTTCAAATTTTTACCTTTCATCCTTTCGGTGTTGTGTACTAGGGTTGATGTAATCGACTAACCTTTTCCCCCTAAAAGTAGCTGGTTTTGTGCCAAAATTTGAAACCATTGTTGTTCAGTTCAGCCCCAGGTCAACTTTCATCGGGAAACCTATGATCAATAGTTTTCCAACCATGGCCGTCCTGTTTTTTTTTTTTTTTTTTGTGAGGTATATTAGGAAGGGCGAGGTTTTGGAATAGCTGTCAATCGAAGTTCCACACTTGATGGAGGAAGGAAAAAGGAAGCATTTCTGTTTTTTTTGTTTCTCTTGTAAAATATTCCTGTATTTCAGACAACGGAAATTACGATTTTGGAAAAGAGAAATTTCTCCCGAAAATTTTATTTTCTGTTTTTCTACATTTTTGTCCCCATCCACTTCCATAACCTTTACCCTTTTCCTAACAGCTCGTGCGACCACATAGAAGTCCCCTCGTTGGTTTACTACCCACCGAGGTGTTGTCGTTTTAGCCCTAGGTCTCTATTTTGACGGAGCAAACCTTTGATACAATGTATTTCAGTAGCGACCATCCCGCCCTTTTTCTGGTGGTGAAAGTATCTACAACAACGACATCTCATGTGCCCTTCTTTTTTGTCAGACAGTGTTTCCTGCAGCTGGTGCGAACACTTAGAGGTTTTTTCGTTGGCTCACCACCTACCGGTTTTGTTAATGTCAGGGTATTTCCAGAGAGGACCATCCCGCCCTTCTTTTGGTGATTGTGTGATATCGACTACGTTATCTAATACGTCTATTCCTTTGTTTTTATAAGAATGCGCGGTGAGATTTGAGAAAGGCTTGGTTGTTGTTTCCAGCATGTCGCTTGACCTTGTAGAGGCTCTCTCTTTGCTTGCTTGTCACCTATTTTGTTCCCAAAGGTTAACAGTATTATATTTCTAAGATTGCCCTCCATGCCAATACATTTGATTGTTACTCATTTAAAGAAGCACACAACGCAAAGAGGTTTTTTTTTTTTAATTGAATGAATGAAGGGGAGAGGGATTAGATATTCAGCATCGCAGACCATAATAATGAGGGCTTCAAATTTTGGCACAAGACCAGCAGTTTCGGGGGAAGGGCTAAGCTAAGTAAATTACATCGACCCCCCGTTGCTCTACTGGTACTTATTTTATCGACCCCGAAAGGTTGAACGATAAAGTCGATTTCGGCGGAAATTGAACTCGGGACGTAAAGACGACCGAACGAAATGCCGCTAAGCATTTAATAATAATTTCAAATTTTGGTACAAGGCCATCAATTTCGGGGAAGTGGGTGAGTCGATTACATCGAGCCCAGTGCTTAAGTCTTTACCCCCTTTTACTCTTTTACTTGTTTCAGTCATTTGACTGCGGCCATGCCGGAGCACCGCCTTTAGTCGAACAAATCGACCCCGGGATTTATTCTTTGTAAGCCCAGTACTTATTCTATCGGTCTCTTTTGCTGAACCGCTAAGTGACGGGGACGTAAACACACCAGCATCGGTTGTCAAGCAATGCTAGGGGGACAAACACAGACACACAAACACATACACACACACACACACACACACATACATATATATATATATATATATATATACATACATACATACATATATACGACAGGCTTCTTTCAGTTTCCGTCTACCAAATCCACTCACAAGGCATTGGTCGGCCCGGGGCTATAGTAGAAGACACTTGCCCAAGATGCCACGCAGTGGGACTGAACCCGGAACCATGTGGCTGGTAAGCAAGCTACTTACCACACAGCCACTCCTGCGCCTGGCACGTTTTTTTTTTTATCGTCTGCGAAAGGATGAAAGGCAAAGTCGACATCGCTAGGCACTTTGATCGGCAATGCTAACGATTCTGCCAGCTTGTCATTGCACCGGCCTCAATAAACAAACTACTGCACTTGTTTGTATTGAGTATTTCTTCTTCCGATCGTTATTTAGCTTGTGTGCGTGTCTGCGTGTGTTTTGTTTCAATCTTTGGCAGAATTTCGGAGGAGGGAGTAAGTCGATCTACATTGATCAGTGGTACTTGTTTTATCGACCCTAACGCATTTGAATTCAGAACAATTCAGTTTTTTTCCAGAATATCCTATGTATAAATAAAAATCTTGTTTACATAGCGCTCTGAATTGCTGTGTGTGTATGAGAGGGACAGAGAGAGATTGACATATAATATATATATATATATATATATATATATATATATATATATAAATATTTGAGTAATTGAATGAATTATCTTATTAAGGATAATTCGAAAGATAACCGATACCTGGGTAGCAAATTCACATCAGAAAGCACATAATGTACTCTTTATTCCTTCGGAATTAGGAATATGCAGTCTTCGAAACATATGTCGAGAATAAAGGATATTTGTTAACTAGTCGTTCAACTCCATTCTTTCATATACTTATAATTGTAAAATATATATCTATATATATATATTTATATTGACCGATAGATCAGACAGTATAGATTAAACATACATAAAGGGAAAACATGTAACAGATGATCAAAACGACTGTTAGAGGGTGAGCATTTTGTCCTGTAGAGACAGAGAGAGAAAGATCCTGATTCAACAAAACATGATGAATTATTCCGGATCTATTGTTGTTCAGAAATTATCATCATTGTTATTAATTATTCACTGTTATCAGATTAACCGGTTGTTCTCATTGGTATCTCTATATGAGCATGTGTTACCATTGTGTGTGTGTGTATGGGTGCGCATGTGTACTTGATAAGAAGTGGTTTTATAGGACTAGTTCCGTTGCATTCTTGGAATTCAACAGAACTAGACTTGTACAAGGCATTAAACATGTCAAAATAGTCTCTACTTGATATCATTCTTTTCTACTACACAAGGCCCGAAATTTTGAGGGAGTGGGGGCCAGTCCATTAGATCGACCCTAGTACGCAACTGGTACTTAATTTATCGACCCCCAAAAGGATGAAAGGTAAAGTCGACCTCGGCGGAATTTGAACGTAGTACGTAATGACAGACGAAATACTGGCGTGCTAACGTTTCTGTCAGCTCGCCGCTTTTCTACTTGATATTATTGAGTACTTTTCTGCTTTCCTCTGGCTTTTTTTTTAATATTATCTAAATCACCAACTACAATTATGTGTGTGACCATCTCTGCATCATACTAAATGTATATGCATTGTTGATAGGCGAGTTTCTGCAGTATTTGTTCTGAGATAACATCTGTGGACTTGCTGTGTTAAAAGCACAATAAATATCAGAGGCATCTTTTTAACACAAGCCCATAATAGATGGTAACTGTGGACAAATATTGCAGTAACAGACGTTATCGATAGTGCATATACATTAAGTATGATACATGGACGGCTGTTTTTATTTAGTAATGCTTCAGTTACGTATACCGTGGACACACAAACACATACGTACGTGTGTTATGTATATGTGTATAGATGTGTGTGTGTGTGTGTGTGTGTATATATATATATATACATATATTTATCAGAAGCAACAGAGTGACTCAAGGGACGAAAGTTTCGTGTGTTAGCACTTATATATGATGAACTCTCCTACTGTAGGGAACAGATGAGGGTTCCGCAGTTTTTTGTGTTGAACAACCTGCTCAGGTGTGATCGAATGTTTGTGATGTACAGTAGCTCACACATATTCACCAAATTGACATTGCCTGTACACGTGCGTGCTACACGCCAGAGATGTCGGAGTGCTAGCAGAACAGCGTGAGATGAAGTGTATTTTTGCTCAAGAACACAACACACCGGCTACACTGGTAATCGAAGCCACCATTTGCAATTGTGGGTACAACACCCGAACCATTAAGCCACGCACCCTCACATGCATGCACGCTTATAAATCGCTTATATATCTTTACTACTATAGGCACAAGGCCTGATTTTTTTTTGTAGGGACCTAGTCGATTATATCGAGGCTAGTGCTCAACTCGTACTTATTTCATCGACCCCGAAAGGATGAAAGGCAAAGTCGACCTCGGCGGAATTCGAACTCAGATGGACGAAATACTGCTAAGCATTTTACCCGTCATGTATATATAATCAATATTTAAGCATTTTTTATTACTAAGTTCGCGTTTAGTTTTCTTTTGTACCTTCACTACCACCATCACTGCAATCATCATCGCGTCCGTCCTAGTTTCCTATGGATTTCGCTGTCATGCCTTTCCATGTTAACAGTCAATCTACAGAAACCTTCCACAATGAATCTTCATCATGTTGCTGTGTAGTCTCGGTTACACAACTCCGAGTGAGCAGAAGATCGATGATCAAACGAAACCAAGCTTTGACTATCACGTCATATGAATCTTTTTCTTTTTCTGTTTTCGATACGACGGTGATTCGGCTACTGTTTCTAAGCATGTTCAAGCGACTGTTTAGAACAAGAAATCAACAACTTTCTGTAATCGCCCCTCTTCCCCACCGTTTTTATTTTTCACATTTGCCAAGGGTCTGCGCATTATATTGTATCTTACATATAAAAATATATCCTCCAGTGCCCCCAACCGCTCCTCCATTACTAGTAATGCTTATGCAAGCAAATGTTAAACAAATCATGATACAAAATGCTATCAAAAAGTCATCAGCTGCTCAGTATTTCACAAATCCATTCTTTTAGGGAAAAAAAATCCGAGTTCCTAAGAGAACACCATCGTGACCCATATATGGGGAAACTGTGTCCCACTTGTTGCCGGCTCCTGGAGGTTTCTTGGTTGGTTTATCTGATATGAATTTCTAAACATAGAAGCACAAAGATATATTTTGGGAGATGGGGGTAGTAAGTTCGGAACGGTGGTGGGTATAGCCGATTAAATTGCTCCCCACCCAATCATCATGATTTTTTTCTCCTTTTCTCTCCTCGGCCACAAGGGTTAATACTGAAGACATCACAAAACAGAAACTAGTGGCGGATAATTTTTTTTTTTACCACAATCTGAAGTGAAATTATATTTATAAATAATAATGATAATTATAATAATAATAATAATAATAATAGTCGTTATCGCATTGTTTTCTTTTCACCCACCATCGTTTCTTCTTCGTTCGACCTTATTCGATTTCTCAATCGATATTCGCAAAAATCTATCTACCCTTACATTTTCCACCTCCCTCTCCACCCAGTCGCAGTGTATGTAGTTAATGCGGAACTATGGGAAAATCATATATACTACAAATATACGAAGTAGTATTGGTATTTGTAGTTATAGCGGTGGCGGCGATGGTGGTGGTGGTGATAGTAGTACCGATAATACAGAACCGACTGGTATACAACATAGTTCTCATGTGTTTTTGTTTTGTAGATTAATCTCTTCCCTGTGTGTATGTGTGTGTGTGTTTTAACTTGTTGCTGGTAGGGGTTAGAGCGATTAAGAAGGGGAATCGATTTTATTTTCCTTCTTTTGTTTGCCCCCCGCCCCCCTCCTCTTTCACTCTTCGTTAACTGCATTTCGATTTGTTTCCATAGAAAGGAAATTGAGAGAAAAGAGGAATGTGAGGTTACTTAAATGTTTTCGTTTATTTGAAACGAACCTCAGCATTTAGCTCACACACACACATGCATACACGCATACACACACGAGGGAGACTTTATATAATTGCTCTTTCAGTGTACCTGCTTAATTTAAGTAATACTCCTAAATACCCCTTCACATGAAACTTTACTGTCTCACCATTAGATAATACAACCCAGCATAAATGCAGTCTTAGCTCTTAAGAGGCAGATGGTGACAGTTACGTTGACTAAGATCATAAAGTGGTTTGCTCAATCAGAGCAAACTGGAAGTTTGACAAAAATGGGAATGCCAATCAGATATCGTCTGTTTGGTAGCTCTACCACTATAGAAATCTCTCACTCATCTCCTGCTCTAATGTCTTTCAAAGTGTACAACAGATTTCTCAGAAATCACACCCTGTTGTGCTCATAGCATAGACAAATGACCTCAAAATCATACCCAAGTATGACAAATCTCCCTGAAATTACACCCTATTGTGTTCTTAGCACAGACAAATCTCAGAAATCAGACTCTATCGTATTCATAATACAAACAAATGACCCCCACAAAATTGTAGCCTGTTTTAAACAACAGGAACAAATCTCCCTCAAATCATCTCCTATTATGTTCATAGCATGGTTAAATGGCTTAAAATCAAGATTGAGAAGGAGCCTCCACTATAAGGAGTGGCTGTGTGGTAAGTAGCTTGCTAACCAACCACATGGTTCTGGGTTCAGTCCCACTGCGTGGCATCTTGGGCAAGTGTCTTCTGCTATAGCCCCGGGCCGACCAATGCCTTGTGAGTGGATTTGGTAGACAGAAACTGAAAGAAGCCTGTCGTATATATGTATATATATATGTGTTTGTGTTTGTCCCCCTAGCATTGCTTGACAACCGATGCTGGTGTGTTTACGTCCCCCGTAACTTAGCGGTTCGGCAAAAGAAACCGATAGAATAAGTACTGGGCTTTCAAAGGATGATAAGTCCCGGGGTCGATTTGCTCGACTAAAGGCGGTGCTCCAGCATGGCCGCAGTCAAGTGACTGAAACAAGTAAAAGAGTATATAATCAGAGGTGACTCCAGGTCATCAGTGTCACTCATGCTCACCACAGATTTCACATTTGACTCATGCCTGCTCAAAGAATTTCACGTTTTTCCGCTTTATTTCTAGCCCCAAATGGCATATCTAGCACTGTCTTTCTCCATTTCTAAGTTAAGGGTAAAAATAAAGCAACCTTGCAAAACACACAGGCACACAGAATAACAGCAATCAAATAACAACGGCGAAGTGCACAACAAACATCAGTGATCCGACTGTTGCCTGTACTCTGTCTTTTACACCTGCCAGGCTTACTCTTTTTACTCTCTTACTTGTTTCAGTCATTTGACTCTGGCCATGCTGGAGCACTGCCTTTTTAGTCAAAGAAATCAACCCCAGGACTTATTCTTTGTAAGCCTAGTACTTATTCTATCGGTCTCTTTTACCAAACCGCTAAGTTATGGGTACATAAACACACCAGCATCAGTTGTCAAGCAATGCTAGGGGGACAAACACAGACACATAAATACACACACATATATACATATATATGACAGGCTTCTTTCAGTTTCCGTCTCCCAAATCCACTCACAAGGCTTTGGTCAGCCCGAGGCTATAGTAGAAGACACTTGCCCAAGGTTCCACGCAGTGGGACTGAGCCCAGAACCATGTGGTTGGTAAGCAAGCTACTTACCACACAGTCACTCCTACACTTGTTCATGTTAGCCCGAGTTACTGGATAATTTTTCGTTCCTTTAAGTATATTGTAGAACAGAAACTTGTCATAGATTAGAATTTAAATCTTAATCTCTGCAGTATTCTATTGTTTCAAGAAAACATTGAATTACTTTTAATTTTTACAATTACAGATGACAACTTGGGCTGTCACTTCTGTGCCTGAGTCAGGTGTGTGTAAAGAATGTCGAGAGAATGTCTGCTACGAATGATATTTTTTGACACAGAGCACCTCTAGGATGACCGCCAGATGCTGAACGAAAATAAATGAACTGTGACTAGGCTCAATAAAAAGGGCCCAAGTTGTAGGCTGAAATTACATACTTGAAGTCAGTGTTGGCAGAAATTACTGTTTTGAAGCAAGTTCACATTGGCTTATGGGCAGATATGTCCTTCGCAAAAGACAACATCGCTTGTATGAAGGTGATGCTCATTTACAATCATCACATGATGTCAAGGCATGCGTACACACAAGCACATACGTTGGGCAGACTGGACTGTGTTGCATTCTTGTGACAAGTACTTCATGTTTGACTGGAGTATTTCTTTGTAAACTGCTTGGTTAAACCTTGATGGTTTCTGATACTCTTTGAAGTAACCACTTACTTTTATACAGTTGAAGTTGATGATGATGATGATGATGCAGCTTTCTTCTTTTCATCCCTTGTTTCAGTCATTGGACTGCGACCATGCTTGACCTCTACCTTGAAGGGTTTAGTTGAACAAATTGACCTCAATACTTACTTTTCTTTAAAGTTTGGTACTTATATCAACCACTTTTTGCTGAACTGCTAAGTTATGGGGACATAAACAAACCAACACTGGTTGTCAGCTGGTTGTGGGGGATACAAACACCCACAGGCACATACATATGTATTGATGGGCTTCTTTCAGTTACCATTTATCAAATTCACTCATAAGGCTTTTGTCAGCCTGGAGCTATGGTAAAAGACACTTGTCCAAGGTTCCATGCAGTGGGACTGAACTCAGAATCTTGTGGCTGGGAAGCAAACTTCTTGCCACACAGCTATGCCTGCGAGGAATGTTTAATTATTAGAAATTTGCTTCCATCATTCAGACACACAAAATCCGTCACTGATAAGTTTTTAGTTTATCTCTTAGTTTGGAGGGAAGGGTTATGCTAATAATTCTTTATGTGACCTCTAAGACTGATGGATTGGAGGGAGATATTCTGAAACCAAAGAGAACAGAATGGACTTTGTTGAAGACACCCAAGTGCCAAGCCGTAGTGTTGTAAAGGATGTCGGTTTAAGTCCACCACTCATGGTAGGCCATGGTGGGACTTGAAACTAGAATGTTAAGAGTTGGAACAAATACAAGGTATTGTGTCCAACATTGTCCACTGCCATATACTTGATTCTTTGTTGACCCCAAAAGAATGAATGGTAAAATTGACTTTGGCGTGATTTGAACTCAGAATGCAAGAAGTTGGGATGAATGCTGTGAGGCATTTTGCCCGACGCTCTACCAACTCTCTCAATTCACCAAAACAGATGTGTCCCACTCTAAACTACTGGTCACATGTCTTTACTGGAACAGCTGTTGCATGCATGAACATTCTAAACCGTGTCTTTATCCTCTGAATCATGTACAAGTTGGGCAATTGATTTATCAGAAACAACAGCCTAGTTTATTTTGGCCTTCTCCATTTTGAGTTAAAATTTTGCTGTGGTCGACTTCGCTTTTTATCCCTCCTAGGTCGGTAAAAAAAGTACCTTTCAAATATTTGAGGAAGTTTTAATCGACTAATTCCCCACATTCTTCTAAAATTGTTGGTCCTGTGCCTAAATTAGAAACACCTTCCTCAAATTACATATGCAACACTTTTGATAATGTAGTATTGTATATACAAAAATAAAAAGAAAAAATAGAATGGACGACATGGTCACGGTTGAAACGCTTTTCATCAAAAGTTTCTCTCGAACTGATTATCAAACTTTCGTTCACTAATTTCTCATAACCAACTACATGTAATACAATCCTTAATTCCGAAAACCGAAAGTCTATTTTCTCACCGAGGTCGTCTGCACGTCAAAGATGGCGTTTGGCGCCAAATTATTCGTACGCTTGTGATTTTATTGTCTGTCTTTATTCCACTTCATTTACTAATTTATTACTATATAAATAAACTATAATTTTATTTAAAGCCTGCATTCATCCCATTGAGTGTGATTATTTATAAACAAATTGTGCAAAACTTTTCCCAGGCTGTGTTTATGTACCTTTACTCGATGTTTGGTTATGTAGGTGTCGTGTTTAATGTGTATTTTTAGATTGTCCTTAGCTAACCAGTGATATTTCATTCATAATTATAAATTGGTAAAAACCTCCACATAGGCGCAGGAGTGGCTGTGTGGTAAGTAGCTTGCTCAACCACATGGTTCCGGGTTCAGTCCCACTGCGTGGCATCTTGGGCAAGTGTCTATGCCTTGTGAGTGGATTTGGTAGACGGAAACTGAAAGAAGCCTGTCGTATATATGTATATATATATATATGTATGTATGTGTGTGTGTGTTTGTGTGTCTGTGTTTGTCCCCCTAGCATTGCTTGACAACCGATGCTGGCAAAAGAGGCCGATAGAATAAGTACTGGGCTTACAAAGAATAAGTTCCGGGGTCGAGTTGCTCGACTAAAGGCGGTGCTCCAGCATGGCCGCAGTCAAATGACTGAAACACGTAAAAGAGTATAGCCTAGTAGGCTGGGTCTATGAATTCACTCTTTTAGTATCCCCTTGAGCTCAAAAACTGAAGTTCAACCGATGATCGAGACATACACAAATCAGAATTTTGCTTTCAAAGTTGGTGGTGGTTTGGGTCGACCAAGGCTATTCCTGGGAATTGTGTCTTATAATCAAGGATATACCCTATGAATATAATGTACTACCATTTCCAAAATCCGAATCATGCCTGGTCCCAAGAGATTATATACCTGTATGTTAGTGTTTTCTGTAAGCACACATTAAAAAAACCATCCTCGAGTCACACTTTATGTACCGTTTTAAAATAGGAAATGACTAGTTTAACAATGTTGTCATAGACGAACGTAAAAAGTTGGAGTGGTTACGGTTGGAATGTCTTTTGTTTGATCTGGGTTGGGCTCAAGTTACAACAGTCTTGAGCTCACCATTCTGGGATATCTTGGAGTGCACACGTACAATACTGATTACACATCACATATATCTACTAGATATATTTGTAGATATATATATATATGATGGGCGTCAGTATGCATGTGTGCGCGCTCACCCTTGTTTTTTAGGGTTTTTTTTTACATTAAATTTCGATATAATCGTAATCTACACCACCTGAAAGATATCTATAGAAATTTTTTTTGAAAAATATCAATTTTTCTGAAAGTTATGAGGAAACAGTGGAGAGGGTCAATCTTGTGAAGGTATTTCATAAATAATAATTTCTAAAACCAACCCGAGCAACAGATATTGGGGTGGTGGTGGTGGTTATAGTCGTGTACTTGACTAGTATTTACTTTATTGATCCATGAAGGACGATCGCTTAAATTGAACTTGAAACGTAAACACACGTAACTAGATGTTGCGAAGGCTTTTTTGTCCGACGCTTTACCGCTACCACCAATTCACCTGATATAGACACAAAACCAGATATTTTAATTTCATTTGGAAGAGAAACAATGAATCTGGCGATTATTGTATCCCAGTACATAACTTTTTTATTTGTTTCATTCATTGGACTGCAGCCATACTGGGACATCGCCTTGAAGGGTTTTGTCGAGTAAATCGCCAGTTCACCGTTTTGCCATGCGTGGATAATAAAATAAAGAACATAGAATTACACACACACACTTGCATATAATTAGCTTATTCACCACTACTTCTCGTCGAAACCTTAGTGATCTCTTGCGAACATCTCGGGTTCCAAGGAAATTCTGCTCTATTTTACCTACCCACAAGTCGACTTTGGGGATATTTTGAACTTACAACATAAAGGGAATTAAAACTGCAAACATTTTCTCCAATGCTCTAACGATTTTACTAGTCCACCGCAATAGAAGTCCCATAAATCTATTAAATAATTCTTTTTAATTTCGGCACAAGGCCAGTAGTTTTAGGGGAAGGCGTAAGTCGATTCGTCGACCCCCAGAACTTGACTGGTACTTCATTTCGTCAACCCTGAAATGATGAAAAGCAAAGTTGAACCTAGGCGGGATTTGAACTCAGAACATAAGGAGTCGGAGGAAATACAATTAAGCATTTTGTTCGATCCACCAACGATTCTACATGCTCGACACATTGAAATTTATTGAACAATCCTTTCTACTATCGGCGCAAGGCTTGAAATTTTGTACAGGGGTACTAGTCAATTACATCGACTGGTACTTAATTTACCAACACTTCAAAGGATGAAAGGCAAATTTAACCTCAGCGGAATTTGAACTCAGAACAGACGAAATACTGTCCAGCGTGCAAAAAAAAAGTACCGATTATAACGACGTGGGTTCCATCTTATCCAATCAACGAAATAGCTTGTGGGTGAAATTACTCCCTGTCCCAAAATAGTAATTTGGGGGAACCAAAAGTTGAAACCAATATTTTTTGCGTGTTAAAAGTCGCCAATAGTCGATTAGTTTAATTGGTTTTGTGGGTACTGGATAGGTGGGGGCTCATATGGCGCTTGTGTGACCCCTTTCTCAAACGGATTCAACCAGGTAAGTGTTTGCCAGTTTGTTAGATTGTCTGGGTGTGGTGAAGACACGGTCTAGAAATTTCGTACGCGTGCTTATATCTTTTTTTTTCTTTTTTGTGGGGAAGGGTAATTCTCTCACCTCTTCTCTGTAACAGCTGTTCGTTCCGTCCTCGCTAAGTGAGCAAGCAACAGTACCCCTCGCGTGGAACGCACATATGTCTCCTTGTGGAGAAAAATCTTCGACTTAGCTTTGGTACAGAAGTTTTCTGTTTACTGTTTTCTTTTGTTGCTTTGGTGAGGGGTGTTTTTTCTTCTTCTCCAAAACGAAAGTGTAGCTTTTACGATGCTATTTTGGTTAAGTTATAAACGTGAAAGGTCACCACAAATTTTATGTTATTTAATATGGCGAAGGTGCTGAGCTAGCAGAGTTTTTAGCACACCGGGATCTTTTCGGTTTGAACGGCAGTTTTTAAAAATAATTTCCACGTAACTAAACACTTTTAAACTTCGTATACGGGTAGAATGTGTTTATAAAACATCTTTTTCTCTTGGCTTTATTGAGAAAATTCTATAGTTTGTAAGATATTTGTTGTTTTTCTTTCTTCAACTTCTGCAATTTCAACCAATCAATGACGTCTATTGAGGTGAAAACATTCTGTGCCGTATGAATATGTCCCTCGTTTAAGAAACAGATTGGGTTTATTTACGTTTCTGAAGAAAAAAAATACCCTCCCCTCACCCCTAACTAACCCTAAAACAGATTGAAATGCAATAGATCGATACTAGGGTCATAATTATGGGTGAAAATTTTATATGACAGCGCTAGAAAAAACTGCCGTTCAAACCGAAAAGATCCGCACACCGGAGTGTGAAAGCACGTGGCTTAGTGGTTAGTGTATTTGGCTCGTTAGGTCGTGAGTTCAGTTCCCAGCAGTGCATTGTGTCTTTGAGTAAGACCCTTTATTTCTCGATGCTCCAGTCGCTCAGTTGTCAAAATTGAGTTATCTGCATCTCAAAGAGTCAGCTTCGTCACATTCTGTATGACGCTAACTCTCCCTGAGATTAAGGGTACGTATATCTGTGGGGTGCTCAATCACTTGCACGTTAATTTCACGAGTAGGCTGTTTTGTTGATCGGATCAACTGGAACCCTCGTCGTCATAACCGACAGAGTTAATACATCGTATGCTCGAAATAAGGAGTAGAAGGACAGCCAACAATCCTTGATCTTACCACTCTTTCAAATACTTTAATGATGTGGAAGGTGAGTGAGATTGGGCGATAGTTGACTGCGAGGGATGTTTCCCTGTTTGAAAACCGGGATGACAGACTGGGATAGGAGCTGTTTCGGTATATAACCTGAGGTTGGTCAGAGGGACTGCAAGTTGGTGTCTGCATTCCTTCAGGAGACTACCCGTGAATCTATCAGGGCCTACAGCAGAATAGTATTTGACTTCATTTATTGCTGCTATGATGTCTGAAGCAGTGAAGGTTATGTCCGAGATTTTATGTTGGGAATCAACTTCGTTCGTTTCTCTCACGCCAATATCAGTGGGATCACTAAACACAGAGCAGTATTGTTTCTGCAGTAACAATTCGTGGGACCACGCCTGATGCTTATTTAAGAATAATGAAATTGTACTCTACAAAAGTACAGAGTAACCCATCAGATTACTCTATGAAACTAGTCATAGAGTAATCTGGTGGGTTACTCTGTACTTTTGTAGAGTACAATTTCATTATTCTTAAATAAGCATCAGGCGTGGTCCCAGGAATTTTTCGAAGAGAGGCCACAAGGTCAGACGGGAATACAATTCCAGAAGAAAAGGGCGTAATAGCATTACTTAGAAGAGCGCACTTCTTTTCTTGAGGCGGACACGTGCCCCTCAGCTCCCCACCCCTTTGGGTGCGCTCCTGAGAATATTATTGACGGTGACGACGGTTTATCTAGCCGAAACTTCGTAGTACTCTCAGGAGTGGCTGTGTGGTAAGTAGCTTGCTTACCAACCACATGGTTCCGGGTTCAGTCCCACTGCGTGACATCTCGTGCATGTGTCTTCTACTATAGCCTTGGGCCTTGTAAGTGGATTTGGTAGACGGAAACTGAAAGAAGCCTCTCATATATATATGTATGTGTGTGTGTGTGTGCGTGCGTGTATATATTTGTGTGTCTGTATTTGCTCCTCCAACATTGCTTGACAGCCAATGCTGCTGAGTTTACGTCCCCGTAACTTAGCGGTTCGGCAAAAGAGACCGATAGACTAAGTACTAGGCTTACAAGGTTTGTTAGTGTTCACGAATTTATTGTGAGGAAGCAACAAAAATGCTTACGAGAAAAAGTGACACACGCTGACACGTGTGTATGATACTATAAACGTCTGTTTTGGCAGATTAATATTAATATATTCATTGTAGAAAGGGAGGGTTTGTAGTATTTGTCTATTGTGTGTTTGTGTGTTTGTGTGTGTGTGTGTGTGTGTGTGTATTACAACTTGTCCTGACAAATCTGGCTGAAGAAGAAAAAAATCCAGTCATACATGTTTTGGTCTGTTGTAAGTCACGTTTTTGTAGTCGTTGATGATGTCTTGATGGTGACGGTAGTGTAGATTCAAGCCAACGTTATTTGAGTACACCGACGCATTCACACACCACGCTGGGGGTTCGACCTACTGACATATTCAGTATTTCGGATAAAACGTGTTCCTGTCTCTCTTTAGTTAATGAGAACGTTACATGCAGCCGCGTAACCCTCGGTCAGCTGTGCTTAATAAACTCTTTGCTTATCCAAAACATTTTCATAAATTTGTCCAAAACATCCATGCTTGTTAGCCTTTGCTTTACACGTTCTGAGTAATATAATAAGTCTTTCGTTTCATGAGTCACAAGTTACTCTGTTGGTTGGAAAAATTGAAAATGTGTATCATGTGTTGTGCATGGACACCAGGGAATTATGTTCTATGTGTCTCATGTGATACACAGGATAGACAAAGGGTTATTTGAAATATACGATTAAAAAAAATTATATTGAGTACTAACTGAAATACATAAGGGTCTCTTGGCGATCTTTCGTCTCTAGTAGACCTTTCCGTCGATTTCCGTAAAAAAAATTTTTTTTTTTACATATGGGCTTGCGGGAACTTTTGAAGTAATATACATACATATACACATACACCGAGTAAAAAAATTCAGTTATCTCTTTCTTTCACACATTACTCTGTCTCTTCACACACACTAACAGAAGCACTTCACTTACACAACATACTGTCTGTCTCCCACACCCCATCAAACACACACACACACACACATGTACATCAATGCTTCACATGCACGGTAACTTCAAAAGAACTTCCCTCGTCATACAATCGCTTTCTCTTAGTCTCTTTCGCTCTCATTACTTCAAAAGTTCCCGCAAGCCCATATGTAAAAAAAAAAATTTTTTTACGAAAATCGACGGAAAGGTCTACTAGAGACGAAAGATTGCCGGTCTCTTAATTATAACCCTTTACTTATCCAAAGCATTCTCATATTGTTAAGCCCTAAACGTCTATGCTTGTTTTCAGACTTAGCCCTTGTCCTGCACCTGACACGCTAGCGTTGCTTGAAGTGGGGGTGACAGTGAGTTGTGGTCCGCCCCGGGAAGCACTTTTAAAGTGGAGGCATTTTTAGATCTGCTGTAGGCAATGTTTTTTGTGGGGTCCGGGGGTGGCACACACTCTAGCTACGCTGGTGACAGGAGAGGCAAAGGTTTAAACAAATACTATGCTTTAAAAAGCGTCCCGGTCGTAGCAAACTCCATTTTTATTCAGATAAAAACAGTAATAGCAATTTCGGGACCCTCTACGTCAGTGATGGCAAATCTTTTTTATGAAGGCATTTAATAACTGAATGGAGGAGGAATGCAGTGTTAGTTGGGACTTAGCATGTTTCGAGCTTGTTAGGCCTCGTCAGCAAAGCAAAGTGTCAGATGTACTTAATCGAATCTAGATTACATGGCGGCAGAAAATGATAGTGACCGACAAGTCATCGAGGGTGCTTTTACGTGGTCACTTCACCTGCTAGAAATAACAGGCAGATCTCCAAACAACAAAAATCTCATCATCTTAACAGAAGGAAATAACACATATGTAGTCCTAGATACTTGGAATATATATATATATATATATATATATATATATATATATAATTTCAAAACAAAACGATTCTTCCACTTCAAAATTCCTCTCTCCGGGGTGGTCATGGCTGAAATGAATTTGATATATTTGCTCAATCGAGTTTGACCTGGTGTTAAACAACAACAACACATCTACCCGATCAGGGCTGATCTGAGGCACTATAAAAATCACAATAACAGCAAATTCGTTTGTTTCATCTGATATTTCCTCTCTCTCTCTCTCTCTCCTTTATTCCCACTCTTGTCTCTTATTTAATATTCATTGTGTCACGTTGACAAACTATCTCACCCATTCTTCCTCCATTGTACTCATATCTGGAGCTGTTTCTAACAATCATACTTTTATTTGATTTAGAATAAGAAAACAAATGCCAAGAAATTTCTCGGTCTACGGCGGTTATCTTCTGACACTTGGTCTTCATTTGCATATTAAAGCGGGCGCGTACACAAACATACATATGTATATACACACATACGTTTAAATGTGTGTGTGTGTTAAAAATGGGGGAAGGCCTGTTTATGGGATCACCCTGGGTTTCCGTCCGTAAAGGGTTTAGCTTTATGGCATATCGTCTGACCACAAAACCTTAGCCCAGTGCTTTTCAAACTTTTTGCTGGAGCGGAACCCCAAGGAAACATTCCACTGGCTCGGAGAACCCCTGTGCAATAATTTAATAGTCTTATGCACACATATCTGCACAGGAAAATTAAGAATTACTGCCAATTTTAGCAGTTTTGTAACTTCTTGCAGAACCCCTGGACTGTACTGGCAGAACCCTGGTTGAAAACCACTGTCTTAGGCCAACAGGTCTTGGGGTCTGACGATACGCCATAAAGCTAAACTTTTTATGGACGGAAACCCAGGGTAATCCTATAAACCGGTTTTCCTCGTTTTTAATATATATACCGCTCCACATCTTAGAGTGTGCTTCTCTGGATCTATGTGTTCTGCAAGCGACGTGTGTGTGTGTGTGTGTGTGTGTGTGTGCGTGTGTATGCATCTGAGTGCGCGCTCGCGAGCTGTTATTTCTTGCAGATTAAACCAACTACGTAGAGGCTGTCATTGAAGACGGTGACAGAATCCATTCAGTACTGCATCAATAAAGTATTTGGTTGATTTAATCCCACCACCAATATTGCAACCTGGCCTAGTGTCACATTTATCATTCAATTGGTTTACATTCTTTCTTTTTTCTCTCTTCCTTTCTCTTTCTTTCTTCCCTCTTCCTCTCCCTCCTCTTCCTCTCATCATCATCATCGACGTCGTCGTAAAAACTCGAATTGATGGCAATAACATTAAACAAGGCTTGGTCCTAACTCGATCGTTCACCGTCAGCAGCAGCAGCAGTTGTAACCGGATCTGGTTTGGCTGGTTTCTTGTTCGTCGGCATCCATTACAATATCTTCACTGATGAGAATTTTACGTGGATTGGTTGATATTTACTATCCTTGTGTATATCATTATAATGTATGTCACCAAAAAGTCGGTCCAAGGATCTTAGTCTTAATATAATTGCGTTCACATCTAGAATGCTTTTATAAGACTATTATCCAAATATGTTATATTTTTATGTGGCTGTATATTGTCTGCTCCAAGGAGCTATATGGCCCTTTTGATTCCAATAGGATACGTTATTACTGGAAAAAATCGGTTAATTACATCATATGTGGCACACATAGCAAACCAATTTTTCTGCGATTGGGTTGGGTGTGCTAAACAAAACCAGAAAATGCACTTTGACTGTCATAGATTTTCTTCATGCATGCAAGGGAACGGTGCCTTGAATGCCTTAATGCCTTTTAGGCTTCATTTTACAAAATAACGGTTCAATGAGTACAAAAAAAGGGTAAAAAGGTAAAGGGCATTGCTTATCGGCAAAGTTTCTTACATACCCGGGCAACGCCGGGCTATGCTGCTAGTATTAAATAATGGTATAAATAGTAACTTTGATCCAAAGGATATAATTAAGTTTTGATTTATTAAAATTAATTTTTGTTTTATTTACTTGAGAATCCAAACTTATTAATTTAGCACTTCAGCTTATGTTTGCATTTAATTTTTCTTTCATCCTGAGCATTAAACGATGTTGTTTTAGCCCATAAAATCTCCATGAATTCGTGAGTACACAACAGACAGAACTTATTCCCCATTCTATATGAATTCATCATCATCATCATCATCGTCGTTTAACGTCCGTTTTCAATGCTAGCATGGGTTGGACGATTTGACTGAGGTCTGGCGAACCAGATGGCTGCACCAGACTCCAATCTGATCTGGCAGAGTTTCTACAGCTGGATGCCCTTCCTAACGCCAACCACTCCGAGAGTGTAGTGGGTGCTTTTACGTGCCACCGGCACGAGGGCCAATCAGGTGGTACTGGCAATGGCCACGCTCAAATGGTGCTTTTTATGTGCCACCTGCACACGAGCCAGCCCAGCGGCACTGGCAACGAACCTCGCTCGAATGCTTTTTCACGTGCCACCAGCACAAGTGCCAGTAAGGTAACGCAGGTAATGATCACGCTCGAATGGTTTTTTTTACATGTCACTGGCGTGGAGGCCAGCTAGTTGCTCTGGCAACGATCATGCTCGTATGGTACTCTTAGCGCTCCACTAGCACAGATGCCAGTCATCGAATTTAATTTCGATTTCACTTGCCTCAACAGGTCTTTGCAAGCAGAGTTTAGTGTCCAATAAAGGAAAGGTACGCATAAGTGGGCTGGTTACACCCCTGGCATAGCTCACAAGGTTGTGGTCTCATTTGAGCTTGCCGAGTCTTCTCATGCACAACATATTTCCAAAGGTCCCAGTCACTAGTCATAACAGACAAATATCCCACTACTACCATCACCACCACCTCTCAAAATATTAATGAAATTTTCCCCCTCCATTCCCGTTATTAACAAAACGACAGAAGAGTTTTGTATCGGTGTAATTCTTCTTTCTTCACCATGGTGTTGGACAAGTTTAAAAGAATTAAAAAAACAACAAAATCTTAATTTGTTTTCTTGATTAGATGGTCTGCTACTTTTGAATGGTCTCCTCTCTATGGAGGTATTGAAGCCAGATCAAAAGGTGTAGATTTAATGGCACCGGATATAATAATCCGCGGTGTTTCAATTAGCTTGGTGCCGATCTTAATTGTATGAGGAAAACTATGTGAATACTGTATGGCACTACATGAATATTGAATGTGTACGGACGCCATTTTGAACACTGAATAATCAAAATCAGATTAAAATATTATTGGTCATTGAGCTAATGTTTTCTTCTCACCGCATAAATATTATTAATTCATTAGATTTTTCTGTTTGTCTCTCTCTGATTGCACTGGCTACTCAAAGCAAGACGATAATATATGGATGACGAGAATGCCATAATTTTTGTGCTCTCTCTCATATATATATATATATATGGATAAAATCTTTCTCTCTCTCTCTCTCCAATTGCGCCCACTACTAAATGAGATGGTAGAACGCTTGCTTAGCATGCAAGTGGTATAAGGATCATTATTCGGATTCTCCAGGTACATAGTTTTTGTTTTTGTAGTGCACGTGACCATTGTATGCAATAGACTCATTATTATTAGAAAATATCCTTAAGGTGGCGTGCTGACAGAATCGTAAACATACTGGATAAAATGTTTAGTGACAGTTGTTCTAAGTTCAAATTCCGCCAAGGTCGACTTCGTTTTTCATTCTTTCGGGGGTCGATGAAATGAGTATTAGTGGGGAAGCGATGAAATTGACTTTATCCCTCCCCCAAAATTTCAGGTCTTGTGCCTATAATAGAAAGGATTATTAGAAAATGCCTTAAGGCGGCGTGGTGGCAAAATCGTTAGCACACCAGACAAAATACTTTGCAGCATTCTTTCTGTCTCTACAATCTGAGTTCAAATGCCACCGAGGTCGAGTTTGCTTTTTATCCTTTCAGATTCGATAAAGTACCAGTTGAGCACTTGCGAGGATTTAATCGACTTGTCCCGTCCCCTAAAAGTACTGACCTTGGGCCAAAAATAGAATAATTAGAAAATTCCTTGCGGTATTTGTTATTTTACTGTGTATGTGTGTTCTTAGTTTACATCCAGCCGAGGTTGTCAATTTTACCTTTCATCTTCCCCGGAGTCGATAAAAGAAAACGTACTTGTCGAATATGAAATCGATTTAATGAATAAACCTCTCCTCCCGAATTCCAGGCCTTATTACTAACATGAAATGTAATAGGAGTTGAGAGATGTCAGCCGTCTCAAACGACCAGTTGACATATGCAGAAATTGTTAGATTGTTAATACAGCTCTAAGTGACGAAATTGGTGCGTGTAAGGGATTGTTAATGAAACTACGCCAGTGACGAAAATCGTGTGTGTATGTGTGTGATTTTGTCGGATTGAAGTCTTTAAGTTAATGTAACATTTCAAATCCAGATTTAGGTTATGTTGTTAGTATAAATGACAGTGTGAATGCGCGATGTGATTTTACTATAGTCATTATTATTATTATTTTTCTTTTTCTGCTGCTGACCTTTTGACGATATTTTTACTTCAAACTACTTTACTTTTTGTCTTTCTAAATTATAGTCTTTCACCAAAGCAATCTCTTCTGACCTTGTCTTGATAAATCGACTTAAAACATGAGCAAGCATAGTTTAAAAAAAGTAAAAGGGAAATATTTGCAATAACAACATGTATATCCCAGTATCTTTCGTTTTATTGAAATAGTTCTTTACTCTTACGAATAAAGGTTAACTTTGTTGATTTGTTTTATGAATTTGGTCGGGAAATTATGTCCTTTTTTATGAGATGGCGGAGAAATTATTATTTTAATGAACGGACGAAATTCGTTCCTTCTCTTCTTTTTCTCTTTCTTCCCTGTGTTTTCGATTTTTCGTTTTTGTGTGTCTTGTCCTGTCTTCACTTAAATTCCATTCACATCCTTGGATGCTGCACAGGAATATAAAATGGTTCCAGGCTTTCAATGGTCGTTTATTTTATCGACTCTGCAAAGATGAAAGGTAGAGTTGACCTCTGAGGGATTTGAACTCGGAACTAAAAGGGTCGTAATTAATACCGAACGGCATTTTATTTTTGTCGGCTGCTCTAACGATTCGGAAAATCAAAGAAAATGCTTTTTCTTTTAATATTCCTGTGGCATATTAAAAATTCAAGTATTCTGTGTATCGGAACAGGGTCGGACTATCTTTCAACATAAGG
>NC_043021.1:5328092-5358092 GCF_006345805.1 Octopus sinensis
AAAGACTCTTAGTTGATAATTGTTTGCAATTTAGGTTGGAGAACTATGCTTTTTTTTCATTTTTTCATTTTTTTTTTTATTCGTGCTCCCTTCCTTCTTATCTGTTGCTGTCAGTTTGTTTTTTTTAAAGATTGGGGTGGTGACAGGAGGAATGAAGTTAGGGAAATTATTATGCATATGTGTGGGTTTGAATGGGGTTTATGTGTGGATTATGTGTACACACACGTATACATACACACAAATGTGTGTGTGTTGCACAGCTGTAGGTATGTGGTAAGAGGTTTGCTTCCCAACCATATGGTTCCGGGTTCAGTCCCACTGTGTGGTACCTTAAGCAAATGTCTTCTGCTATTGTATTGGACCAACCAAAGCCTTGTAAGTGGATTTGGTTGACAGAAGCTGAAAGAAGCCTATTGTGTGTGTGTGTGTGTGTGTGTGTGTGTGTGTGTTTGTCCCCCACCACTGCTTGACAACTGGTGTTAATGTATTTATGTCCTCGTAACTTAGCGGTTTGGAAAAAAGAGACTGAGAAAGAACCAAGCTTAAAAAAATAAGTACAGTGGTAATTTCGTTTGACTAAAGGTGGTGTCGCAGCATGGCCACAATCTAATGTCTGAAACATAAGATATATTTGTCTATAAGTACATATATGCGTGTAAGTGTGTGTGTGTGTGTGTGTGTGTGTGTGTGTGTGTGTGTGTGAAGAGATGGTAGAGCAAACAGGATAACTCTCTTTCTCTCTCTCTCTTTCTTTCTCTATTTCTCTCTCTCTCTCTTTCTTTCTCTCTCTCTCTCTTTCTTTCTCTTTCTCTCTCTCTCTCTCTCTCTCTCTCTCTCTCTGTGTAAATGTCGGTAAAGATGGAGAAAGGGTAAAGTTAGACGAACTACAGAATTCTCGACTCCACCTTTTTGTAATTTCCATATGACTCAATAAATAAAAGACACACCAAAACATTGAGAAATTGGAAGCTTTGGTTCATTGTCATTACTATAACATTTTCGTTTTTGGTGTTAACCAAACAACATCCTGTATAGTGTGGCGTGTGTGTGTGTGTGAATGTCTATGTATTTGTGTATATGTTGTTATATTCATGGATTTTTCGGTTGCTGTCACTGATTTGATAATTTGATGCAAGTTTCCATGCTGAATCTAAATTTGGGTTTCAGTTATTCCCAGAAAGATTTAGAGAAAAATGTTACAGAGGTGTGTAATGTGTGTAATGTATAAGTTATATTTGTCTTTTGGTATTTGTATGCATATTTACATGTGTATTTGTGTAGGTGTGTGTATATATATATCGTGGAGGCGCAATGGCCCAGTGGTTAGGGCAGCGGACTCGCGGTCATAGGATCGCGGTTTCGATTCCCAGACCGAGCGTTGTGAGTGTTTATTGAACGAAAACACCTAAAAAGCTCCACGAGGCTCCGGCAGGGGATGGTGGTGATCCCTGCTGTACTCTTTCACCACAACTTTCTCTCACTCTTACTTCCTGTTTCTGTTGTACCTGTATTTCAAGGGGCCGGCCTTGTCACTCTCTGTGTCACGCTGAATATCCCCGAGAACTACGTTAAGAGTAAACGTGTCTGTGGAGTGCTCAGCCACTTACACGTTAATTTCACGAGCAGGCTGTTCCGTTGATTCGGATCAACCGGAACCCTCATCGTCGTAACCGACGGAGTGCTTCCATCCCATATATATATCATCATCCATCATTTTGAATCTGGGTTTTGAATCATTTGGAATCCTGGCCACCCCTTTAACAGGGGTGGCCAGATCTACCTCAGTGCCATAGCAACCGTCCTCACACCATCTCACCCGGTTTCGGGCATACTCCCTTCTCAAGCCGACCCTCCCAATCTCCTCCACCACGTGTCCCCTCCACATTTTCCTTGGTCTACCTTGCTTTTGCTGTCCATTTACCTCAAACTCTAGCACCCTCTTCAGAACATGCCTCCTCAACACAACATCCCTCCTCAACACAAAATCCCTCCTCAACACAAGCCCTTACCACCGCACTCCATTCGCCCTTACCAGCCATTCCACTGATTCCTCCAGCCCCAGCATCCCCATCAAGTCCTCAGTCTTCTTCTTATCAAACAGACTCACGCCCCACATTTCTCTCACCATTGCTCCCTCAGTCCTTCTCAAAATTACCATCTCTCTCTCCCCCCCTCAAACACCACGTCTCACTCCCATACAGCATTGCAGCTCTTACACAACTCCTTTAGACCTTTCCTTTCATCTTCTGTTGCTTCCTTTCTGTTTCTTATTGCCACGTTCTCCCTCTTTGTTTCTCTGTGCATAGAGCGGGTCACCTTAAGCTAGTTATATATATATATATAGTGTGTACCGTTGGCAATTTTTTTTCCTCTGTCTTCCCTTCTCTGGATCTTTCCTTCTCCTATGTTTCCGACGAAGAGCTCCGCTCGAAACGTTAAACCTTCCTTCTTTCCTGAGCGTCCAATAATACTATATTTGTTCCACGTCCTCACGTTGTTGTGTTTTTTTGTGCTTTCTTGTTTGGATTAACTATATATATATATATATCATCATCATCATTTAACGTCCGCCTTCCATGCTAGCATGGGTTGGACAGTTCAACTGGGGTCTGGGGAGCCCGAAGGCTGCACCAGGCCAGTCAGATCTGGCAGTGTTTCTACAGCTGGATGCCCTTCCTAATGCCAACCACTCCGAGAGTGTAGTGGGTGATTTTATGTGCCACCGACACAGGTGCCAGACGAGGCTGGCGAACGGCCACGCTCAAATGGTGTTTTTTTTTTTTTTAATAAATATATATATATATACACACACATACACGTGCGCACACGTACACACATGTGTGCTTACATTTGGAGAAGAGGATCAATGACCACAGTCTATAAGATGTGATATAAATAGGAGACTCCATCCAATTTTTTTAAACTGATGAAAAACTTTCACTGATTAGATTAAATTAATGACTCAACAAATTAGTTCCATAATGTGTGTGTTTTAAAGAGATAAAAATAAATAACCATTTTTGACTAAACAGCTACTTGGTTTCTTCCAATGAAA
Organism: Octopus sinensis; assembly: GCF_006345805.1. NCBI lineage: Eukaryota > Metazoa > Mollusca > Cephalopoda > Octopoda > Octopodidae > Octopus > Octopus sinensis. The sequence goes on from NC_043021.1 coordinate 5,331,148, forward strand.
TTTTTATAATAGAGTTCATTGGCAAAATCATTAGATCGTCAAACAAAATGCCTCGTGGTATTAAATTATGGCTTTTAATGTCCTGAGGTCAATTTTATTTTTCATCCTTCTGGAGTGAAACAGACAGAATACCAGTCAAGAACTGGGTTGATTTATATTATCATTATCACCATCCTCGTTGTCATCGTTTTAATATTCAGTTTTCCATGTTCATGTGGGTCGAATGGAATATATATTTCTTTACTACCCACAAGGGGCTAAACACAGAGGGGCCAAACAAGGTAAGACAAGCAGATTAAGTCGATTACATTGACCCCAGTGCGTAACTGGCACTTAATTTATTGACCCCGAAAGGATGACAGGCAAAGTCGACCTCGGCGGAATTTGAACTCAGAACGTAACAGCAGACGAAATACGGCTACGCATTTCGCTCGGCGTGCTAACGTTTCTGCCAGCTCGCTGAATGGAATATATTGAAGTAGATTTTCTGTCTCCCCTTTTCAAGAATATAAAGTATGATTTGAGCAAGTGGTTTGGTTGCTATTTCTAGCAGGCTATGTGGGGCAAACTGCAGCTTGTGGACTTTGTGAATAGCATGCCAGTGAAAAATTATGTCGAATTTTCTTAGTAGTACAACTTGCCTTACGATAAGCCATGTCTCATGTGACCTGCTTCTCATACATATGAAACTCTTTGGCCCGAGTAAAACACAAAGAATATTAGCAGGAATGTATCTGATATCCAATAGGTAGGCACGTAAAAAACACCATCCGATCGTGGCCATTTGCCAGCCTCGTGTGGCACGTAAAAAGCACCCACTATACTCACGGAGTGGTTGGCATTAGGAAGGGCATCCAGCCATAGAAACATTGCCAGATCAGACTGGGCCTGGTGCAGCCTTCTGGCTTCCCAGACCCCAGTTGAACCGTCCAACCCATGCTAGCATGGAAAGCGGACGCTAAACGATGATGATGATGATGATGAACCTTCTTACAGGACATTATCTTCTGGACACAGATGTTATTTACCAGAGACTGAACAGAAAATAACAAAAGGCAGTGATTATATATTTGAGAGGAAAACATGCGCACACACACACACACACACACACAGACACACACACACACACACACACACACACAGACACACACAGACATACACACACACACACACACAGACACACACACAGACACACACACACACACACACACACAGACACACAACACACACAACACACACACAGACACACACACACACACACAGAGACACACACACAGAGACACACACACAGACACACACACACAGACACACACACACAGACACACACACACAGACACACACACACAGACACACACACACAGACACACACACACAGACACACACACACACACCACACACACAGACACACACACACACACACACACACACACAGACACACACACACACACACACACACCAGACACACACACACACACACACACACACACACAGACAGACAGACAGACAGACAGACAGACACACACACACACAACACACACACACACACATATACTCACTCATATTAACTCACTCTCACACTCACATGATATTTTTGTCCTACAAAGTTTTAAAATAATTTTCCCCCTGACCCTGACCCTTATTTGCCTGTCTGTTGTCTTTGTTGCTTTGCAAACCCCCGGACACCCAATCTGCTTATGTAACTGTAGTTTCAAAAATTGATTGTTTTTGCTTTTGCCTTTTTTTTAATGAGTGAATGGCATTTCAAAAATTATGTATCATCACCATTGCCACTACCATTGCCTTCACCGTCATCACAACTGTTAGTATTCATCACCACTACTGCCTCCACCTTCAAGACCACTAGTATTATCACCACCACCACCACCACCACCATCATCAAGACCTAGTATCACCACCACCAACACTTCTATCATTATCAAGACCATTAGTACCTGTACTGACAGATCCCCCGCATTCATGTCTCAAACTTAGCTCTTCTTGAGGCCCACTATCCTGATATCTTCATTCTTTGTCATCTATGAACACACACACACACACACACAACTCATCCTCTCTCTCCCTCCCCTTCTCTCTCCCATCCTCTATCTATCCCCTCTCTCTCCCACTCCTTGTTACTGAGAACAAATAGCATTTTGTTTGTTTTGTCTATCACACAATCATACTTGACTTGCACAATCAGCTCTCTCTCTCTCCCTCTCTCTCGCCCTCTCCCCCCTCTCTCTCTTTCTAGCTGATGCAATTAACCCTCTTGATATCACTCCACTTGAGATTGCCCCCTGGTTCTATGATAAAAACTTCCTGTTTTAATGTGACCTGAGTTGAAAGTTTCCACCATAATTTCATGCTCTTATGTCCCAAATATCAACTTAACAACGATAAAGTTACTTTGCTAAATTATTGATTGTTTTCAAAATTAATTGAATCATGAGAATTGGATCTCAACAGAAATGCATTAACAAAACAGTTGAAATCCAGTCAACATGCTCATGGCCATTTTGTACACTGAATGTCAACTTTACACATCCAATGTTCCATGCTTGCCTTATTCTTATCTGTTCTTTACAGACCAGTATTCAGTACCCTTGTCTCACTATAATGCAGCATCATATCTCTTAAATATTTTCATAGGCGCAGGAGTGGCTGTGTGGTAATTAGCTTGTTTACCAACCACATGGTTCTGGGTTCAGTCCCACCGCGAGGCATCTTGAGCAAGTGTCTTCTACTATAGCCTCGGGCCGACCAAAGCCTTGTGAGTGGATTTGGTAGACGGAAACTGAAAGAAGCCTGTTGTATATATGTATATATATATATATATATGTGTGTGTTTGTGTGTCTGTGTTTGTCCTCCTAGCATTGCTTGACAACCGATGCTGGTGTGTTTACGTCCCCGTCACTTAGCGGTTCGGCAAAAGAGACCGATAGAATAAGTACTGGGCTTATAATGAATAAGTCCCGGGGTCAATTTGCTCGATTAAAGGCGGTGCTCCAGCATGGCCGCAGTCAAATGACTGAAACAAGTAAATGAGTAAAAGAGAGAGTAGAGTAGAAATCTTATGCAACATTTTTCCTGTGGAAAAAAGTTTGTGTGCATCATCATCATCATCATCATCATCATCATTTAACACTAATTGCATAATGAGTATTATCATCAAATACTACATTACTTAAGGTAATTAATCTTTTGTGTATTCTTGTGTACACATTGAGAGATGATGATGAGTGTTTATAAACATTAATTTCATTTGAGTATTGGTTGCAAGACATTTGCAGAGGCACGTGTGCATACGTAGTTTAATGAAAATAGTGCTTTGCCTAATGCATCAGTTTTTACAAGTGCATGGCTATGTGGTTAAAAAGTTTTCTTCCCAACCACACTGCTCCAGGTTCAGTTCTACTGCATGAATTATTGTGTTTCCATGGCATGAAACTGCTGGTAGCTCTTCTCTAATAACAGTGTATATCGGTTTCAAGTTTTGGCATGAGACCAGACGTTTGTGGGTGAGGAGGTAAGTTGATTACCTTGACCCCAGTGCTTAACTGGTACTTGTTTTATTGACTTTGAAAAGATGAAAGGCAAAGTCGACCTCAGTGGAATTTGAACTCAGAATGTAAAGATGGATGAAATGCTGCTAAGCATTTTGCCCAGTGTGCTAACAATTCTACCAGCTCACCATCTCAAGTACTGTGTATATTAAATGATATCTCTCACTGGATGGAGTACTTTTTTTGTTGTTCTTACCTATAACAGAACGGTAAATTGCATGCACGCACACACACACACAAAAAAACTTGGCACCTACTGTATTTTACCAGAATTGGTTTCTACAAGCCTATGAAACTTTAACACTTTAGTATTCGTATTATTCTGCCAAAATTAATGCTTTTTTATCCACATTGTTTTGAACTAATCATGCATTATCTTGTAGCTATGAGATTTTGATGAGGTAGCTCTTAATTTTTAAAACGATATTGTAGGGTTGGTGTGAGAGACCAGATCTGGCCAGTTTGAACATAAAACAGGCAGAATACTTTTGGCCGGATATGGCTGGTTTAAATGCTAAAGGGTTAAGTTGTGTATGGAGCTGAGGGTTTTATTCTGGCCACACCCATCACTACCATTTTAGTTTTCTCAGATACTCCCACCTACCCTCATATGACTGAAATGTAGCCATGTATCTACTCCATAGCAAGACACGTAAGCTTGTCCCTGGCATAAAATCTCTTCTGCACCCTCTCAAACACTATTTTCTCTTCCTCAATTGGAAGGGTTTTCCCCCATTTCCCTTTTCTTTTTCTTTTTTCTTGTTCTCTCCTGTCTTGCAAGTTACTTAGCATCCTCACTGGTGCTAGTGGCATGAAGAATGTATGTCCTACACTCTGTAAAGAGGTTGGCATTAGGAAGGGCATCCAATTGTAGGAACCATGTCAAGAATGACATGGGGCACTTTCATCTGATCAAACTGTCCAACCTAGGCCAGCATGAAAAACATGTTAAATGATGATGGTATGTGCATGCAAGCCCATTACTTATTTCTTTATTGCCCACAAGGGGCTAAACACAGAGTGGACAAACAAGGACAGACAAACGGATTAAGTCGATTACATCGACCTCAGTGCGCAACTGGTTCTTAATTTATCGACCCCGAAAGGATGAAAGGCAAAGTCGACCTCGGCGGAATTTTAACTCAGAACGTAAAGACAGACGAAATACCAAGCATTTCGCTCGGTGTGCTAACATTTCTGCCAGCTTACCGCCTTCTTACTTACTACACCAAACACTAAGTCTGTTTCATGGAAACTGGATCGATAAATTGTGGAGATTCTTGTTACTTCGATTGATAAACCTGAGTGAACTTCTAAACAACAATCTGTACGTTGTTGTTGAAAGTGGATTTGCTGAAGTACTTTGAAGCTAAAGTACTTCAAGCTAACAAAGAATCCTTAGCTTGACATATTAAAAATAGTAGCCAAACCTTCCTCATATCAAATGTTATTGTGTTAAAAGTAAGGAGACAGTAAATAACGTAAACCTAAAAAATGAAAAAATTTTAAATGCCTTTGGTCATACGTTTACTCAATCAGGGCTAACCTGGGGTTAAATAACAGTAAAGTACATCTTGGTAAGGTACTCTTTTTACTCTTTTACTTCTTTCAGTCATTTGACTGCGGCCATGCTGGAGCACCGCCTTTAATCGAGCAACTCGACCCCGGGACTTATTCTTTGTAAGCCCAGTACTTATTCTGTCGGTCTCTTTTTGCCGAACCGCTAAGTGATGGGAACATAAACACACCAGCATCGGTTGTCAAGCAATGCTAGGGGGACAAACACAGACACACAAACACACACACACACATATATATATATATACATATATACGACGGGCTTCTTTCAGTTTCCATCTACCAAATCCACTCACAAGGCTTTGGTCGGCCCGAGGCTATAGTAGAAGACACTTGCCCAAGGTGCCACGCAGTGAGACTGAACCCAGAACCATGTGGTTGGTAAACAAGCTACTTACCACACAGCCACTCCTGCACCTAAGGTAGGTTATTACAATTTAGAAGTAAGTGTTCCTAATTAGCATCTAGTCTGGGACTGTGTATGTCTATCTTGGAGTAAGACAAGCGATGATGATCAGAGATCAACCTGATCGAAACATCGAGGAGATAGATATAAAAGTATTGTAGATGTATGCACTTAAGATAAGGTTAATTAGTCTGGGAAATAATCAATTTTGTAAACAACAAACTCATCACAGACATTTAATGAGAAATGTAATCAAGTGCTTGAGGAGCTTGCAGCCAGTGTGGTGAAGTAGAACTTAAAAAGTAAAATTGATGCGATTAATGGTTTAAAGTTGTGATTAAATTGTCCATAAAATTATAATCTTAATGATTCATCATCTAGTCAATTAGACGTTTAATTACCTTGGGAACAATTTTGAAAAAAGGTGTTCATTCATCTGGACTTGTCATGCTTATTCTTTGTGTGGCACAAAGCCACACCCATACATGTGCATACATGCACACGACAGGCTTCCACACATTATCCATTTACCGAATTCGTGTACAAGCCCGGGGCTATTATAGAAGACACTTTCCCAAGGTGCCATGCAGCAGGATTGAACCTGAAACCACATGGTTGCAAAAGATTTTCTTAATCACATGACCATATGTTCTTGTTTATTCAAAGTTTGTTCAATTACTCTTACTCTTTACTCTTTTACTTGTTTCAGTCATTTGACTGCGGCCATGCTGGAGCACCGCCTTTAATCGAGCAAATCGACTCCAGGAATTATTCTTTGTAAGCCCAGTACTTATTCTATCGGTCTCTTTTTGCCGAACCGCTAAGTAACGGGGACATAAACACACCAGCATCGGTTGTCAAGCAATGCTAGGGGGGACAAACACAGACAGACAAACACATATATACATATACACGATGGGCTTCTTTCAGTTTCCGTCTACCAATTCCACTCACAAGGCTTTGGTCGGCCCGAGGCTATAGCAGAAGACACTTGCCCAAGGTGCCACGCAGTGGGACTGAACCCGGAACCATGTGGTTGGTAAACAAGCTACTTACCACACAGCCACTCGTTCATGTACATTAACATTTGTTCCTTTGTTTTGCGTTCCATCTCGGTTGTTTTGACTGGTTTTGAATAATGCCTAATATCCAAGACATAATTTATATCATGTGTGTTCTTTCTGTGAGCCTAATTTTTTTCTTTATTAAACAAAAAAAAATGGCAAAAACAAAACTCAAACACTGAAACTACATCAACATGTTTGTAAAAATTAAATAATTTTAGTTGATGTGTGTTAATTTATTTAATCGTATCAATGTCACTAGGAGCCATATAATTTGCTTGAGGGTGTTTGGTTTCAGGAAAGTCAAAAAGACATTTCAGTAAAAATTAACAGTTGAAATTTCTGTCTGTTCGCTTGTGGTTTTGCCTCCTTTCAATACCAGCCTGTCTGAAACTGCTCCTGTTTTCTTCTTTTCTGTTTTTCCTTGACAGTCTACTCTTTCGTTAGCATATTTCTCTTGAAATATACCACCTTTACTCTTTTACTTGTTTCAGTCATTTGACTGCGGCCATGCTTGAGCACCGCCTTTAGTCGAGCAAATCGACCCCAAGACTTATTCTTTGTAAGCCCAGTACTTATTCTATTGGTCTCTTTTGCCAAACCGCTAAGTGATGGGGACGTAAACACACCAGCATCAGTTGTCAAGCAATGCTAGGGGGACAAACACAGACACACAAACATATACACACACATACATATATATATATATGTAATCTTGGTGAGGTAATTTGGCTGCTATTTCTAACAGATGTAGCGACCACACAGTCTTGCTCATTGATTTGTTAATTTTTTAGGTTAATATATTGAGTGAAATATTCCATTTTGTTCTATTTTATGATGTAACAAAATGGGAGTGGAGGTGTATGTTTGCTCTAATCTTGTTTGAGACCATAACGTATACACCGGATTGTTTGGTTTTTCTAGGTGAAATCTTGTCTGTATAATTTTCAGGATATGTCGTGTAAGTAAATTTGTACAGCCTTGCAGCCTGTAACGAGTTTCATTTGCTTATTGCCTGAAACAAGTAATATTGCTCATTTAGCAATCTTTTCTTTGTATACTGCCAGGCCTACTCTGGCTGATATGCTTTTCCACTATTGTGTAGTAAAATGAAACTACATATATCTATTACTGTATTGCATGTATTTATCATTGCAATAATGGATCTCAAAGTACACAAATCTATAAGTAATAGCAGGTAAGTATTGGGTTAAGAGACCCTTATGGATAAAATTAATTTTCAATAGGCATAGGAGTGGCTGTGTGGTAAGTAGCTTGTTTACCAACCACATGGTTCTGGGTTCAGTCCCACTGCATGGCATCTTGGGCAAGTGTCTTCTACTATAGCCTCGGGCCGACCAAAGCCTTGTGAGTGGATTTGGTAGACGGAAAACTGAAAGAAGCCTGTCGCATATATGTATATCTATATGTGTATGTGTGTATATGTTTGTGTGTCTGTATTTGTCTCCCCAACATCGCTTGACAACCGATGCTGGTGTGTTTACGTCTCTGTAACTTAGCAGTTTGGCAAAAGAGACCGATAGAATAAGTACTAGGCTTACAAAGAATAAGTCCTGGGGTCGATTTGCTTGACTAAAGGTGGTGCTCCAGCATGGCCGCAGTCAAATGACTGAAAGAAGTCAAAGAGTAAAGAGTAATGCAATATTTACATGCTGTTATTTACAGCTTTATGTGTGCTTCGAGATCCACTATTCCAAAGAAGAATCATAGAATTATTTTATGTTCTCTTGAAAGTTTGTAAAATTGTTATTATGTTAACAATATATTATATATTGTCCTAGTCTAAAACCAAAGAAGCCTGATGTGTATATGTTTAAGTATATATATGTATAAGTACTGTGCAGGTGGAAAGTGAAGAAACACCATTTCGACCCTGTGCTTGAGGAGATCCATTGAGTCAAGTACACCAACATCAAAATCAATGGAAACTTCAGTTGTGATCCCTGTGCAGGTGGCACGTAAAAAGCACCATCTGAATGTTGCCGATGCCAGCACCACCTAGACTGGCTTCCGTGCTAGTGGCATGTAAAAAGCACTATCCGAATTGTGACCGATGCCAGTGCCGCCTTGACTGGCTTCCGTGCCAGTGGCACGTAAAATGCACCAATCCGATCGTGGCCGTTTCCAGACTCCCCTGGCACCTGTGCTGGTGGCACGTAAAAAGCACCCACTACACTCACGGAGTGGTTGGCGTTAGGAAGGGCATCCAGCTGTAGAAACACTGCCAGATCAGACTGCAACCCTGTGCTTGAGGAGATCCATTGAGTCAAGTACACCAACATCAAAATCAATGGAAACTTCAGTTGTGATCCCTGTGCTGGTGGCACGTAAAAAGCACCCACTACACTCATGGAGTGGTTGGCGTTAGGAAGAGCATCCAGCTGTAGAAACACTGCGAGATCAGACTGGAGCCTGGTGCAGCCTTCTGGCTTCCCAGATCCCCGGTCGAACCGTCCAACCCATGCTAGCATGGAAAGCAGATGTTAAACGATGAGGATGATGATGATAAGTACGTATATGTGTGTGAGTGTGTGTATGTTTGTGTCTCCTTGTCTTGACATCACATGATAATTGTAAATAAGTGTCACGGTCATACAAGCAACGTCATTCATTTCCGATATTCTGCAATGATATTTTTGGCTTTAGCACAACATGACCCCTATTTGGAAATAGGGGTGCTTGGCAATAGGAAGGGCATCAGGCTGTAGGAGATCTACCTGAATTGAAACTGGTACTGCACAAACAAGTTATGCAGGTTGTTCAGCAAAAACTGAACACTCATACATTATCTTTGACAGGAGATTCCGTCATCTCTCTCTCCATATTCAAGCCTCTTCTCCTTATCTCCTCAAAGACATACAGCATCTTGAAAGAGTCCAGAAGCTGGCTACCCGCATGGTTCTTGGTTTCAAGCATTTGTCTTATGAAGAAAGGCTGAAGACGCTCGACCTTTTTTCTCTCGAAAAACGACGACACCGTGGTGATCTCATTCTCGCTCACAACATCATAAGCAGAAAGTGTAACCTCTCGAAAGAGCTGTTCTTCACTCCTGCTCCAGTGCGTGGGCTGCGGGGTCACTCCGAAAAGCTCTATCTGCGACAATTTCATCTCAATTAAAGGAGAGGGGCTTTCTCTGTCTGGGTTGTGGATCATTGAATAAGCTGCCGGACGAGATAGTGAAGATGCCGACGACCGCTCGGTTCAAAGTCTCTCTTGACCAGAAATGGCCTGAACTCTTTGTATGAACACCCTCCCGGTACATAACTCCATGTCCCCCTACATGGCCTTGCTTTTTGAGCCAAATTAAATTAAATTAAAAATAAAAAGAAATTAAATAAATTAAATATACATAAACACATGCACACCATCGTCATCATCATTTGACATCCATTTTCCATGCTGGCATGGGTTGGACTGTTTTACAGGAGCTATCCAGCTGAAGAGCTACTCAGGCTCCATGGCTGGTTTGGCATGGTTTATATATATTTATATATATATAAGTGGAGGCGCAATGGCCTAGTGGTTAGGGCAGCGGACTCGCGGTCGTAGGATCGCGGTTTCGATCCCTAGACCGAGCGTTGTGAGTGTTTATTGAGCAAAAACACCTAAAAGCTCCACGAGGCTCTGGCAGGGGGTGGTGATCCCTGCTGTACTCTTTCACCACAACTTTCTCTCACTCTTTCTTCTGTTGGCCTGCTCGCTTAAGCCAGCGGGGTGGCGTCATTTGAAGGCTAAAACAATGCGAACGCATTGTGACCAGCGATGTGTAACTACATCTGATAGGCTGGTCGGTCATGGTGATCACGGTGATATATATATATATATATGGTAGAGAGAGAAAGGAGGACAAAGAGGAAGCAATAAAAGATAAAAAGCAAAAAGCTAACGTGGGCTAGAATCAAAAAGTTATATTTCCTGTTTATACCATACTTAGATTTATCAATTCTGCTTCTGGTTTCCTTCATTTTAATACAGTAATTTATAATCTTATATGGTTTATGTCTTGCCATTAGATCATTTTACCGTTATCCTATACGTGGGAACTTAATTTATTTCTCTGAACACTTTTCGAGAAGGCAGATTTTGAAAGAGAAAGAAAATCAAATAAACTTTAATTGCACGTTTAAGTTTTATTTCTACTTTTAACTTTACTACACATGTTGTACTAGATTAGAGTTTTGAGGGGCTTAAGTCTTTAAAATTTAGTTACGTTTTTTAATTAAAATAAATGTTTGACTAATTCTGAAAAATTAGAACCTAGAAGTTTAATGAAAATTAGTTTAAAAAAAAAAATTCCAACCAAAATGAAAAAAGGTTTAATTTAAAAGTAATCCTTTTTATTCAAGCTAAGTAATAAATGGTTAGAGAAGAAAATCTAATTTAGGGCAAGAGAGAAAGAGATGAGGGTTTATGGAGGGGTGGGAAGGAATAAGGAAAGTAATAGATATGTGGGCGAGATCTGTTTTTAAGGACTGTTTCTTCTTTGTTTACTCAACGTGGGGCCCATAAAGACATTTTGTATGTTCGTCTTACCTTGTAGGAGAGAAATTTATTTTACATGAAAGATACCATTAATTAGTGGCAGTGAAATTATATTGACAGCAATTAATCTTTTAGTCTTGTTAAATATGGCTATCGTTAATGAAAACTTTGGAGGAAAATTGCAGATAAACTGATGAGAAGAGATGGGGATAGAGAGAGGGGTGTGGAGGGTAGGTAGGTGAGGGAAAAAGAAGAGGGGAGGTAGAGCAAGAGAGAGAAAGGTAGAAAAGAGTGGGGAGAGAGAGAGGGGGGGACAGCAAAAGCAAGACAGAAGGATGGTGTAGGAGAGAGAGAAATGGCAGATTAAGACTGGAAGTGATGTTGGGGTGGCCATGATAGTAATGGAGTTGGTGATGGTGCAGTTAGGTCTGTAATGCATCAACATAACCCTCTCTATATTTTTGGAACTAAAGTTGTCGTCCTCCTCTCAAGTGTAGAAATGTTAAAAGTTAGAAGACATCCACACCATATACCAAGGATTTAGGGGATCAGGTGTATTAAAATTGCCCCTTTCCTTGATTCTTTATTAAAACTTATGACACCCTAATGGTAAAGTTATTTTTGCTCTGTATAATTCATGCAGTTCCCATTGATTATAATTCTCTTTTGAGTATTGACTCCTAACATGCTATTAACCCCATCCCAGTTGTATATTATTAATTAAGTTTCCAGTGATTTGTATTTATGACGCACTTGGTTCCTGGTTTGAGGTACAGGAGTGAATGTGGTAAGAACATGGTTCCAGGTTCAGTCCCATAATGTGGCACCTTGGACAACTCATTTTTGCCAGATGAGTGGACTGGAGCAATGTGAAATAAAATGTCTTGCTCAAGGACACAACACACTGCTGGGAATTGATCTCATGACCTTCACAACTTGAATACACTAACCACAAAGCATGTGCCTTCGTGCTAAGAGGTTAAGCTAAAGATTAGCATACGTTTTACCTGAGAGGGCCTGCAAGGGTCATGGGCTGAGGCTCTTCCTTCAATGTCAGCAAGTAGAACATGCACACACAAAAAATACAACCCATGTCACCTTTTTTCCTATTTGCAGGGAGTCCAAGACTGCATTAGAATGTTGTAGATGACAAATGAGGTTTTTTGCTGTATTTGTCTCAATTCTTCAGATGAATGTCTTGTGTTAGAACTGCAATGCTGCATGGGAGTGAAACATGAGGCTTGAATGTAGAGGATGTGAGACGGCTGGAGAGAAAATGGGATCTTTTCGGTTTGAACGGCAGTTTTTTCTAGTGGTATCATACGAAATTGTCACCCATAATTATGACCCTAGTATCGATCTATTGCATTTCAATCTGTTTTAGGGTGAGGGTTGGTTAAAGTTAGGGTATCTTTTTTCTTCAGAAATGTAAATAAACCCAATCTGTTTCTTAAACGAGGGACATATTCATACAGCACAGAATGTTTTCACCTCAATAGACGTCATTGATTGGTTGAAATTGCAGAAATTGAAGAAAAAAACAACAAATATCTTGCAACTTATAGAATTTTCTCAATAAAGCCAAGAGAAAAAGATGTTTTATAAACACATTCTACCAGTATACGAAGTTTAAAAGTGCTTAGTTACTTGGAAATTATTTAAAAAAAACTGCCGGTCAAACTGAAAAGATCCAGAAAATGAAGCAAGGATGTTCTGTTGGATGTGCAGTGCAAGTGTGTTTGAGCGACTTAGTATAAAATGTGTCAAGAGACAAACTGGGTGTGAAGGGAATCAGAGGTAGTGTGCAAGAAAGAAGACTGAATTAGTATGAACATGTGATGTGAATGGATGAGGATAGCTGTATAAAAAAAAGTGCTGACCATGAAACATAGTTGGAGCTTGTGGAAAAGGGAGACCCAGGAAGATATAGGATGAAGTGGTGAAGGTTGACTGTAGAACCCTGAGCCTCATAGAGGAAATGACAAAGGGATGTCTGGTAATTTGTGGTTCTTTAGAAGAACTGCTTATTGCTATTAAACTAACTTCTGGAAGCGCTATGCATGTGTGTGTGTGTGTATGTATGTATATATGCATGTGTGTGTATATAATATATATATATATATATATATATAATGTGAATAAATTGGCACATCACCTAATCCTCTGCTTCATATCTCACCACCATCTCCCACTGCAGTTCTTCCCCTGATATCACTCTATTTCTTTTTTGCTACTTGAAACCATTTCACTTGTTAGTCATTCAGGATTTATTTTTAAGGCTGGCACTTATTCCATCAGTGTCTTTTACTGAACTGCTAAGTTACAAGGATGTAAACAAACCAACGTCTGTTGTCAAACAATGGGGATGAGGTCACAAACATATAAAGACACATACATATAGACACTCACACACACACACATGATGGGCTTCCACATAGTTTCCATTTACCAAATTCACTCACAAGGTATTGGTTGCCCAAGGTGTTGTGCTATGGGACTGAACCTGACACGACATGATTGCAAAGTTAGCTTATTAACCACACTATCATACCTGAATATATTTTTCTCTTTTCCTCAATACTATGTCTTCATTACATTTCAATCTTTTGATTTCCGGCAGTCATCATATTTTTGTTGTTCTTATTGTTGTGCAGAAAGTTTAGAAGTATTTTTGTTGTTGTTGTTTCTGTTGTAGTTGTTGTTTTCATTGCAAGGAGGAAATTTTTTTCCTTCTTGCCAGCCATGGATGTTATCCAATGAAAAACACCAGAGTACTCAAAAATGGTGAGGCTGTATCATATTTATATCTTTGTTATCACATAGTCATAATTTGATAGATAGATTGAAATATATATATATATATGTGTGTGTGTGTGTATCTGCGTGTGGTGTGTGTGTATCTGTGTGTGTGTGTATCTGTGTGTGTGTGTGTGTGTGTATCTGTGTGTGTGTTTATTTACTCTTTTATCCTGATACAGGTTTCAGGCGCTTGTTTGTTGCGTGGCCTTGCTGGAGCACCAAAGTGTAAAAATAAAATATTGCTTATCAGTGATAATAGTAGTCAACAAATTTATGTAACTTGATTATTAAAAGACTTATTTCCATCCAAGAGGAGGGCAGAAGGATGAGAATAGGCAAAGGAGAAAGAGGGAGGGAATGTGAGAACAAGAGCAAGAAGGATGTCAAGGAAGTGAGCAATGAGGGTGGGGGGGGGTGGAGCTCACAGAAAACGCCTGTCTTGTGACACATGCATGTGTGTGTGAATATATGTGCATATATGTACATGTACATATGCACACATTTTTCTGTGTTGGTATTGGCTGTGTGTGTGTGTGTGTGTGTGTGTGTGTGTGTGTATTTATGTATATAGGGTGTGAGAGTTATTTGAGGATATATTTGGTAATTTAATAAAATGACTCTAATTTAGCAAAAAAAACTAATATATTGTAATAAAAATGTGCACGCATGTTCTTGATAAGATTTTTCTTTGCAAGATTATTCTATGAATATACCTTCAGCTTTAATGATTGCTTCAATGCAGAACCAGAATTACGGCCATTCTCCACTTGTTTACATTTAAATGGTGGTGCCCCAGCATGGCCACAGCTCAAGAGCTGAAACTGGAAAACAAACATAAACATATCATGTTGAAAGAACCGGTTGTCGTCCGATCACCGAAGTTAAGCAACATTGAGCCTAGTTAGTACTTGGATGGGTGACCGCTTGGGAAACCTAGGTGCTGTAAGCAAAAGCAGCGGTGGTGCCCCAGCATGGCCACGGCCTTCGGGCTAAAACATTTTAAGGATTTAAGGATTTATATCTGCACTAAATGGTAACCTGATTGGTACTGGTGGCATGCAAAAAGCACCCAGTAAATGCTGTGAAGTGGTTGGTGTTAGGAAGGGCATTCAGCCACAGAAACAATGCGAAAGCAGGCATTAGAGCACAATATGAGATCTAAATCATCTACATGCTCGAATCAAGAGGTCCTGGTTCATTTTGGACATTACTCTGACTATGGCAGCTTTCAAAGAATCTTTGGTGTTATGGGCGTGTTCATTGACCTCTCTCTCAACAACACTCTACAGAGCACTCACTGATCCTTCATCTGGAAACAATTTATATATCTAAATCTATAGAAGACAATTTTTTTTCCTAGAAGTACTAATTTCTTTCGTTTACTATGATAGAACATCACAAATTAGTGTTAGTAACAGCCGTGATTATTTACTTTCTGTAAATAACTTGGAAGATTTTTGTGTACCAAATCCCAAATGTTAGGTGGTCTTTTATGTGTAATGTCCAAAAGGTGACCATAAATTCCACTATTACCCTTGGAACGACTAATTCACCCCTGGTGTATTGGTGGATCTTTTCTAAAATAGAAATATAGAAATATATATGTAGTTAGAGATAGATATATATATAGAGAGAAAGAGACATCATCTATGTTACTCTTTCAGTATTTTTTTGTCTTTTACAACCTCTGGCTTCTGGTTTAGCTGATTCCTCGTCTTGTACCATGGCACCATGTATCAGGGGTGAGGGTACTGGTTCTAGTTCTGTTCTCTTGTAGTTTGTTTCTGAGTCAATTTTTATACAGATACATCATCTTTCAACCAACCCAACTCTCCCTTGTGAATGGGGTGGAATGGGATGGATTCAGCCCAACCCAACACAACATGGCACTGCCCCACCTTCGTCTTTATCCCCCTCCCCGCTCCTTATCCCTCACCTCCCTTCCTTCCTCTGCTCATCTCTTCACTCAACGCTTATATTCCACTGGGCTGTGTACTGTGTTCTATGTAGAATGTAACTTGATGCCAAAAATGTTCCAGTTATAACTTTTCATGTTGTGATATGTTTCTGATAAAATATAATGCTAGAAGACTAAATTATATATATATATACATATATGAGTGTGTGAAAGATATCCTTCAGTTTAACCACTCCCCACCCCTTGCCCTCATTTGCCTCAAATCTCTCTTTCTCTGTCTGTCTGCCTCTGTGTGTGTGTGTGTGTGTGTGTGTGTGTGTGTTATATCATTCACTGTTTCTTATATTCATATAAACTCTAGGAATATTCCTGGATTTCCAGATGCATTTTCAGTAATACGATTAGAATTCCTTGTAAAATCTTGTCTGATAGCCGATACATGTAGAGAGGCTTCCTGAAGTCAACTATAAGGTTAATATCCTAATTGAATTTATATGTATGTATTTATGTATGACTGGCTTCTTGACCACATGGTTCTGGGTTCAATCCCACTGTGTGGCACCTTGGGCAAGTGTCTTCTACTATAGCCTTCGGCTGGCCAAAACCTGTGGCTATAGTAGAAGACAGTTGGTTGATGGAAACTGAAAGAAACCTCTCTGTGTGTGTGTGTGTATATGTGTCTCAATACCTATTTCTTTACTACCCACAAGGGGTTAAACACAGAAAGGACAAACAAGGACAGACAAATGGATTAAGTCGATTATATCAACCCCGGTGCATAACTAGTACTTATTTAATCGACCCCGAAAGGATGAAAGGCAAAGTCGACCTCAGCGGAATTTGATCTCTGAACGTAGTGGCAGACGAAATACTGCTAAGCATTTCGCCCGGTGTGCTAACGTTTCTGCCAGTTCACTACCTTGTGTGTGTCTCAATACCATTTGACAATTGGTGTTGGTGTGTTTATGTTCCCATAGCTTAGCGATTTGATAAAAGAAAAAAAATAGAATAGGTACCAAGCTTAAAAACAAAAGTATTGGGGTTGATTCATTCAACTTAAAAGAATTCTTCAAGGCAGTGCCCTGGCATGGCTGCAGTCTAATGACTGAAACAAGTAAAAGATAAGATATATATAAAAAGCACCATCCGAACGTGGCCGATGCCAGCACCGCCTCGACTGGCTTCTGTGCCGGTGGCACATAAAAAGCACCAACCAATCATGGCCGATGCCAGACCCCTCCTGGCACCTGTGCAGGTGGCACGTAAAAAGCACCCACTACACTCGCTGTAGAAACACTGCCAGATCAGACCGGAGCCTGGAGCAGCCCCTGGCTCCCCAGACCCCGGTCGAACCGTCCAACCCGTGCTAACGCGGAAAACGGACGTTAAACGATGATGATGATGATATATATATATATATATATAGATATAGATATAGATATATATATATGTATATATATATGTATATATATAATATATATATATATATGTATATATATATGATATATATATATATGTATATATATATATATGTATATATATATATATGTATATATATATATATATATATATATATGTATATATATAGATATATATATATATATGTATATATATATAAACACACACACACACGGAATGGGGTCTTGATATACAGCCATAAATGTATACATATGTATGCATGCATGTGTATGCGTGCAGTTGTGTGTGTATTTTCCCTGTGTGTTGTTTCTGTCTATCCATGGCTCTGTTTTTAGCCAAAAAAATATGAGAAATATTATTTTCTGTTTTTGAAATTGGATCTTGATGCTCATAATAAGCTATTAGTAAAAGCATGTAAATATTGGATTGAAAAGTTGAATGCTGCCTGTGGGACTCAGACCCCATGTCTCCTGTATATCTAACAAGAATTCTGTCATTATAGCTAAGTAATTTTTCGAAATTCTCTCTCCATTTTAGAAAATCTAATATTACCAGTGAGAATTATATACTCTTTTTTACTCTTTTTACTTGTTTCAGTCAGTTGTCTGCGGCCATGCTGGAGCACCGCCTTTAGTCGAGCAAATCGACCCCGGGACTTATTCTTTTGTAAGCCCAGTACTTATTCTATCGGTCTCTTTTGCCGAACCGCTAAGTAACGGGGACGTAAACACACCAGCATCGGTTGTCAAGCAATGCTAGGGGAACAAACACAGACACACAAACATATTCACACACACTTATATATATATATACATATATACGACAGGCTTCTTTCAGTTTCCGTCTACCAAATCCACTCACAAGGCATTGGTCGGCCCGGGGCTATAGCAGAAGACACTTGCCCAAGATGCCACGCAGTGGGACTGAACCCGGAACCATGTGGTTGGTTAGCAAGCTACTTACCAAACAGCCACTCCTGCGCCTATGTTGTTGACCTTATGAGAATTTTATAAACATTTGAGAACGTGAAAGAGTTTTTCTTTTTTTTAAACCGGATCTCAGTGTATATGTATATAAGTATTGATAATAATATATTGATATTGGGTTGGAAAACTGTTGGCTCGGAACCCACATCTCTTGTATACGTGGCAGGCATTCTACCATTGTACCAAAGAAATCTTTTGAAATTCTTTATCCATCTTAGTAACTTTATTCTGACTGGCAAGAATTATGTTGTTGATATCATAAAAATTTTATAAGCTTTTGAGAGAATGTGGCATAATTCTTTTTTGGAACATTGCTTCCCAAAGCACATCATATAAAGCCATAAATAATAGCATGTAAATATTGGATCGATAAACCTTTTTGGATAGAAAAAGTTGAAGGCTATTTATGGAACTGAAACCTGAATATTCTGTAGAATGTAAACTTTAGCAAGCAACATGAAATGCATACATGGATGTTAACAGACCATTTGTATACACTCTTCCAGACACTTATATATGTACTTAGTCTATTTCTTTACTACCCACAAGGGGCTAAACACAGAGAGGACAAACAAGGACAAACAGATTAAGTCGATTATATTGACCCAGTGCATAACTGGTACTTATTTAATCGACCCCGAAAGGATGAAAGGCAAAGTTGACCTTGGTGGAATTTGAACTCAGAACATAAAGACAGACGAAATACCTATTTCTTTACTACCCACAAGGGGCTAAACACAGAGAGGACAACAAGGACAGACAAACGGCTTATTAAGTCGATTATATCGACCCCAGTGCATAACTGGTACTTATTTAATCGACCCCGAAAGGATGAAAGGCAAAGCCAACCTTGGTGGAATTTGAACTCAGAACGTAGTGGCAGACGAAATACCACTGAGCATTTCACTCAGTGTGCTAACGTTTCTGCCAGCTCGCCGCCTTTTGTACTTAGTCTAGTAGTTGTTTGTGGTATTTGTATCTATAGTCTACTTGTGGTTTGTTGTTCATATATATTCAGCTCATTGGCTGAATACATTTGTAGTGGGAGTATTCAATAATCACCCAATGTCCTCATTTGCTAGAATATTACCCACTTCATAAAAAATTCTAACCAGTCACAAGTTCACCTAGAACTGGCTTCAGCAACAATTCCATCATTTTGGGCCTTTCTCTCTCAGCCTAAATATCAGTATAAATTCAGTACACATTGACTATTTGACAGAGAGCATTCAGAGACAGCAAAGATGTGACACGGACAGTGAACAGATGTGGATAAGGGCTAATCCGAGCTGACAAAAACCTCAATGAACGATTAGCAACAACAACATAACAACCAGCAGCTAACTTTTTGACTGCTATTACAATTACACTAAGAACAATAACATTCAAACTCCGTTGACATTTTGTTGTTCATTGTAATGACAATATTTGTTTTGTGTGTGTGTGGAAAGAATAAAATTTTGTTTATCAAAATTCGCAACAGATTCAGTGATCTTCTTTGTACGTGTTTTTCCTTCATATACATCATCATCATCATCATCATCGTTTAGCGTCCGCTTTCCATGCTAGCATGGGTTGGACGGTTCAACTGGGGTCTGGGAAGCCAGAAGGCTGCACCAGGCTCCGGTCTTATCTGGCAATGTTTCTACGGCTGGATGCCCTTCCTAACGCCAACCATTCCGTGAGTGTAGTGGGTGCTTTTTACGTGCCACCGGCACAGGTGCCAGACGAGGCTGGCAAACGGCCACTATCAGATGATGCTTTTTACGTGCCACTGGCACAGAGGCCAGTCGGGGCGGTGCTGGCAACGGCCACGTACGGATGGTTCTCTTACGTGCCACCGGCACTGGTATCACAGCTACGATTACAGTTTGTTCATTTTGCATAGCATTTGTATAATCTCTCTCAGCACATGTATCTGTGATTTGTTGTGCAACATTCAGCTTGCTAAGTGAATGGGATTCCAGTCACTTATACTTATGCAGAGTCAGTTTGTGGTTCGTTGATCAAATTACAGCTTTTGGGACTTCAATTTTCTTCAGAAAAACTGTTCATTATTCAATTTGTTTGTTTAGGGAAGCGTTTGCATGCATATTTGTTTGTGTTTCTCTCTCTCTCCCTCTAATATATATGTGTGTGTGTGTGTGGTGTATATATATATATATATATATATATATGCATGTGTGTGTGTATATGTATATATATATATATATATATATATATATATGCATGTATACACATATATGCATATATATATGCATGTATACACATATATGCATATATATATGCATGTATACATTATATGCATATATATATATGCATGTATACATATATATATATATGCATGTATGCACATATATATATATGCATGTGTGTGTGTGTGTATATATATATATACACATATATATATTACATATGTGTGCACACACACATATGTGTGTGTGTGTATATATAACGTCTCTGTCTGTCTGTCTGTCTCACACACACACACACACACACGCACGATTCTTTCCTCTTGTCTCCATTCACTTGTCTTTCATTCTCTAATAATATCATGTATGCACCATTTCTCCACTGTCTCTATACTCTCCAACCCAAACCTCCTCTCTGAGCATGTGCCCCTCTGCCCCCCCCCCCCGCATAGTTAAGTGGGGCGTGACAGGAGTAGAGGGTCGGGGTGGGGGTGCGACAGGAGTGGAGGGGTCAGGGTGGGGTGGGGGTGGAAATTTGTTTGTGAATAGTTTTATGTATGGGTATTATTATATCCCAAACACAGATGGCATACAAGTCATGAGGCTGATGCCATCTGAAAATCGAGGATCATAAAACCTCGGTGCCTCTGCCATCTCCCTCTTTCATCTTCCATTTTCTTTCCCCGTTTACAGGAAACACGTCCGCCTCCCCACAAAAAAAGGACAAACAAAACGGAGTAGAATTGATTGCCTTATCTTTATTTTTTTACCTTTGTATATCTGTGTATGTGTGTGTGTATCCATTAGGTGTATGGGTATGTGCATATCTGTGTATGCATATGTGTGTACACATATGCCTGGGTGTGTCTGTATGTGTGCTGCTTATGTATATGTATGCATAAGTGTGTATATGTATGCATAAGTGTGTATATGTACACTACTTATATGCATGGATACATGTGTATATACATATGTGTGTATATGTAGGCTTCTTATGTATATGTGTGTATGTATGCAAAAGTGTGTATATGTATGCTGCTTATATGCATGGATGCATGTGTACGTGTGTATATACATATGTGTGTATATGTATACTTCTTATGTATATGTGTGTATGTATGCTGCTTATGTGTATGTATGCAAAAGTGTGTATATGTATACTGCTTATATGCATGTGTACATGTGTATATACATATGTGTGTATATGTATGCTTCTTATGTATATGTGTGTATATGTATGCTTCTTATGTATATGTGTGTATGTATGCTGCTTATGTATATGTATGCAAAAGTGTGTATATGTATACTGCTTATATGCATGGATGCATGTGTATGTGTGTATATGTATGCTTCTTATGTATATGTGTGTATGTATGCTGCTTATGTGTATGTATGCAAAAGTGTGTATATGTATACTGCTTATATGCATGTGTACATGTGTATATACATATGCTTCTTATGTATATGTGTGTATGTATGCTGCTTATGTGTATGTATGAACGTGTGTGTCCTTGTTTGTATATGTATGCATTTGTGTGATTCTTATTACATGTATACTTAAATGTGTCTGTGTACAGACAGTTGTGTGTATATGTGTGTATGTGTGTGCATGTGTGTATGCTGGTATGTGTTCATGTATATGTATGAAATGCAAGAACCAGATTATTCCTTTGCTATTTTGGAAATTTTTACACTACATATGCATGCATGTTTATATGTATGTATGTATGTATGTATGTATGTATGCATGCATGTGTGTATGTATGTATTTATGCATGCATGCATGTGTATATGCATATATGTATGTATGTATGTACACACATATACACATACATGCACACACATATCTTGTGTACCAATGTAAGGAAGGAGACATGCATGTTGGATTTCTAACACAGAGAGAGACAAGTCAGTTCTATGCAAGCCCCTATCCATAACTGATACAACAAATGTATCTCTGTTTAAGCAAACTAACCTCCTAACATCGCTAAAATGAGGAACGCATGTTAAATGATAGCATGTTCACTGTAATAGTCTGAGGGGAGCGTTGATAAGGCTAATCAGAGGCTGCGGTACTGAAGTTCAAACCCCCATTCATTGTATCTTATATCATTTTGTGTCAGGACTAGTCAGCGGTGTGATATACCTATTTCTTTACTACCCAGAAGGGGCTAAACACAGAGAGGACAAACAAGGACATATAAATGGATTAAGGCGATTACATCGACCACAGTGCGTAACTGGTACTTATTTAATCGACCCTGAAAGGATGAAAGGCAAAATCAACCTTGGCGGAATTTGAACTCAGAACGTAACGGCAGACAAAATATCTATTTCTTTACTGCCTACAAGGGACTAAACACAGAGGGGACAAACAAGGACAGACAAACGGATTAAGTCGATTACATCGACCCCCAGTGCGTAACTGGTACTTATTTAATCGACCCTGAAAGGATGAAAGGCAAAGTCGACCATGGCAGAATTTGAACTCAGAACGTAACGGCAGACGAAATACCTATTTCTTTACTGCCCACAAGGGGCTAAACACAGAGAGGACAAACAAGGACAGACAAACGGATTAAGTCGATTATATCGACCCCAGTGCGTAACTGGTACTTGTTTTATCGACCCCGAAAGGATGAAAGGCAAAGTCGACCTTGGTGGAATTTGAACTCAGAACATAACGGCAGACGAAATACCGTGAAGCATTTCGCCCAGCGTGCTAACGTTTCTACCAGCTCACCGCCTTGATATACCATACTGTAATAGAAAGGTTGACATTCATGCAGAGACGTTAAAGATTTTATATCAATTAACCGTGAGCACCTTCTTAATAAAGATAATGAGTTAGGGATTTGTTGCAGACACTGGAAATGCAGAAAATTCTGAAATAATTGGAGTGGACACAATCTTGACTACAATGAGATATGCCTGTCTACTGCTGACATTCAAACTAGCATGGTGTCTATAACCATACTATGGTCATGGCAGTATCACACTTAGTATGGTTTAGTATCACCTTTTACATGAACACCTTTGTATCTGTACTCCTGTACCAAACCCTTTTTTATCTACCTGTATGTATGTGTGTGTATGTATATATATATATATATATATGTGTGTGTGTGTGTGTGTGTATCATCATCATCATTTAATGTCCGCTTTCCATACTAGCATGGGTTGGATTTGACTGAGTCTGGCGAACCAGACTCCAATCTGATCTGGCAGAGTTTCTACAGCTGGATGCCCTTCTTAATGCCAACCACTCCGAGAGTGTAGTGGGTGCTTTTACGTGCCACCGGCACGAGGGCCAGTTTGGTGGTACTGGCAACGGTCACACTCAAATGGTGCTTTTCACGTGCCACCTGCACAGGAGCCAGTCCAGTGGCACTGGCGACGACCTCATTCAAATGTTTCACATGCACCAGCACAAGTGCTAGTAAGGCGACACGGTAATGATCACACTTGAACGGTGTGCTTAACGTGCCATCGGCATGAAGGCCACCTTGCTGATCAGACAACGATCTCACTCGTATGGTACACTTAGCGCTCCACTAGCAATGGATGCCAGTCACCGAATTTGATTTCGACTTCGATTTCATAATATATATACACACACACACACACTCCATCTTTGCTTATGTTGATGACTTTTTGTGGAGTGTTTGATGATAGCACATCACTCACGGATGTCAACACCAACTCGAGAGCACAGTATATCTTTCATTTGTGAGTACGGTCTTAGATCAGCTTCACGATTTTCCAGCCCATGTCTAGGATGTCTTTATGAGTCACAACTTGCATGGGATGGCCATTAGCTATTGGTTCACAGTGAGTCCATTCATCCTTGACAAGTTTTGTTTTTAGTCCTGCAGAGTGTCCACAACATCCTCCTCACCTGGAAAACCAGGTGAGGGAGCTGATTTAGTCACTGGCCACCCCACCACGAAACAGGTAGTACTTTGTTATATGGTACTAATTACACAATTTTTCTGTCCTGACTTGATTACTAATAGAAACAATGTGGTGCATCATAATAAATAACTTGATGCCCCAGCTGGCCTGAATATTGACTGATCAAGGGTATATAATGCCCAAAGTAACAATATTGGGCTCATGTCCTTTATTCTCTAGAAAAACGCCGCCGCCATGGTGATCTCATTCTTGCTCACAACATCATAAGCGGTAAGTGTAACCTCTCGAAAGAGCTGTTCTTCACTCCTGCTCCAGAGCGTCGGCTGCGGGGTCACTCCGAAAAGCTCTATCTGCGACGATTTCATCTCAATCAAAGGAGAGGGGCTTTCTCCGTCCGGGTTGTGGATCCGTGGAATAAGCTGTCGGACGAGATAGTGAAGATGCCGACAACTGCTCGGTTCAAAGTCTCCCTTGACCACAAGTGGCCTGAACTCTTTACCTGAACACCACCCTGTACATAACTCCATGTCCCCCTACATGGCCTTGCTTTTTGCTTAACTTACACCTGTATGTGTAATGAAGTTTGTATATCCTATGAATGTGGATGAAATACATCTACAGCCATGGCCAAAAGTTTGGAACATTTAAAAAAAAAAATCAAAATTGTTAAGCTCAAATACCATTATATTCAAATATATACAAAGTAGAGATATATAGGTAAGTAGAGATACGTTTACCTAGTAACTGATCGAATGGTTCGTATCAAAGATATTGGTACCATTGGATCAGGTATTAGGTAAGTGTATCTCTATGTTGTATACATTTGAATCAGATTGTACTTGGGCATAAATTTTGATTTCTAAAAAAATGTTCTAAACTTTTAGCCACAACTTTATAAACTTGCAGAGCTTTATTGACCTTTATAAAGCACTTGTATAATTTACTATCGCATTTGTGAAAACAAACAAACAAACAAACATATACACATTCATGATGGTCTTACAGGGTCCAAGTTGTTTGAATGCATGGCTGGTCACCACCGTGTGGTTATAATGGCAGAGTGGGTATTCATGTACGAGTGTCTGTTTGATATGCATGTGGCTGTGTTGGCTTGCATGTGTGTATGTCTGTGTGTAGATGATTTTACATGTGGTTCCAGATGTGTTTGTGTGTGTGCATATACACATGCAGGAGGCTGTATGCATGGATGTGTGTGTGTGTGTGTGTGATATACAACCTGCTACTGCCTGGGGATTAAAAAAATATTTACACCACAATCTGAGACTACCTAAGGGGAAGTTTGAAATTGATACCATAAACTTGTCATAGACATCAACATATTGTCTTGCTTCACTTCCTGATATATGCTGTATTTATTAATTAATGCCATTATTATTTTTGCTATTATTTGAGCCTTCATCAGTTTGGGGTTATTTAATTTTCTTCTCTCTACTTTGTATCGGCATATATATATATATATATGTATAGGGAGAGTTTACGAAAAAAACAACAAAATACGAAGACAGGTGGTGTAAAAAAACAAACAGGAATAGAGAAAAGTCTTTTACGTTTCGAGCCTACGCTCTTCTACAGAAAGGGACACAGAAAACAAAGAGAGAAAAAAATGTGTGTAGTGGCTAACGATCTATCATGGTGTCTGACCAATATATATATATACATGTAAAATAATATGTTACAATTACTCAATAGTCAAGATAAAACTCTGAGTTTCAGATGCCGAAGTGGAAATCCACAACACCATCTCTTCGGTTATCTGGCCATCTGAAAAACGCTATGAAGCGTTTTTCAGATGGCCAGATAACCGAAGAGATGGTGTTGTGGATTTCCACTTCGGCATCTGAAACTCATAGTTTTATCTTGACTATTGAGTAATTGTAACATATTATTTTACATGTATATATATGAGGGTGTATATGTGTCTGCTTGAATATGTATGAAGGGAGCATGGCCTCCACCAACCTCTTTGCATCAACCTTTCATCTATCCCTTATTGATACCATCCTACTAAACACTTTGTCACCCTCTATTCTGCCCTGCCAGTGATGCTGAATGTAATTTGCATAGCTGGAATGTATTAGGACAAGCATGCCACTGAGCTTTGTGTTTTTTGCTATGAATGCTGGGGAGGGGAATCAATTGTATCACACCATGTGGCTAAATGCTTTACGAAGTAATCCTTTCTACTTTATATTATAAAAACTATTACAGTGTCACGTGGATGATTGATATTTTTCAAGTAGTCGAAAAATATGGATTATTCACGTGACATTGTAATTGTTTTATAATTTGTTCCAGAACTATCCAGGGGGAGATATTATAACCACCAGTATATAAATTTACAACCCTTTGATCTTCAACTAGTTTGATAAGTGTTAATACCCGAAACTTTCAGCCCTTGAGTCACTCTGTTTTTTCTGTTAAATATTAAGATATATATGTGAAGGCACATGGGTCAGTGGTTAGTGTCAATCTTATGACCGTGAGGTTGTGACTGTGAATCCCGGACCGGGCTACGTGTTGTGTTCTTGAGCAAGACACTTTATTTCACGTTGCTCCAGTTCATCAATAAGTTCAGTTAAT
>NC_043021.1:5365592-5380592 GCF_006345805.1 Octopus sinensis
ACATACACATGCACATGACAGGCTTCTTTCAGTTTCTGTCTACCAAAACCACTCACAAGCCTCAAAGCTTTACTAGAAGACACTTGCTCAATGCAGTGGGATTGTCTGTCTGTCTGTTTGTCTGTCTCTACCTACCTACCTCCCTTACTATCTCTATCGAACTCCCTGTCTTACTATCTCTATCTAACTCCCTGTCTTACTATCTCTGTCTAACTCCCTGTCTTACTATCTCTATCTAACTCCCTGTCTTACTATCTCTGTCTAACTCCGTCTTACTATCTGTCTAACTCCCTGACTTACTATCCCTATCTAACTCCCTGTCTTACTATTTATCTATCTGCTTGTCTTACTATATATCTAACTGCCTGGCTTACTATCTCTTTAAATGTTTGTCTTACTATCTCTGTCTATCTGTCTGTTTCTTTTTTTCTATCTATCTGTCCCTCTGCCTATCTGACTATATCTATCTGTTTGTCTCTCTGTCAATTTATCTGTCTATATGTGTGTCTATGTTTGTCTGTCTGTCTCTCTATCTCTCCATCTTTCATTCTCTCTAACTGCCTATCTTACTATCTGTTTTACTATCTCTGTCTAACTGTCTATCTGTCTGTCTCTCTGTCTAACTATCTATTTGTCTGTCTGTTTGTCTAACTATCTATTTGTCTGTCTGTTTGTCAAAATATCTATTTGTCTGTCTGCATAACTATCTTTTTGTCTGTCTGCATAACTATCTTTTTGTCTGTCTGTATAACTATATATCTGTCTGATAATATATTTATCTGTCTATCTACCTATTTAATAAATATAATATGATATAATATAATATAAAATAATGTATTCTATTTTTCATTTCAGGTAAGTTCTACAGGATCATTATTATTATCATATCCTTGCTTATTTCCACTAAGATGGAATATTCAAGTAATCCTTTTTATGGAATTAGTAGCAGTCACAAGGTATGTACTTTCACTTCTTGGAGATAAACTTCTCATCTTTCGTTAATTAACTAATTAACTTACTAATTTACTAGTTCAGACACCAAATAACAGTTGTTCATGCACTGGCTAGAATGACTTGCAATATTTATTCCAGCTGTGTTCTGAGTTCAAATCCTACTGATATCAACTCTGCTTTTCCTCCTCTCGGGGTCAATAAAAATGTATTGATTCAGGGTGCAGGTAGGTTGACCGAACTGTAAGAACTTTAGGTCAACTATCTTGTGGGTTTTTCCATTCTGGGTTTTACCATTCTGAGTTAAAATCCTGTCTTGCAACCATGAGATTCTTTATATTCTATATACTCCTCATGAAGTAATTTTCAGTGCTCCAGCATGGCTGTAGTAAAATGACTGAAACAAGTAAAAGATAAAAAAAATATTCTTCATCTTAATTTTGTGTCTGTTTTTCTGTACTAGCATTGATTGGACGGGACAGAACCAGCATAGCATTTTACCGTTTGTCAGTTGGCACATACAGCAACAGAGAAAAACTGGCAATTTTCGTTGTTGTTGTATGTGTGTGTGTGTGTGTGAGAGAGAGAGAGAGAGAGAGAGAGAGACAGACAGACAGTCACAGAAATAGTCATTTATAAGAGTGTGATAGATGTCAGTAATGCATGACCTTGAGGAGAAGTGATGGTTGGCAGAGAGAGGGTGATAAAAATGGTATATCGGATACCAATGGATATGATGCAGTTCTCCATTCATTATGCAAGCATCATGATAGTAGAGGGAATAAGAGAGAGAGAAAGACAGAGAGAGATAGTAAGAAGTTGCAGAGAGAGGGAGAGAGAGAGACAAAGAGAGTTAGAGAGTTAGAGTGATGTAGATGGTAGTAGGAGAATTGGTTACGAAGAGCTCCAATGTTATTTATTGTTACACAAGCAGCATGGTAATGTAAAGGAGAGTGGGGAGGACGAATGATAGAGATGAGAGGATTAGGAAAAGGCAGCGAGGGGAAGTGGATGGAAATTGAGTAGGAACCTAATAGGTGAGAGGCAGAAGTCTAGATACATTACACATCCCAGCCTCCATAACTAACATCATTTTTAACCCTTTTAGCATTCACATTATTCTCTCTAACGTAATGCTTGTTGATTCACATTGTTTTTTTTTATTATTCATGCATTATTTTGTAGCTTTGAGATTTTGATGAATTTTAAAATGATGCTGGGTTGGTGTGAGAAGCCAGATCCGGCTAGTTTGAACATATAAGAAGACACTAGACCTTTATTCTCTAGAAAAACGCCGCCGCCGTGGTGATCTCGTTCTCGCTCACAACATCATAAGCGGAAAGTGTAACCTCTCGAAAGAGCTGTTCTTCACTCCTGCTCCAGAGCGTCGGCTGCGGGGTCACTCCGAAAAGCTCTATCTGCGACGATTTCATCTCAATCAAAGGAGAGGGGCTTTCTCTGTCCGGGTTGCGGATCCGTGGAATAAGCTGCCGGACGAGATAGTGAAGATGCCGACGACCGCTCGGTTCAAAGTCTCTCTTGACTAGAAATGGCCTGAACTCTTTGCATGAACACCCTCCCTGTACATAACTCCATGCCCCCTACATGGCCTTGCTTTTTGCTTTTTGAGCCAAAAAATTAACTTAACTTAACTTATATAACTTGTAGTGTTTTGGCTGAATATAGCTGGTTACTGCTAAAGGTTTAATGAATGTTTTACCATGTTTACAGAGATTGGTGGGTCTTCTCCAGCACTACATGTTACATGTCATTGCAATCCTTTATCATCTCCATCATGAGGTTCAAAGTAATTACGAAATCTGGCTAGAGAAGTGACATATAATTGTGAGGCCGGTACTGTTTTTGCCTAGATTGCGGGTCAGATTTGCATGACTCCAAAGTTTGAATGGTGCTGGTGATCAAAAGATAAAGAACTTAAGTAAGATCAAATACTAGTCAGTCGATCCAGTGTGTGTATGTGTGTGTGTGTGTTCTAATCAGTGTAGGGAGGCTGGTGCACTATAAAGTTGTTGAGAAGAAGGCCCTGAAACTCTGAGACTGCACATTCTTTCCTGATGACCTCTGAAGCCCTCAATGGGTAGCACTTGTACAAGCTGTTTACAAGTCTCCATCATGAGGTACACCTTGAAATTAGTCTTCACCACTTCATCCCATGTCATCTTCCACAGGTTCCATCCATTCTGAGTGCTTGGCACTTTTTCATACAACTGTCATCCCTATATGTATCACATGCTTATTTCTTAAAATCTTTAGTCTTTGCTAAATTTTCTGTGAGGTCTCTTGATTCTAGGTTTTGCTTCCAAAGTTGGAATTTATTTTCTTTCTACCACACACACACACACCATGAGATCAAATTAACTGCAAAACTTTACATTATGTATATGAGCAGGATGCTTTAGTTTTCCTTGCCTAGACTCACTTACCATTCTGGCGTGAATAGGTACCAGATATCTGGGAATCTTTACCTATGACAAACCAGATTTATCACACCATCCCTTCATGCTTTGGAAGCAAAATCTCAAAAGCTCTTGAGAGCTTAAAAAAATCCCTTATGGATTTTCTTACACATAATGTTTATCCTTAATTTTTTTCTGCTTGTAACATCACTAAGCAGCCCATTAACAAATGAGTATTAAATCTAATGAAAGTGTTGGTAAACTGAAACACATGTATTCTGTGAATTAAGGAATAATTTGTATTGAATTAGTTTTATTATTATTATTATTATTATTATATTATTATTATTATTATTATTATTATTTCCTCCACCTTAGCGAAGGCAAAGGTATTGTTTTCAGTTGTGTTTGTTAGTTTGTCCATGGACAAGATATCTCATGAAGCGCTGGATGGATTTGGATGAAACGTCCAGGGATGTTTGGCCTTGTGACTGGTGCGAACTGATTAGATTTTGGGATCGATCTGATACCAGACAAGGATTTTGGATTATTTGTTATATTTACTTTACACGAAGTATTATGATCTTACGTTCACTTTCAAGTCTTTCTCTGATTATCTCTCTTGAAAGCACGCTCATGGTTTCCACACAAGTTGTGGCAGCATTGCAGTTTCCAAAGTTTTATTTTTGTTTCTCTATTATTAATTTTACTCGTGTCTCTATCTTAGTAGAAACTAATGGATAAAGAAATCAAAATACATAAACAAACAGTGGTAAAACTGTTCAGAAATTAAATAGCATTAACATATTCAGTAGCAATAATAAATTTAATTTATCCTTGACAATTTTTAGTTTTACCAATTTTGAATATATTGCTCCTATTTAAAACCCCTTACCTACTTGAAAATTGCATTTCTGCCTTGAAGGAAGCTTTACTTCTTGGACTCACATTTTTGTGTGCAACGATGCTGTTAATAAACCTCTGTTAACAGCACCATATGCAGGTCCTTTCCATTTTCTTTTGTGCATGGATAAATTTTTCATTATAGACCTTAATGGTCGTAAAGACATTATATCAGTTGATAGATTAAAAAAAGGCCTTCATAGAGAAAACTGTCTCTGTTCCCACTGCAGACGACACACACTCACACAGAGCATTACAAACATGGCCCACACACCCACCTTCACATTCCATGACTACCATTGGGATCAATCAGGTACTGGACAAGGATTCTGGATTATTTTTCCGGTTGTTTTACTTAATTTTTGGAGCAGTCAGGTTCATTTTGAGTATCCTCGTTTGTGAGAGCAGTCGAGTTTATTTCAGATATTCTCATTTTCGAATTCATCTCGAGCTAATCGTCGAGAGGACGTTGGTGTTGCCTCGGTGGAGGTTTGCGCTCTCTGAGTGCCCTTGTTATTATTCTAAATAGCAGCTTGGGTAGACTTTCTATTTTCATTTTATGGTTTATGTCTGAGAAGTTTTTAAGTTTACAGAATGGATTACCCCCATAGCCCCTCTCTCTCTAGCCTCCTCCATGAGCCCCTCTCTCTCTAGCCTCCTCCATGAGCCCCAATGGTCTGTAAACAAAGGTAAAGGGATGCTATGACGCAGATGTTGTTAAAACAGAGGTTGACACCCTGCTTTCCCCATACACACCCGTCACAAAGAACAACAACAACAACTACAGCAACAACAACAACAGACACTCCAGTTTGGCGATTAATGCCAAGGATATTTTTTTATGGTTTCAGTTTACAGACCACAGACGGTGTTTCTTGTGCTTCTTCATTGACTGTGTTGAAACCTTAGCAGCGCCAGCTGGAATTCTCCACTGTTTTAGTAATTATGCATAGAGTCTGCTACCGCTGTAGCATGTTGGTAATTACCATTCTTATTGAATGTCACTGGCAAAAAAAAAAACTCCCCATAAAAAAGCTATCTACCCCCCCCCCCCCCAAAAAAAAAGACCCCTTAAAAAACTAAAAAGCCCCACCCCACTCCCTCTTTCATCCCAAATTCCCACACTGATGTATATTTAATTTCAGACAGAAACTGCAATATTGAAATGGATATAATATTTACTAATCTTTCATTAATATTATTATTTTTTTTTCATTAGAACCCATTTGTTTCCAATTAGTTTTTCTAATCTTCTGTACATTAAATACATTCACGCCTATTTACTCGACTATTGCTTCACACAAAGACGGCATCTTTGAATTATTCAGTCTCTAAACAATGCTATTTTCTTCGGCCAGAAAATGTATTGTATTGTACTGTACTTTATGTTCATTCGTTTACTTATTAATGATTCTTTTATTGCTATTTTGGCAAATATCAAATATTCTTTACTGATGAGGTTTGAATAAGATTGAAACACTTGTGGAGTTCTCTCCCATACGTAATGGTTAATGAAAATATTAGACATTGTGATTAGTATCATTTTTTTTTCCTTACTACATAATTATTTCTATGATTGTGAGTACAACACCCTAAGACCTAAACACTAGTAGTTGGGGTGTTGTACTTGCAGTTGTAAGGTTCCATTCCCAGACCAGGCACTCAGTTCACATTGCTTCTGTCCATTCAGCTGAAAGTGATTGTTAGTAATATGCGTGGGATGAAGTTTGACCCTGTAACGGATTGGCTTTCCGATCCAGTTGGGTGGGGTGGTCTTCACAAGTAGGGGTGGAGACTACCTAATGGTCTTTTCTGCTATAGAAAGGTCATCACGATACTCTGCATTGCCCCATTGGCCCCCCCAATGTAATAAATTCTAGTTAGCTTAAACTAAGCACCAATCCTTAAATGCCACTCCTTAAACTAAACACCAAATTCTAAATTAAACACCAGTGCCTGAAACAAAAAACAAACTCCTAAACTAAATACCAATCCTAAATTAAACATCAGACCCATTTTACACCAACACCAACCTCTAAACTAAACGCTAGCCTCTATATCAAACATCAGCCCTTAAATATGAGCCTTATGAGTCTTAATTCAGCTTTGACCAAAACCTAAACTAAACACCAACCTTTCAGTTAAACACCTTCACCTGCTTTTAAACCAAACACATATGCCTATATATATATATATATATATATATGAGGATTAGCATTGCACTTTGAAACTTACTAAGGGATTTGAATCAAACTGTTTTGATCCATATCTATCTATCTTTCCTTCATTTCTTTCTTTCTAACGAAAACTCAATATTGGAATCTCTGAACCCACTGTTGGTTCTTATAGCATTCTGGAAGTTTAATGATATCTCACAAATGCTTGTACAATATTGTATCTGTAATATACCAAGTCAATCTTGATTGGTGGGGGTTCTACATTTACAGAGTGAAAAACATAGATAAATATTAAGTTGTTATATACAATGACTGCAAGGATTGAACTTTTTTTTAAATAAATGTCAATCCTTCAGACCTCTCCTCTTCCCCATGGAACAAACCAGTTTATACCATTTTGTGAACTTCAATACTACTTGAAGATAAATGTTATCACTAGTTTCCTCCAATTCTTCTGTTTTACTTTGAACTGTTGACAACCATGTTTTGAAGTGTCACCATTACAAGGCTTTGGTGGGCCCAAGGCTATAGCAGAAGACACTTGCCCAAGGTGCCGCGCAGTGGGACTGAACCCAGAAGCATGCGGTTGATAAGCAAGCTACTTACCACACAGCCACTCCTGCACCTATATTCAGTTATTTTTCTTCTTTTTAATATTAATAACAGAGAGTTCTAAAATTAAACATAATACCATTTGTAGTTATTGCTATTTTAGAAAACCATGTTAACTAATAATAACTTTCTTGTGAACTTAAAAGCTGAGGGAGACGAGTTTTGTTAACATGTTAAATGCTTTTTATTTTTAAAATGTATGATGTCTTTTGGCAGTCCCCCAATATCATAATGGGATACAAAACTGACCCCTCACCATTACCACCATTATACACATACTTTACATACATATATATACACACACTATTGTTGTTTAGCTCCCTGTCAGCTCTGCTCCAACAAACATATAATCATCAGTATTCTGGCTTTGATTAGTTAATCATCGTTTGCCTTTTCCTATGGCATAGGGTATCTCGGACTACATTATCTAATGTATCCTTCCTTTTTTTTTTTTATAATAGTAAAGTGTGATTTAAAGGAGGTTTGGATACTATTTTTACCAGTTTGAGTAACCATAAAAGAAGTTCTCTCATTGCTACGTGCTGTTCTTTAACCCTGCGTCAATTTTGATCCCTTAGAAGACTAATAAAAAATGTCCCAGTCTTGACTATCCCATCTTTGTTTTGTTTTCTTTTTTCAGTTAGTCTATTATGGACTACATTATCCAATGCATCCTACCATATTTTAAAATTAAAATATGGTGGTATGATGAGGGAGATCTGCTGCTATTTCTAATGGGCCAACATCATTGCAGGATATGAACCCCTAACCCTTCAGTTTGTACTGTACCAGTCAAAACAAGTGACAGGGAGCTAAACAACAATAATGTGTGTATATGTGTGTATGTAAAAGTGAAAGAGCATAGCTTAGTGGTTGGGGGTATTTGGCTTATGATCATAAGGTCACATATTAGATTCCTAGCAGTGCATTGTGTCCTTGAGCAAGCCACTCTATTTCCTATTGCTTCAGTCCACTCATCTGATGAAAATGGGTTGCACCTGTAATTCAAAGGGTCAGCTTTGTCTCATTCTGTTTTCGGCTGAATCTCCTTGAGACCTACATTAAGGGTGCACATGCCTGTGGAATGCTCAGCCACTTGCAATGTTAATTTCATGGGCAGGCTGTTCTGTTGATTGGATCAACCAGCTGGAACACACATCGTCATAACCAACAGAGTGCCAATTATCAAAACAGATGAGTTTCGTTAATTATCCTAATTAACATTAAATTCATGGCTCAATGAAATAAGTGTAGCTAATGCTATAGAAATGCGCTCTCATTCATGTTTTCGGGGATCTTGATTTGATCCAGTAATACAATACTTTGAGACAATGAGGAAGCTTCTACCTCGGCCCATTAGAAATAGCAGCAGATCTCCCTCATCATACAACCATATTTTAATTTTAAAATATGGTAGGATACATTGGATAATGTAGTCCATAATAGACTAACTGAAAAAAGAAAAGAAAACAAAGATGGGATAGTCAGGACTGGGACATTTTTTACTAAAGTCTTCTAAGGGATCAAAATTGATTTGGGGTTAAAGAACAGCATGTAGCAATGAGAGAACTTCTATTATGGTTACTTAAACTGGTAAAAATAGTATCCAAACCCCCTTTAAATCACACTTTACTACTATAGAAAAAGAAAGGAAGGATACATTAGATAATGTAGTCCTAGATACACTATGTCATAGAAAAAGGCAAACGATGATTAACTAATCAAAGACAGAAAACTGATGATCATATGTGTGTTGGAGCAGAGCTGACAGGGAGCTAAACCGAAAGAGCTGTTCTTCACTCCTGCTCCAGAGCGTCGGCTGCGGGGTCACTCCGAAAAGCTCTATCTGCGACGATTTCATCTCAGTCGAAGGAGAGAGGCTTTCTCTGCCTGGGTTGCGGATCCGTGGAATAAGCTGCCGGACGAGATAGTGAAGATGCCGACGACCGCTCGGTTCAAAGTCTCTCTTGACCAGAAATGGCCCGAACTCTTTGCATGAACACCCTCCCTGTACATAACTCCATGTCCCCCTACATGGCCTTGCTTTTTGCTTTTTGGGCCAAAAAATTAACTTAACTTAACAATTGTGTGTGTATATGTATGTATGTAAGTATGTGTATAATGGTGGTAATGGTGAGGGGTCAGTTTTGTATCCCATTATGATATTGGGGTACTGCCAAAAGACATCATACATTTTAAAAATAAAACTCGTCTCCCTCAGCTTTTAAGTTCACAAGAAAGTTATTATTATGAGTAACATGGTTTTCTAAAATAGCAATAACTACAAATGGTATTATGTTTAATTTTAGAACACTCTGTTATTAATATTAAAAAGAAAAAAAAACTGAATATAGGCACAGAAGTGGCTGTGTGGTAAGTAGCTTGCTTATCAACTGCATGGTTCTGGGTTCAGTCCCACTGTGTGGCACCTTGGGCAAGTGTCTTCTGCTATAGCCCCGGGCCGACCAATGCCTTGTGAGTGGATTTGGTAGACGGAAACTGAAAGAAGCCTGTCGTATATATGTAATGTGTGTGTGTGTGTTTGTGTTTGTCCCCCCCAACATCGCTTGATAACCAATGCTGGTGTGTTTACGTCCCTGTAACTTAGCAGTTCAGCAAAAGTGACTGATAGAATAAGTTCTAGGCTTACAAAGAATAAGTCCTGGGGGTGAATTTGCTCGACTAAAGATGGTGCTCCAACATGGCCGCAGTCAAATGACTGAAACAAGTAAAAGAGTAAAGGTGTAAGAGTAATGCTAAATAATGTAATCTCCTAGATATAAAAAAGACAGGATGGTCATATGTGGAACA
The DNA here is from genome assembly GCF_006345805.1 of Octopus sinensis. Classification (NCBI taxonomy): domain Eukaryota; kingdom Metazoa; phylum Mollusca; class Cephalopoda; order Octopoda; family Octopodidae; genus Octopus; species Octopus sinensis. The sequence continues at coordinate 5,375,464 of NC_043021.1, forward strand.
CCTTTGAGCATAGATTGAGTCGATCAAAGTTAACTAGGGTTTCCATCCATCTTCTCTGTCCACTATTCCTGGGAGGATCATTAGGGTGGAGTCATCAGGCACCTCCTCCATAGAATCCTATCAGAAGCAACCATCATTATCCCTTTAGCATTCAGATTAGTCTCTCAAATGTAATGCTTATTTATCCACATTTTTAAAACTAATCCTGCATTATCTCTATCTCATAGCTTAGAGATTTTGATACGCGACTGTTTACTTTTAGAGTGATATTGTTGGGTTGGTGTGAGAGCCTGGATCTGGCTAGTTTGACCATAAAACTGGTAGAGTATTTTGGCTGGATATGGCCAGTCTTAATGCTAAAGAGTTATACTTTCCTGATGGATTTTCAGGCATGACCAATGGAGATTATGGCTATTATTCAATCATCTTGTTCTTGGGCTACACCTAAGTCTCCTGCTGGTTGGCTCAGCTTGAAGAATCTCTCTTGCAATTCTTTTCTGTGACATTCTAATCGCATTTTTGTAGTACTGGAGCTATGACCTCTTACTGCAGAGAAGTAGTAAACCAACCTGGGGTGACTTACTGATCTCAGAGCCATACACTATATCAAGTAACATTATTCCAGAAATCCTTCAGAGGAACCCCAATTTTGGCCACTTGTATCTGCGATCATAATATTTTGGTTATTTACGCAGGTGAGGATAAATACTGAAACTGAACTGGAGATAGCAAATGTGGCTTTTTTGTTTTTTCTTTACCACCCTCTTTTGTGGATTGAATTCTGGTGCTGGTACATTACTGTACCAGCATCTGGAATTCTAGTGCCCAAATCAGCCTCCTGTGTCACATCACTCATGAATATAGGCCTTGAGGTACTTAAACCTCTCCTCTTGTATCAGTGATGTTCCACTAACATGCAGAGTGCAGTGGGAAGTCTTTCTTGAGAGAACCAACGTTTAAGTCTTCACAAGCCTATTTCTCATCCTTGTTTTGTAAGCACTTAGTTGACTTGGGACACAATAGCAACTACAGGAAACTCTTTAGTGGCTCCTAATTAAGAGATAAGCTGTTAAGTTCTTGACAGTGTCTCATGATAAATAAAAGCCTCACAAAATGTCTACCTAATCTGGAATTAATCGAAACTGACTGAAAGAGAAAGAGAGGAAAGAAAGCAAAGTTAAACTGTTTGTTTTCTTATATGTTTAACCCTTTCGTTACTGTATTTATTTTGAGATGCTCTGTGTTTCTCTCAATTATTTTAAATATAACAAAGAATTTAGTAAAATAACTTAGTTATCATTCAGCTAGTGTTAGGAACATAAATTGTGACTAAGGTTTTAATTCAAAATTTACAAAAACAAGACATTTGTACTACAGAACCAGAGCCGTTTCAGCCGGGTTGGTAATGAAAGGGTTAATGCTCGTGCATTATTCATTTTAGTCCAGCAATGTTAGGAAGCCGGCTCATCTCTCAGCTTCATAGAAACCAATAGTGAAGTAACTGGTTTGTAGTTAATAACAACAATACAACTTAAAACAAGATTAAATGAACCACATCTTGTCAGCCTTCATTGTAGTTTCCTTTTTGTTTTTCTTAAAGTAAAGCAAATGTTGTAGTTTTTGTCTGGCATTCAAATTAAAGAAAATTCTGTTTGTGGATTTTCTCCCACTTTCTTCAGAATTTCCTTATATTTCTTTGAACTTTGTACTTTTATAGGGACAGGCATGTCTGTGTTCTTAAGAAGTTCACTATGCAACCACCTGGTTCAGTCCCACTGCACGACCCCTTTCGTCATTGCCTCTGTGAGGCCCAACATTTAAAGGTCATGCTTGACCACCTTGTCCCATGTCTTGAAAATATATTTTCTCCACTCCTTTTTTGATATCTATCATATGTTACTCCCTTTGTTACCTGGTGTGTTCATAAGGAGGTTGCTTTCTGTTGGTACACTAAAGGTTAACAGCTATTATGCATGAACATGGCATTAGACCAGAAAGTGGCATCTTCTTTTACTCTTTACTTGTTTTGGTCATTTGACTGCAGCCATGCTGGGGCACCACCTTGAAGAAATTTTAGTCAAATGAATTGACCCCTGTACATCTTTTTTTCAAGTCTGGTACTTACTCTATCGGTTTCTTTTGCTGAACTATAGTTCCAGATTAATGCCGAGTGAGTGAATTTGTTTGACAGAAACTCTGTGGAAGCCTGTTATATATAAATGTGTGTGTGTGTGTGTGTGTGTGTGTGTTTGTCAACCTCCCCACCCACCACCATACACACCTTACTGCTTGACAACTGTTGTTCGTTTGTTTACATCCCTGTAATCTTAGAAGTTTGGTAAAACAGACCAATAGAATAAGTTACCAGATTTGAAGATAAGTATGGTGGGGTCAATTGCTTGACTAAATCCTTCAAAGCGGTGCTCCAACATGGCCACAGTCCAATGACTGAAACAATAAATGATATAAATTGGTTAGTGGAATGGGAATTTCTTAGTTGCTGTTGCTTAGCCTCAGGCCAGCCCTGATTGAGCAGACCTCAAACTGTGGCTAATCGACGCCCGACCTTAGAGGAATTGTTTCTAATTTTCGTACAGGGCCAGCAATTTTAGGAGGAGGAGGAAGTAAGTTGATTACATCGACTCCGGTACTTGAGTGGTGCTAATTTTATAAACCCCGAAGATGAAAAGGCGAAGTTTACCTCATAAAAAGCAACAGAAATAGCACAAGACGTTTCTTCCCACCGACGCTTTACCGATTTTGCCAGCTCGCATGGGTATATTCAATGTAGACCGTTGGACAAAATGCAGAGAGGTTTTTCTTCTGTTTCATTATGTGATCACGTGATCGACCAGACCATCAGATGTTGTTACACATCGCTGGTCACAATGCGTTCGCATTGTTTTTTAGCCTTTGAATGACGCCACCCCGCTGGCTAAGCGAGCGGGCCAACAGAAGAAAGAGTGGTGAAAGAGTACAGCAGGGATCACCCCCACCCCTGCCGGAGCGTCGTGGAGCTTTTTTTTTTAGGTGTTTTCGCTCAATAAACACTCACAACGCCTAGTCTGGGAATCGAAACCGCGATCCTACGACCGCGAGTCCGCTGCCCTAACCACTGGGCCATTGCGCCTCCACGTTTCATTATGTACTGGGTTTAAATTTTGCCGAGGCCAGATGCAAAACAAAATACAATTTAAATATGATTCAAATACTAAAAAAAAAAAAAAAAATAGTACAGCAGAAATATATTCATAAAATAAATTCATGTCATATCGATAAAATGTCTTTATATTTCCTACTGTTGTTACGTAGTCCCCAAGTCTGCCCTGAGAAATATCTGAACTATTAGGAAAGACAATCTAACCTTTATCGAGGTCGATAAAATAAAGTACCGGTCAAGTACTGGAATTGTTGCTTTGGAAAGCAGAATGGGCCCTTGTATTTGAAGTACGCAAATAAAAAGGAAAAAACCCATAAATATTGTAAAATATTTATTTATTTATTGCGATGCTCTGTCTTAACGCTGCTCCGTGTGAAGAGCCCTTTCTAAAAATTTTTAATTATAATTTTGCGGCGAAGGAACTTTTAACCGTTTTGTGAACTCAAACCACAGATAAAGAATATATCTAAGGGAGACAACCAGTGAATATCTCACCGAATATCATACACAGTTATCGTTCTTAGGCACGAATAATTTCATCGTTTTGCATTTAAAAAAAATATTGTTTATGTTTAAAAGGCATTGTGCTGGTCGTTTTTGTACGCTACCCGCCCACCCCCACTTGTCCCATGGCGGTGAGATTGGTGCTATTACCATTCCTTTTGACGACTGCAAGAAGACATATTTAGGGTGTGACTTCTAGACGTTCTGAGGGATGGATAGAACATGGGTGATGAGAAGATGAGAAAAGAAGGATCGGGTGAGCGGAGGGGGACTACAGTTCAGGTAGAAACAAGCACTCGTGCCTTCTACTATATATTGCCTCGGGAAAGGCGGCGAGCTGGCAGAAACGTTAGCACGCCGGGCGAAATGCTTAGCCGTATTTCGTCTGACGTTACGTTCTGAGTTCAAATTCCGCCGAGGTCGACTTTGCCTTTCATCCTTTCGGGGTCGATAAATTAAGTACCAGTTACGCACTGGGGTCGATGTAATCGACTAAATCCGTTTGTCTGTCCTTGTTTGTCCCCCCTGTGATTAGCCCCTTGTGGGTAGTAAAGAAATATATATATTGCCTCGGACTGACCAATGCATTGTAAATTAATTTGATAGGCGGAAACTGTGTGGAATCCCGGCGTGTGTGTATAAGTTTGTCTCCCATCTTCACAACTAACGTATGATAGCTACAGGTACCATTCCCGGTCTTTCTAATTCTGGTACAAGGCCTGCAACTTTGAGGGGAAGGGCAAGTCGATTGCAATCGATCGCAGTACTTTACTTGTACTTTATCGACTTTGAAAGGATGAAAGACAGAGCCTGATCTGGGTGGAATTTAACTGAGAACATAACGAACCAGAAGAAATACTGCAGGGTATTTTGTCCGACGCTCTTAACGATTCTGCCAGTTCACTACCGTAATAGTAATAATGATAATAAACAAGTAATGTTTCTGCTATAGGCATAAGGCCTGAAATTTCAGGGGGAGCGGGTAAGCTGATTATATCGACCCCGGTGTTTCACTGGTATTTAATTTATCGACCCCGAAAGGATGAAAGGCAAAATCGACCCCGGCGGAATTTGAATTCAGAACATAGCAACGGGCGAAATACCGCTAAGAATTCCGTCCAGCGGGCTAAGGATTCTGCCAGCTTAAGAAAAAAGAAAAAAAGAATTCTTTTTACTATAGGCGCAAGGCCTGAAATTTTAGGGGATTGGGCCAGTCGATTACATTGACCACAATTCCACTGGTGCTTATTTCATCGACCCCGAAAGAATGAAAGACAAAATCGACCTCGGCGGAATTTGAACTCAGAACGTAAAGATGGATGAAACCCTGTCTGGTACTTATTTTATCGGTTCCGAAATTATGACATGTACAGTTGACCTCAAAAAAGGCGGAAGAAATGCCGCAAAATATTTTGTCCCCGACGACCTATCGATTTTGCCTGCTTCTATAAATATCATTCATAAT
>NC_043021.1:5385592-5414105 GCF_006345805.1 Octopus sinensis
TATTATGTAAACCCTCACTATCCTTTGTCCTATTGTCCTAAATGTTCTCACAACCCTTGTGGTCAATAAAGAAGGAATTATTATTATCGCAGAAACGTTAGCACGCCGGGCGAAATGCTTTGCAGTATTTCGTCTGCCGCTACGTTCTGAATTCAAATTCCGCCGAGGTCGAGCTTTGCCTTTCATCCTTTTGGGGTCGATTAAATAAGTACCAGTTACGCACTGGGGTCGATATAATCAACTTAATCCGTTTGTCTGTCCCTGTTTGTCCTCTCTGTGTTTAGCCCCCTGTGGGTAGTAAAGAAATAATAATAATTATTATTGATTGTGAACACACCCTCCAATAGTCAGAAGGACAGAACATCTGTCTCTCCACAGAAATAGGGTTACTGATCTCCTTCATTCTCCTTCTCTCTGACAACCATGGCCTTGCTCACAATAGGCAGTGTAAATGCCTGTGGCCTGGCATTGTCTTTGTTTTCTTTCTCAATTAAGACTATGTCCAGCTTCCTATTCGCAATCTCATGGTTGCACTGAATCATAAAATCCCATAGGATCTTTGCATTTCTATTTTAGACAATGACTTCAGGTTTGAGGTCATACCAATTTTTTCTCTGTCAAGTTCATACTTGTGGCAAAGTGTCCAAAGGACAAGCCTTGCTATATTGTTGTGGCGTCTCTTATATTCCTTCTGGGCTAGTGGCGTACATTGGCTGGTAATAGGCCAAACAGTTTCACCATTTTGTTCACACATTCTGCACTTATCACCTTCTGAGGTGTTGTCTATTCTGTATTTTATGTAGTTTGTTCTTAGTGCTTGCTCTTGGGCAGCACACGCTAGGGCCTCCGTTTCTGGTTTTACATCACTTTTAGTCATCTACAGCAATCTTTTTTCTTTGTCTGTCTTATCTTCAACATCCCTATGAATTTGACCATGGATACTTTTCTTTACCCACCTATTTTCAATTTCTTGTATAGTGCTTTATCTTTGCAATCTTTCATCCTACACACACCTGACCTTCCTACTTCTAATAATAACGGTTCTGTGGCATTTTTTACATACCATACTATGTTGCTTTCTTCTGTTCTAATGCTGTGTTCACATCCAATAAGTCCTCTTCCCTGTCTTTTTCTTGGTACATACAGTCTATCTGTGTCACTTTTTGGGTGGGATGTCCCATAGCAACTTCCTTGTCTTTCTGTCTAAGCTGTTTACCATAAAGTTTGAGGTCATCTATGAATAGCAAATGGTTGACTTTTTGTTGGTGGCTTTTGAATACATACCCAGCTTTTGCTTTCCTCAGAATCAGTGTCAGTGGTATCAAGCACAGTACAAAGATCAGTGGGGACAGGCAGTCCCCATGGAAGATGCCCCTCCTAATTTCTACTGTCCCTAAACTTCCGTATGCTGTCAGGTTCATCTTCCAATTTGCCATACTTTTTCCAAGCAATTGCTCAACATTCGATGCAGTACCAAATAGGTTCATACATTCCATAATCCAAGAATGTGGGATCCTTTCGTACACGTTACGATACTCAATCCATGACATGGCTAAGTTACTTTTCCTCCTCTTGCAGTCTCTGAGTACAGTTTTGTCTATCAGGAGTTGATCCTTGGTACCTCTGCACTTATGCTTGCAACCCTTCTGCTCATGTGGCAGGACTCCATTTTTTCCAGATGTTCGTACATTGACTCTGCAACTATTCCAGTCAATAACTTCCACATAAGTGGCAAACAAGATATTGGCCTGTAATTGTCTACCGTATTGTGTTTTTCAATGTTTTTCAGGCACAGCACTGTCCTACCCAATGTCAATCACTCTGGTGTTACTTGGTTGGCATTTAACAAGGTGTTGAGTTGCACAGCTATTCGTGCATGACATTCACCAAATCTTTTGATCCAGTAGCCTTGAACTCCATCGGGTCCAGAGGCCTTCCAGTTGCTCATTTTTTTGCTGATTTCCTTAACTTCCCTCACCGAAATGACTAGTTCTGCCTCTTTTGGACAGACTACTGTTTGTTTCAGTTCTTGCAACCATTCAGCATCCTTCTTATTCTCCTTGTCTTTTCTCCAGATGTCACTCCAAAGCCTTTGACTTCCAATGTCATTTGCTATCAACTTTTCATCTGTACACTCTCCATCTATTTCTTTATAGAATCCCTTCTGAGCTATTCTGAATAACCTATTCTGGTGGTAACCCACCATTGTTTGGTCGTATCTTACCATCTTTGCTTTCTTTGCAACGAGGTGCTGTTTCAGTTCCACCACAGTTCAGGACCTTTCTTTCAATATTATACTTCCTTTTCAGCACCCTGTATTACTACTACTACTACTGACTGAAATGGGAACCTGAATTCTGTAATTCCAGTCTCTGGTGATTTACTAGGAATAAATCACATTAACATCTGGCCAATATTAGGAAGAAATCCAGTTGTTTTTATTTTGTTTTTTCTTTTTGGCAAGAGTTCTACAATAGTTTTATTATTATTATTATTATTATTATTATTGCATCTTGTTACTAAGGTTATGGTTGTAATTGTTGTTACTGTCTGCTTTAGTTTCTGTGTCCAGTACCTATTGTTGCTTTAAATTCTTTTATTCATTTTACTGGTTTCAGTCATAGGACTGTGGCCATGTTGGAGCACCTGGTACATATTTCTTTTTTTTTTTATAGATTGGAATCTGTCAGAATGCAGTTATTTGTTTTATCTAGTTTTTTTTTCTGGCTTGTTTTTATTGTTTTCATTTTAGTTTTTTTTTCTTTTCTTTGAGATAAACCAGAAAACCTGGCATATATAAGACAAATAGTTTTGACAATTCTTCATTCAGCTTCCATTCAGGATCTCTCACCTCCCTCTATCCACCTCCTGCCCTCTCTCCCCCCTTCTCCTCTCCTTCCCATCTCCCTTTCTTCCTCCCTCTTTCCCTGTTCTCTATTCTTTTACCTTTTAACTCGAAGTTTCCGCTTCCCTTCCTCCCTCTTTGTTATTATTCCCTCTCCTCCCCTTGGCCAACTTTCTTATATTTCCATCTATCTCTCCTCATTTCCCTTCTATTCATTCTCTCTTCACCCCTCATCTCTTTCTCTTCTGTATCTCCTCTTCCCCTCTCTTCTTTCTATCGTTTCACGCTCTCCCTCTTCTTCTCTTCTTCTTCCTCCTCACATCTCTGCAGATAAATTGGTGTAAAATAAATCAAGGGGTAGGACAAAATCAGTTATTCAGTATGATGGATTAAATGCTTTGGGTTGAACAAAATCTGAGAACAAAGGTTTGAAAACTTTCATGAGAACTTCAGACATCTCATACAACTGTTTTTGGACACCTGTAAAAAATTGGAAAAGTCAAGAAAACAGATAGGTTTGTTACACATCAACTGAACATCATCATCATCATCATCGTTTAACGTCCGTTTTCTATGCTAGCATGGGTTGGACGATTTTGACTGAGGGCTGGCGAACCAGATGGCTGCGCCAGGCCCAGTTTGATCTGGCAGTGTTTCTACGGCTGGATGCCCTTCCTAATGCCAACCACTCCGAGAGTGTAGTGGGTGCTTTTTACATGCCACCTGCACAGGTGCCAGACGAGGCTGGCAAACGGCCACGATCGGATGGTGCTTTTTACGTGCCACCGGCACGGGGGCCAGACGGGGCTGTTAATGGCCACAATCGGAGGGTGCTTTTTACATGCCACTGGCACGGAGGCCAGTCGGGGCGGTGCTGGCAATGGCCACGTTCGGATGGTTCCCCTATGTGCCACCGGCACAAAAAATACAGATGCCTCGAAGTATACTCCTTATTGCTTTTTTGACCGGAAAAAGATCATTTTTGCATCAAATCATTACTTGTGATAAGAAATGGATACTCTTTGACAACAGTTGTACTCTTTTGCCGCAACTTTCTCTCACTCTTTCTTCTGTTGACCTGCTTGCTCAGCCAGCGGAGCGGCGTCATTTGAAGGCTAAAACAATGCGAAGCGCATTGTGACCAGCGATGTGTAGCAACATCTGATAGCCTGGTCAGTCACGTGATATATATATATATATATATATATGCACATACACACACATGATGGGCTCTCCTACACAGTTTCTGTGTACGAAATCTATTCACAAAGCATTGATCGGCCCAGGGTTATAATAGAAGGCACTTGCCTAAAATGACATGCAGAGGACTGAACCTGAGACCATTTGGTTGTAAAGTGAGTTTCTTAACCACACAGTTATGTTTTTACAGAACTACAACCTGTTGCCCACATCTAAAGAATTCGGGCAGTTGCTCTTTCTCCCATTGAGTGGTTAAGGACTTGGAGCATATTAGCCTGTGTCATATCTGTTGGCTGCTGATACACTACTAATTAGACTTAGGTCCTCCTCACATGTTGTTAAATGCCTAAAGTAGCAAGCTTCCTCCAGCATGGCCAGTCTGCTGTATCTTTCTCCACTCTTGTCCAATATGGGTCATCATGCATTTAACCCCGGGGCTGTATGTATTTTTTTTTTTCTTTTTACTTGTTTCAGTCATTTGACTGCGGCCATGCTGGAGCACCGCCTTTTAGTCGAGCAAATCGACCCCGGGACTTATTCTTTGTAAGCTCAGTACTTATTCTATCGGTCTCTTTTGCCGAACCGCTAAGTGACGGGGACGTAAACACACCAGCATCGGTTGTCAAGCAATGCTAGAGGGACAAACACAGACATACAAACATATACACACACACATATATATACATATATACGACAAGCTTCTTTCAGTTTCCGTCTACCAAATCCACTCACAAGGCATTGGTCGGCCCGGGGCTATAGCAGAAGACACTTGCCCAAGATGCCACGCAGTGGGACTGAACCCGGAACCATGTGGCTGGTTAGCAAGCTACTTACCATACATCCACTCCTGCGCCATGTATATATTAATGTGTGTCTTCGTGTTTGTGTTTGTCCCCCCCCCCACCGTCGCTTGACAACCGATGTTGGTGTATTTACGTCCCCGTAACTTAGCGGTTCGGCAAAAACTTAGCGATATAATAAATACTAGGCTTACAAAGAATGAGTCCTGGGTCGATTTCTTCGATGGAATCCATTTAAGGCAGTGCCCCAGCGTGGCCGCAGCCAAATGACCGAAACTTGTGAAAGAATAAGAGAGCAAGTCTGTGTATGCAAGCATTTTGTATTTTGCTTGCGGGTGCGCGGAGTGTCTCTGGACACTGCATGTGCTAAGGTTTCCTCACGCTGTGTGTGTGTGTGTGTGTGTGTGCATAGTTTCCGTTCTGTTCGAGTGTTTATGTGCACACAAAAAAACTTCCATACTATACACACACACACGCACACGGCCGCCCGCCCAGTTTTTTTCTTTTTAACTCTGCGTGTGTGGAAACATGTGAGTGCTCGCGCGCCCAACGTTTCCGTAAAAATTTGTTTGTGTGTGTGTGTGCGTGAGGAGTACGCACGCGCATGGTTTCCGGGACTGTGCCGTGCGTAACAAAAGTTTTTGTACTGTATATATATATATATATATATATATGTGTGTGTAAAGCAAAAGCCTGTACACTGTTTTCTTAACTTTCTCTTTTTGGTGGTTCCTTCACACCTTCCACCCTCGTCTTTCATCACCACCTCCACCGAACCAATTCTTTTCTTTTTTCTTAACTTTCTTCCTCCAGCCGTCTTTTGCTAAGTAAAGTGACTGCCAATTCAAACTTTTTTCGGAAGTTAAGCTGCCTGACAAGAAGCCAGGCAGATAACTAACACCACACACACACACATAATAGTGTATATGTGTATGTGTGTGTGTATATGTATATATATATATATATATATATATATATATAAAGAGTAAGAGAGAGTTGGGGGAGATCTGTTGATAAGACAGTACAAAACCAGCAGGCACACGCGTGCGCACTCACATACGCACACGCACACATACACTTGTACTTATTACACACAAACACGCGGATATTGCCTCAAGAACGGGCCGGGGCACCTTACACAGCGAGCTCGATAGATAGATAGAAAGGTCGAGCAACAAACTAGCACCGAATACCGCCACCCCTGCAAATCTCTCCCCTCACTTTCTAACCTCCGTCGACATCCACTCTTTGACTCCCCAAGCAAGACGGGAGGGGATCTCTAAACTTATAATATATAATATATTATATATATATACACACACACACATATAAATATTATATTATATATATACATATATATATATATTATGTACACACGCGAATAAATACGCGTTTATATCAATATCTTTCTCCGAGATCTCAAATTTTTTGATTGGTAATCAAAATATTATAAGCACCACTCTCTTGTTGGATAATTGGATACTTAAAAATATATATATACATATATAAATACTACCACAGACAGTCTATTTATGATTCGGTAAGTAAAAATAACAAACATAAAAATTTCCTCTTTTTTTCTGTTTTCAAAACTATTCGAACTTTACGAAGCTTTGAAGGAAAGGAGAAAAAAATACTCAAGAAAACTTGCTTTTTTTGCTTAGATTCCGAAGAATTTTCAGATCTTTGTGTATGTATGTGTGTGTGTGTGTGTTTTCTTTTACTCTTACTTGTTCAGTCATTTGACTGTGGCCACGCTGGAGCACCGCCTTTAGTCGAATAAATCACCCTGCAGGACTTATTCTTTGTAAGCTTAGTACTTATTCTATCGGATCCTTTTGCCGAACCGCTGATCTACAGGGACGTAAACACACCAACACTGGTTGTCAAGCGAAACACACACACACACGACGGGCTTCTTTCAGTTTCCGTCTACCAAATCCACTCAAGGCTTTGAACATAGAACTAATATATATAATGTTATTTTATTAATTTCATTTATTAAAATGGGGCACTGATGGGGTAGCACTGGGCCTTAAGGTCTTTTGTCGATTCTATTGACCCAGTCCTTTAATTTGTCATATTTTATTGGATCCACATCTCGAAGGCTAAGTCTGAAGACTAGATATTTTTCTTCGATGCACGGACATACATAGATACATATATACATACCCATGTGTGTGTGTAATACTATGTGTGGAGAAAATTATGGAGTTATTGTTTTATTGAAGATATATATATATATATATATAAACAAAGTTAAAGATAAATGTTTCTAAATTCTTAAATGAAGCGAACTTTATGTGGAGTCTTAAAATATTTATAAATTCTTGAGTTATGTCGAAGTTTCACTTAGGCTGGTTTAGTCAAACTGTCATATCTATCTATCTGTCTGTCTGTCTGTCTTATGTGTGTCTATGTGATTTGTATGTATGTATTTATGTATGTGTGTATGTATGTATGTGCGTGCGTGCGTGCTTTGTCTGCGCATAGCCATATATATTATTTATTTATTGGACCCATAAATGAATGTCTTTGGAAGGAAACTGTTGCTTTATATATATATATATATATATATATATATATATATAATGCTAGTGTATGTATGGTCAAGATGAATATGTGGTATTTGAAATATTTCATTAAAATTTAATTAACAACTCTAACATATACTTTCGCTTCTCACTACTTTAATATTTGTACCTGAAGTTCTCGCGGATGGAAGTTTACAATCACTTAATTGTGTTTAATTGCAAATACTTTAGTCTCGTATACAAAACATTTCCTTGTCTCGTTTTTTTACCTACCCTGCAACTTCGCTTCTTTTTGTTGCTGTTTTACAAACAGTTCAAGGAAGAAATTTCGGCAGATTTAAATAAAATACGAATAGAGGAAGCACTTTTTTTTTCAACCCTTTCGCTGACAATAATTCTTCAGTATCTATTTACACAGGTATGTTGCGTGTAGGACGGATAGCTAGGCAGTTAGAATGGAGAAGGGTTGTCAGATAGATAGATAGGTAGGTAAGTTTATTTTGGAGACTTAACAATCGAACAAAACAAAAAGCAAAATGGGCGTGGGAAAGAGTATGTCTAAGATATATTATATATATATATATATATATATATATATATATATATATATATAAATAGTAAAAATATATATTGAATTCTGTTTATCCTGTTCATTTTACCAAATCTATTTATCTATCTATCTATATATTTCTTTCTATCTATCGATCTATCTATTTGTCTGTCTATCTATCTATCTATCTATCTATCTATCTATCTATCTATATATTTCTTTCTATCTATCTATCTATCTATCTATTTGTCTGTCTGTCTGTCTGTCTATCTATTTGTCTGTCTGTCTGTCTGTCTATCTATCTATCTATTTGTCTGTCTGTCTATCTATCTATCTATTTGTCTGTCTGTCTATCTATCTATCTATCTATTTGTCTGTCTGTCTATCTATCTATCTATCTATCTATCTATCTATCTATCTATCTATCTATCTATCTATCTATCTATCTATCTATCTATCCCTCTGTGCATATGGAAAGTATTAATATTTGTGCGTGTGTCTGTGTATATATATATCTGTGTGCATGTATATAAGTATATGTATGTATACATCTGTACATTATATAAGTATACACACATATATGTATAAGTGTGTGTGTAAAAAGGGGAGAGGTAGATACACGCTGTATGTTCGCGTAAGGGTATTAAGTTACAATATTTCAACTTGTATCTTTAACAATGCATGCGTATATATGGGCATATAGATGCATGTCACTCCTTAATACCTAAAACATGCTAATATCTACCTATAGTTTGTAAACTCTCTTACTTCAGATCCCTCCCTCTGTCTGTCTTTCCCATGCACACACACACACACCTTTGGTTCTACAAGCGTTAAAAGAAATTATTCACGTACTCATACATATATCTGAATTCATAAGTGAAAGTTAAAACATTTCACTTGGTCGTTTTTTGTTTTGTTTTTTGGTACCCTGAGAAAAGTCCTTGGAAATGTGAACTCAGAGTAGCAACCAAACTAAGTTTTTATCTTCACACACACAGACACACACAAAGAGCAGAAGAGTACCTCTTTTTTCGTCGAGGTATTTCAAACAGGGAAATGACATGCTAACCTGAGCAATCACAATTAGATGTCAAAGATGTGTGTATATGTGTATGTACATCTATCTGTGTGTGTGTGTAGCTATGGCCAAGCGCATATATACACGCCAAAATTTAAAAGGAAATGGAACCAGAAGTTCTGATTACGGCATCAGGAAATTAACTTTTAGTTATGAAACCTTGCCTCAAAACATTTTATTGCTCTTTCTCTCAGGTACACATCAGTACAGCAGCGTATGTATGTGTGTGTGTATGTATGTATGTATGTATTTATTTATTTATTTGTGTGTGCATGCATGCACGTACACATATATCCATTGTTTACATGAAGGCTACATGTATGGACTGCCTGTGGCTTACAAGCTTCCTACACTGGGGTCCCTAGATACAACAACGTATATACGCACATATCGCTTGGGGAAACCCCCCCCCCAAAAAAAACCCATCAAATTAATTGAGGCATTTATCGTTCAAAATTTCATCCACAATTGTATAATAATGTAGAATAACGAAGGTATAATGTAGTTTAACTGCGATAATTAAGAAAACTATGTCAACGAGCGAATGTATATATATCCGGATGGTTAGTAAGGTAGACTAATAACTGTAGTATTTACATAGCTTGATTATTGGGTGGAAGGTCTATTGTTTTTTAATTAAATATCTTCTGATGCTAATTATAGATAATGGAAATTGTTGATCCGATTCATTCAGCGAATGGTTAATACTCATTAGTTTGTAGTTTTTTTTTTTAATTTGAAATAATTAAATTATAGTTATATGTACGATATCACCATTCCTACACACCCACGATCGTCGGCGTGTGTGTAGGTATGTGTTTCTGAAATTAAGCTGGCTTCTAGCCTGACTATATCTTCTGTATATCTGTGTGTGTATACATACATACATACATACATACATGTATATACATATGTGCATCCGTGTTCTCTGTTTATATGTACACACACACAGGTGAAAAACAAGGGTGGGGAATAGTACTCGAACAGCAAGGGTAGAGTAATATACTATTTTATCGAAGCTGGGGAAAAAATCACTAACAAATTGTGAAGTTCATTTCAATAAAGTTTATATATGTAAGTATGTGTGTGTGTAGATATGTTTATATTTCTGTGTGCAAATAAAATTTCATATATGTATGCATATATAATTATTTTTAATCGGCAGAGTTTGTGACTCAAGGGTGAAGAGTTTCGTTCATAGCACCTAACAAGCTCTGCGCGCTGTCAAGACAGCTGAGGCAAATAATCCCAAGGAATAGATTTCCTGCATACTAAATGTACACACTGTAACGTCTGTATGAAATACAGTGAGTATACTATTGCAATTAGTCGATAGAATCTGTTCTGGTTGTTTAAAATAATAATTGAAAAATAAATAAAAGTAGGGGGAGATAACTGCAGCAAGATCAGTTGGGTGAAATGCAGGGAAATATCGACAATGTCAGTTGGAGAAGGTCTGGTTTTTGAAGCCAAATTCTGACAAGGGACATGTTTCTTTTTTATGAGACCTTCTCAGCGAAGCATATTTTATCTATTTGGCCTGACAAAGAGTGAAATATTTATGAAAGGTAGTTCTGATGACTGTGAATATCAGTATAGCTTCACTATATTACATCTCTCACTACCTCTCTCTCTCTCATATATAATATGAAGAAGAGAGTATATAAGATTTGAAAGTCCTCTTTGCATTTCCTCTTGTCCAATCTACTGGCATTACGTGTGATTTGACTGCTAAAATACTTGGGTACTTGCATAAGTACTTCTCAAGCCTGCCACCGTTCTAGCTGGGTCCCGAGAGACCTGCATTTTTTTTTCTGGTGAAAGGAAGCAGGATTTGAACCGAGAATTCATCGAACCGAAACAAATAGCACAAGGCATCTCGATCGATGGTGTAATAGTCTGGCAGTGCACTTGCCCCAGACTTGTGTCATTACTTTACAATTCCGATTTGAAGGTAGAACGTAGAGCCGGGCATTCTACTGGACGCTCTAACGACTTAAACACAGACACACACGTTTAGGGTTGACTGTCGAACGGTGAATCTCGAAGTAAAATAATAACTCGTAAATGTTGGGTGGAAAAGTCGGATCTTTTCCTTTTGAACGGCATATGTCAACACAATTTCTAGTTAACTAAACACTTTTAAATTTCGTATACTGGTAGAATGTGTTTATAAAACATCATTTTTTTCTTGGCTTTATTGAGAAAATTCTATAGTTTGTAACATATTTCCACTTTAAAATCGAATGCTACACGTCGGTCACAAATCTACGTGTAAACATGATAGGCGTCCTGTCATTGTGTGTGTGTGTTTGGGTGGGTTGTTAAAAAATGCCGGATGCTTTTATCGGGTGTGTGTGTGTGAGAGAATGATAGAAAGCGAGTGAGCTCGTTAAAGAAAAGTCAAGACCCAATGTTGGCATGATTTGATGCTTATATTCGCTTCTTCTTTTTGTTTTTTGTTTTTGCTTTCTTCGCTTCCTTTCACTAAGACTAACCCAGATAATAACTAACTTACCCTCCTTGTCGATCCCCATTCACAGTGTTGTGTTGCCTTACCCCCTCCCAGTTCTTTTCTCTTCCCTTCTCCATCCTAATTTTTCTTCTGCTTCTTCTCATTATCACCGGAACGTTAAGGCCAAAAGATAACACACACACACACACACACATACAAGCACTCATCCCTATGCGCTCGCGCACACACATTTGTTCCCCCCACCCTCAACACAGTATTCTCTAATTTGCTTTATGTTCTATAAGTTTGTTCAGAAAACTTTTTTCTCCGTTCGTATCTATGAATATCTATTTACCTTGTGTGTGAAAAGATATCTCATCGGAAGGAGAATTTTTCTTTCTTTTTTCTCCCACCAATAACGTAAAAGTCCACACACAATTTATCTCCAGATATTTAGGGCCTTTGTTTCAACGGCCATGTTTTGGGGATAAGTGCTTAGGACCACCAATATTTTGGTACTTTATCTTGTCGCTTCCGGAAGGATTAAGAGTCGAAGTTGACCCACTCCCCTCCTATGGAGCAGTTGAACTCTGAACTTAAAGGGGACGTAACTAAATACCGCAATATTTGGCAAGGGGATTCCCATGGCTTGAAGTGGGTCCTTATTTGGTGGTATTGTTAGCGGTTGGTTGGCTTTTGGCTTTACTTTACTCTACTTTCTCTTCGGACATGAAAGTTGGGGTGGGGGGAGAAAAAGAGCATCGACTCCTGATGTGGTATAGTTGATGTTGGCGGTAATAATAGTAATAGAAATAGTAGTAGTTAGCATTGCTTTTTCTCCTCTTTTCGGACAACAGCTTCGGGGTGGTGGTCGTGGCGGAAGAGCCGAGAGATCGCTGAGGTACGTCGCTCTTTGCGATTCACTCTTTTAAGACGTCCTTGTTTAGAAGCTTATTGCACGTGTTATTTCTTTCTTTCTTTCTTTTTTCTTTTTCTTTCTTTCTTTCTTCTTTTTCTTTCTTTCTCTTTCTCTCTCTCTCTCTCTCTTTCTTTCTTTCTTTCTCTCTCTCTTTCTTTCTCTCTTCTCTCTCTCTCTCTCTCTCATCTTCAGTCTCTCCTTAGCATGACATGCCTTGTGTCTATTAACAGTTTGTATTTCTCTACCCACCCCTACTTCTCTTCCACCCACCACTACAAACTATCTACAACAACCTACTACTTACTCTTCCTCTCCTCCTACTCCTACTACATTTCTCTAATCCCTCATCACCAAAACTGCCGCCAGAATATTTTCTAGAGAACAAAATAGATCTTCGAAAAGTCACAAATAGAATCCAGTGACTATCCCTCCTCATTCATCACCACCGTTGTTGCTTTAGATAACTGTTCTTGTTTTGTACGTACATACATACATACGTGTGTTTGTGTGTGTTGAATTGGTGACAATTTGGGGGTATACTAGCTCTGACTGTTTGCACTCAATCTGACTATAGCTGTGTTGATATATATATATATATATATATATATATATGCAAATTCTAACAGATGTACGCCAACACACACACATAGTTACATATTATTATCTGAACTCGAAATCAGCAAACTCGGTTATTTTTGGACTCCTGTTAAGCAAGGAATTGCTTGGAAGTTAAGAAAACTTGCTAATTGTCTCAGCTAAACTTTGCAACCGTCCTGTCTTTGTGTTGTGTGTGTGTGCACCTGCATATAGATGGTAGGTATTGAATGTTTATGTATATAATTTTTAAGCAACACTTAAAAATAGAGTAGTAGTTGTGTAGTCACAATATAGCAGTATTAATAATAATAATAATGATGGTGATGATAGTAATAATTCTTTCTTCTATAGGGCACAAAGCCTGAAATTTTTTTGGATGGAAGGGGATAAGTTGATTACATTGACTCCAGTGCGTAACTGGTATCTATTACATTGACCCTCTGAGGATGAAAGGCAAAGTTGACCTCAGCGAAATTTGAAATCAGAACGTTTAGACAGATTAAATACCTATTTCTTTACTACCCACAAGGGGCTAAACACAGAGAGGACAAACGGATTAAGTCGATTATATCAACCCCAGTGCGTGACTGGTACTTAATTTATTGACCCCCGAAAGGATGAAAGGCAAAGTCGACCTCGGCGGAAATACCGCTAAGCATTTTGCCCGGTGTGCTAACAATTCTGCCAATAATTTTTTCAGCTGTTGGCACAAAGCCTGAAATTTAAAGGGAGTGAGTCTAGTTGATTACATCAATCCTTTGCTTTATTGACCTCAAAAGAAGAAAGGCAAAGTTGGACCTTGGCAGAATTTGAACTCAGAATACAAAAATGGATGAAATACTTATTTCTTTACTACCCACAAGGGGCTAAACACAGAGAGGACAAACAAGGACAGACAAACGGATTAAGTCGATTATATCAACCCCAGTGCGTGACTGGTACTTAATTTATTGACCCCCGAAAGGCTGAAAGGCAAATTCGACCTCGGCGGAATTTGAACTCAGAACGTAGCGGCAGACGAAATACCGCTAAGCACTTCGCCTGGCGTGTTAACGTTGCTGCCAGCTCGCCGAAATAATGGATGAAATACTGCTAAGCATTTTGTCTGGCTCTGCCAGCTTGCCATCCTAATAATAATAATAATAATAATGGTTACAGGTTTTGGCATAAGGCCAGCAGTTTTGGGATGCATAAGTTGATTAGATCACTCCCCCCTCCTCCACCAGTGCTTGACTGGTTCTTATTTTATTGACCTCAAAATGATGAAGGCAAAGTCGACCTTGGCATAATAATAATAATAATAATACACTACTCCTTTCCTACCTCTTGCATCATGCTCCAAACTATGGAACAAAATTAAAGACATAATTTGTGAGTGATACAATATTTGTTATTCGTAACATGTTGGACTGGATATGCCACAAAGTTCAAAGACAACAGGTGGACTTGTGCAGTTGTTGAGTGGTATGCAATGGATTGGAAAGGTCCCTTGGAAGGGGCCTATGATAATGAGATGATGATTTCAATGATTTAGACCAAGACTAGCATTATGTCCCGGCAACACCGGGTCATAGTGCTAGTGCATGCATATACAGCTGCGTGCGTGCGCACATACATGCGAGTACTTTCCAAATCTCCGACCAATCACATGCAGCTAGCTGGCATTCAATTGGCGTATTAAGTTTTGGGCATTTTGATTGGGTTTTGGATAGAAACTTCACAAAAAGTCACTTTTATTGATTTTTTTTTTAATGGCTTTGCGGGGTGACTGGGGAAATGTAAAGATGTGCACGACCACCCTTGGATGGTTTTGAATGACCATAGAAAGTGCGAGCGCTCTAACTGAAAAATTGTGGATTTGTATAAAGGACACACACACAGATACAGACATTTTGCTGTTTATATATAGAGAGATGAAGAATTGAAAGCAGATTGACCAGCGATGTACAACAATATCCGTTAGCTTGGCCTGGCTGATATGGATGGTACTGTTCGTAAGACTGATAATTTTTAAGGTTATTTCCTGTGTGCCCTTAGTGTTTATATCTCCTGTATATCTTCAGTATTCAAGCTCTACTTTCTCCGTTAACCTTCCTGTGATTCCACTGCACCTCTTCTGTACACATACCTCTTGCACTAGGGTTACACCGCATGGAATTTCTGCCTACACCTTTCCTATATATGAAGCTGAATCATTTACCTGTGGGTAGTGGATCCTATCTGTTTTCCTGCTTACTATAAAGACTTTGGTCTTTGCTAAGTTAACTTCAAGGCCTTTTGATTCCAGATTTTGCTTCCATGCCTAGAATTTCTTTTCTAATTCTATTACTGATTCTACTATGAGAATGAGAGGTCATCAGCATATGGTAGTTCCCAAGGGCAACCAGTCTTAAATTCCTCTGTTATGGTTTGGAGGACAATGATAAATAAGAGGGGACTGAGAACCAATTCCTGCTGAACTTCTACTTCTACTCTAAATTCATTTCTATGTCTAAATCTCACCCTACTGAAAGCACCTTTGTACATGGCTTGTATGACTTTCACAAACCCTTTGTCTGCCCCTAGCTTCCTCAGTGATCATCAGATCACAGAATTTGGACCTACCAAAAGCTTTCTCTCGGTCAACAAATGCCAAGTACAATGGCTTACTTTTAGCTAAATACTTCTCTTGCAGTTGTCTTACTAAGATGGCATATCAGTAGTACTGCTCTCTGGCACAAAACCATATTGCATCTTATCTAGTCTAATTCTGTTCCTAATTAGATGGGTTGTAACTCCATAATTTTAATGGCCTGGTCCAGCAATTTGATACTTCAGTAAATTGCTTCTGAGTAAGGCATCTTTTTTACTCTTGGAACATCTGATGATAATACTGTTACACCTGTCATTTTAAATTAAGCATGGTATATATATATTCTTTGATTTATTTAGTCTTTTACTGGTTATTGGAATTGAGGCCCTGCCTTCAAGGGTGTATCAACCCCTTTTATTATCTCTATGTTTGGTACTTATTTTATCAATGTGTTTTTGTTGTACTGCTTTGTTGTGGTTCATCAATAACATTACTGGTTTTGAGCTGCATAAACATAAACACAGTCTCTCTCTCTCTCTCTCTCTCTCACACCACACATGCACACACACACACACGTGAGCGCGCAAGATCATTGTTTAACATCCACTTTCCCATGCTCATGTGGATTGGTCAGAATATGTTGACAGATTTTGTATGGCTGGATGCCCTTCTTATTGCCAACTCTCACCTGCTTTCAAGGCAGGTAATGTTTCCCCATGGCCAGACATGTTTTCACGGAATATTGGAAATGAAAGACAGTTTGCATTATGGTAACACTTATCTACAACTATTATGCAATACCAAGACATAGAGACAGTAACACACACACACCTTATATATATATATATACCGGAGTAAACACATAAATGTGAAACAAGGTGGAAAAAAGAGTACTCAAATACCAGTGGTAGAGTAATATGCTATATTTAAAGCAGCAGAAAATTCAACAAAACCTGTTACTCTGAGTTTCACGTTGCTGTTCATCGGTAACGTGAAACTCAGAGTAACAGGTTTTGTTGAATTTTCTGCTGCTTTAAATAAAGTATGTGTGTGTGCATATATATATATATGTATATATGTACGTACACACACATAATGGGCATTTTTCAGTTTCCATCTCCCAAATCACAAGGCTTTGGTTGGCCCAAGGCTAGAATAGAAGAGACTTGCCCAAGGTGCGATGCAGTGGGACTGAACCCAGAACCATCTTTTTGGAAAGTAAGCTTCTTACCACACAGTCACGCCTGTGCTACGTATATTTAGATAGATGGACAGGTAGGTAGATAGATAGATAAAGATTGGTAGACTACAGCAAAAGAGGTTTTGTGGTGGTCGAGACAGAAAAGACTGCAGACAGGCATTTTCCTCTTTAAGGGAAATATAGATGAAGAAGGAAAATAAATTGAAGAGAAAGAGAGAGAGAGAGAGAGAATGAGGATAATAACAGACTGAAGAGAAAATGGGCTAGTGATTAAGAGAAATAGACTGAGGGATATTATAGTGATGAAGACAGACAGGAGTAATAAATTAATGACTTTTGCATAATTACTTTTAATTTCGCTCATCCGGTTTTCATGGCGCAGTGTAGAATTTCTGTAAATAGATCATTTCCCAATAAAATCCTAGTTTTTTAAGACTCTGAACATCCTCGTTAGACATGAACGTTTAAAAAAAAATATTTGTAGCTTCAGCATGTTTTAAACAGTTTGATCTCTGATAGTCAGCTGGTTTCTTATTCCATGGATGCGTAAACTGTACCAGACAGGATTAAAGTGCTTATCTTTTTGGCGACTGATGCATCCAAGAATAAGACACTTGATCACTCTTTGAGATCAAACCAATTGAAATGTTTATATTTTCAGCCCTTCACACCCCAATGGAGCATAGGCAAGTTTTCTCCACTGTTCTCAATTGGGGATGGAAGGCCTTCCTCTCTCAAGACTTGTTGGTTTTGAATTGTTATCAACGGTTCTGATTTTTGCCAGCCAAGTGAAATGGAAAGTGTCTTGCTCAAGGACACACTGCACCACTGGCAATTGAACTCATAACCTTGCAACCGTGAGACGAATACCCTATCCACTATGACATTCACTTTTGCGTGTGTGTGTGTGTTTGTGTGTGGTTATACTGTTGTAAAGGTGGCGAGCTGGCAGAAACGTTAGCGCGCCGGGTGAAATGCTTAGCGGTATTTCGTCTGTCGTTATGTTCTGAGTTCAAATTCCGCTGAAGTCGACTTTGCCTTTCATCTTTTTGGGGTCGATAAATAAAGTACCAGTTTCGCACAGGGGGTCGATGTAATCGACTTAATCCGTTTATCTGTCCTTGTTTGTCTCCTCTATGGGGCAGTAAAGAAATATATACTGTTGTAACCTAGTTGGCTTATAGGAATCTATTGTGCATATAGTTATAGTTACTAGTGATAACTAACTCGCTTATATAGTACATTGACACAATTTTTAACAACATTTTTTAAGACTAAACATATAATTGACAGCTCTCCAGCTGAAGACTTTTCTACTCCACTGCACTCCACCAATTCCATCACCTTACCTTCTCACTACAATAGACCATCTATGTATCTTGGCTGAGTAAAAATAGATATTGTCATTTTTATGTAAGAAGTTTGCTCCCCAACCACGTAGTTCTGGGTTCAGTTCCACTGCATGGTACCCTGGGCGAGGATCTTCTACTATAGCCTTGAGCCGACCAAAGCCATGTGAGTGGATTTAGTAGATGGATACAGGTACTACTACCCTGTCAACAGTTAGTTATCACTAGTAACTATAACTATATGCAAAAGATTCCTATAAGCCAACTAGGTTACAACAGTATAACCACACACACACACACACACACAAATATATATATATATCAGCCGAAATTGCGAGGATGATCCGGTTCTTGACTGAAGATTAAAGGCTTCGAATGACCCATCCGTGTTTTTTGTATCGTCTATTTGGATGTTTTGCGTTCTTGTCCCATTTTGTATTTTATATATACATATATAAATATATATATATATATGTAAAGTTAATCCAAACATGAAAACACAAAGAGAAAACACAACAACGCGAGGATGTGGAACAAATATAGTATTATTGGACGCTCAGGAAGGAAGGGAAGAAGGAGGGTTTAACGTTTCGAGTGGAGCTCTTCGTCGGAAACATAGGAGAAGTAAAGATCCAGAGAAGGGAAGACAGAGGAAAAAAATCGTCAACGGTACATATGCGGGTCTTTTTGTATCTGTGTTTGTCCCTTACCACTGTGTGACAACTGGCATTGGTGTGTTTACATCCCTGTAACTTAGCAGTTCATCAAAGGAGACTGTTAGAATGAGTGCCAGGCTTAAGAAAAGTAAGTACTGGGGTTGGTTCATTTGACTAAAAATTCTTCAAGGCGGTGCCCCAGGATGGCTACTGTCTAATGACTGAAACAAATGAAAGATAAAAGATATTTAGGGGTGATGAAAAGCGGCGAGCTCGCAAAATGTTAGGATGCTGGGCTAAATATTTGGTGGCATTTTGTCTATCTTTACGTTCTGAGTTCAAATTCTACTTAGGTCACCTTTGCCTTTCATCTTTTAGGGATTGATAAAATAAGTACCAGTTATACACTGGGGTCAATGTAATTGACTAGTCCCCCTCTCCCAAAATTTCAGGCCTTGTGTCTATAGTAGAAAGGGTATTTAGCAATGCTGCTGGCTGTCGTTTAGCCACAGGTCAGCCTGAATTGAGAAGACCTGTCTATGATCAAAGGTTTTCTAGCCATGACCATCCAATCTTTTCAGAAATAGTGTATTTCAGATGGCCTCATCCAATGAGTCCTTTGTTTCATATTAAGTTTTGCATTCATTTTCCATGTTTGCATGAAACACACACACACACACACACACACACACACACGGCACACGCACATGTACATTCGCAAACACACATGCATGCATGCATGCACACACACACACATGTATGCAGCAGTTTTGTTTTCAGTTGCCATCTGCCAAGTCCACTGACAAAGCTTTTGGTCAGTCCTGGCCGTAGTAGAACACACTTGCCCAAAGTGCCACGCAGTGGGACTGAACCCGGAACCACATGGTTTGCAAAGTGATCTTCTTAACCACACAGCCATACCTGCACCTATATTCAAATACAATCATGATATCATTGCTAATTGGGAATTACTAATGATGATAACATTTGTTTTTGTTGTTTATTCCCAGATCACTTCTGATCCAGCAGAGCTAAATTATCTCCCCCTTTTTCTGTCACTCTTTTTTTCCTTTTCCATTCTCTTTGAAGCCTTTTCTCATTTTTATTCCACTTCACAAGTTCTTTCTTTGCCATCATTCTCTCTCTGTTCTCTTATATTCTCTTTCTTTCACTCTCTTTATCTCTCACTCTTCCTTTCAATCTCTCTCACTTCTTGCACTCTCTTTCTATTGCTCTTATTAGCTTTCTCTTTATTCCCCCTCTTTTCTCTCCCACCATTCCCCCTCTTTTCTCTCCCACCATTTCTCCCCTTTTCTCTGTCCGATTTTCTTTCGTTTGTTTCTCTCTGTTGTTTTTGCTTTCCCTTACTCCCTAATACTTAGAAAGTTTGGACACCACCCAAGGAAAACAGCAACAACAATAGATGAATATTAATAAAAATAAAACACGCATATTCATCCTTTATATTATTTTATATTATTTTTATGTCTATTTGTATTTTATTGCACTTTTCACAACGTTTACACAATACTTTTATGCCCTTACACTCTCTCTTTCAACCTGTAATAGATTAAATAAATTGAAAAGTATGGGAAGTAAATGGTCTCATATTTAAGCGATGAATAATAATTGTAATAATAATGATTTCAAATTTTGGCACGAGGCCAGCAACTTTGGAGGAGGGAATAAGTTGATTACATTAACCTCTGTGCTCAACTGGTGCTTATTTTATTGACCCGGAAACGATGAAAAGCAAAGTGAACCTGAGCAGAATTTGAACTCAGAATGTAGAGATGGACAAAATGCTACTTTGCATTATGTCCAGTATACTAATGAGTCTGAATGATGATAACAATGATAATAATAATAATGATAATAATAAGAGTACGACAACAAGCCACAGCACATACGCGAGGCACACACAGCTGCACTCAGTATTGCAGTGAAAGCATGTGATAAAAATAAGGCTACTGAATAATAATAATGATAATAATAATGATAATGATGATAATAATATTAATGATATAATAATAATAATGATAATAATAATAATAATCATAATTTGGTGTGAGGAAGGGCATCCAGTCGTAGAAACATTGCCAGATCAGACTGGGCCTGATGCAGCCTTCTGGCTTCACAGACCCCAGTTGAACCGTCCAACCCATGCTAACATGGAAAGCGGACGCTAAACGATGATGATGATGATAATTTCTACTATAGCCACAGGGCTGGAAAATTTGGGGTAGGGGCCAAGTTGATTACATTGACTCCAGTGCTCAACTGGTACTTATTTTATCAACCCCAAAAGGATGAAAGGCAAAGTCAACGTCAGTAGCATTTGAACTCAGAAGATAGGATTCCATAAAATACCGCTTGGCATCTTGTCCCCTGGTTCCAACAGTTCTGTCAGCTCATCTCCAATAATATCATTTAACATCTATTTTCCATGCTGGTATGGGTTTGGTGAGTTGACAGGATCCAGCTAGCTCTAGGGCTCTGTTGAGCTCCAGTGTCTGCTTTGGCATGGATTCTATGCCTTATGGCCCTTCCTAACACTAACAACTTGGCATGAAAAAAAATACAAACTTTTTTCATACCAGAAGTGATTTCTTCTCATCTGGTATCTGACTAGAAGGCGGCGAGCTGGCAGAAACGTTAGCACGTCGGGCGAAATGCTTTGCGGTATTTCGTCTGCTGTTACGTTCTGAGTTCAAATTCCACCGAGGTCGACTTTACCTTTCATCCTTTCGGGGTCGATAAATTAAGTACCAGTTACGCACTGGGGTCAATGTAATCGACTTAATACCTATGTCTGTCCTTGTTTGTTCCCTCTGTGGGTAATAAAGAAATAGGTATCTGACTTTCCACAAAAACTGCTCAAAGGAACCAAAAATTGATGTGTTGTTGTGCAGCATGGAATGAATGGTTAACTGAAATGTGAAATTAAGGGGATAACAAAATAGCCACTGGCAGAGGGTTAA
This sequence comes from Octopus sinensis, assembly GCF_006345805.1. NCBI lineage: Eukaryota > Metazoa > Mollusca > Cephalopoda > Octopoda > Octopodidae > Octopus > Octopus sinensis. The sequence goes on from NC_043021.1 coordinate 5,407,333, forward strand.
AAAAAAAGTATTCAGTATTATATAGTTTAAAAAAATATAATTGGTGACGTACAGTTTAAAAATAGGTTTGTAATTGCATATGCTTTTAGAAAGAGGCACTGATTGGCATTCTTTTCAAAAATAGGTACCCTCTGCCATATGGTTTTAAAAGTAGGTAGATTGCTAGTGGAATATGGCAGCTTATTTTTTTTTTTTTTTTCAAAATACAAAATATTTCTATTAGTCTTGTAATTAATTTGAGACACAAAGTGAAAATTTTAAATGGAAGATGCACAGTCAGTTAGGTCACTCTCAAGTATAGCATCATTATCATCAGCATCACGTCCAATTGTTTCCATGCTTGTATGAGTTGGATGAAGTTGAGACATATTTTCTACAACTTCATGCCCTTCCTGTTGCGAACCCTTACCTGTTTGCAAGCAAGGTAATATTTCCCTATGGCCAGACATGTTTTCACAGTATATTGGAAATGAATGACATTCATATACGACAATGATGTGATGTCAATACAAGGAGACTCAATCATGCATATACATATGTACATACATAGGTACGTCCGTCCGTCCATCCATCCATCTATCTATCTATCTATCTATCTATCTATCTATCTATCTATCTATCTATCTATCTATCTATAGGATCCTTGTTAAGTATTTTTACTTATTTTGTCCGTCCGTCCGTCCGTCCATCCATCCATCCATCCATCTATCCATCTATCTATCTATCTATCTATCTATCTATCTATCTATCTATCTATCTATCTATCTATCTATAGGATCCTTGTTAAGTATTTTTACTGTTGTTGCCCAAGCATGGCCACAGCCTTTAGGATGAAATTCTTGAAAAAATGACGGGTCCTTCATTTGTTTTGATAACAAGCATTCAGTTGTGTGATTAAGTGAATGTCTGATTTGTTAAATTAAAATATAAGTGGCTACACATTCCATGGACACGTGTAACTATTGACATTACATCCAAATCAGATAAGCATGAGATTTACAATACATGATGAGTATGGACCTTTACATTATCTGTGCTATACGTGTGACAGGCTTCCATACAGTTTCCCCTCATCCTATAAGGGTCATGAACCTAAGGACATAATAAAGAATATTTGTCCAAGATGCTTTTACGGATTCCATGGACAGCGAGGCTCACCAATGGAGAAGTTCTTAAGCAGATAAGGCCGGAAATGTCGCTAGAAGCTAGGATCACCAAGCATTGATTGGCATATTTCGGTCATATTATGCGGAGAAAATCCCTGGAGAAGAACATCATGCTCGGAATGGTCAGTGGCAAGAGAGGTAGAGGCCGACCAAGAACCCGCTGGCTTGACACCATCAAGAGTGATACTGGAATGGACATAGCCGATCTGAAAGAAGCGGCCCAGGATAGAACTGACTGGAGGACACTGATCCAACGAGTAACCGAGAGTCGACTTCGACTGAGCGGATAGTGCTATATAGTGGGATTGAACTGGGGATCTCATGATTGCAAACCAGACTTCTTAACCATTCAGCCATATATCAGTGAATGTTGACTACGTCCAGGTTCATGTTTAAAAATTTTTCCTGTTTAAAAATTTTTCCTTATGGTGGTGGTTTGTATATTATAATGGAATTTTTTATGACTGCATTAAACAAATAAAATTCTACCAGAACAGCTGTCGTAATTTTAAACACCATTTGTGTTTACTTTTTATACCTACACTACTCCAAAGACCCCACCCCTGAGCTGAGTTAGATTTGGTACTTGCACATGCATTTGAAGTATCCAATGTTCTTTATTTCACTGTGAGGTCTTTGTTATTGTACCTAGCCATTTCTGGTGTCTTGCTGCTTAATGTGCCTTGATTCTTATGAATCCCTATAATAAAATCATACATGTTTTATTTATTTAATGCATTCATCTAAAATTAAGACAGGATCTTCAAGGGCTGGAATACCTATGATCATTACGGACTCTCCTGTTGTTAGACAATGGATGAGGCTTCTGGAATTCTTTGCTGGACAACTACACAAATTATTTATTTATATCAGTAGTTCTCAACTGTTTATGTCTATGGACTCCTTTGATTTCTATTTTACTTAGGGGTGGATTCTCATTGCCATTTGATGTCTAAAAATTCCCTATTATACATTTCAATGGAAATTGCAGCTGTGGTACCAGTGCCGGTGGTACATAAGAGAACCATCCGAACGTGGCCGTTGCCAGCGCCGCCCCGACTCGCCTCGTGCCAGTGGCACATAAAAAGCACCATCTGATCGTGGCCGTTTGCCAGCCTTGTCTGGCACCTGTGCCGGTGGCACGTAAAAAGCACCCACTACACTCATGGAGTGGTTGGCATTAGGAAGGGCATCTAGCCGTAGAAACATTGCCAGATCAGACTGGGCCTGGTGCAGCCTTCTGGCTTCCCAGACCCCAGTTGAACCGTCCAACCCATGCTAGCATGGAAAGCGGGCGCTAAACGATGATGATGATGATTATTAGGAATTGTATTAAAAAATTGTTAAAAGATTTTGTGTATTGTAGAAATATAACTAGTTTATTGCACACAAATTTTGGACCCTGGTTGAGAATCACGGGTTTATAGTGTGTGCTGAACATAAGCTCATTCCCTCCATCAAATTGACATTACCTGTACAGGTGCATGAGTTTGCTGCATGTCACATGTTGAAATGATTGCAGAGCAATGTGAAATGAAGTGTTTTGCTTAAGAACACGTGCATTGCCTAATCTGGGAATTGAAACCTTGAACTTCCAATTGTGAGTGCAACATCTTGACCACTAAGCTATGATCATATATATATATATAATATACTCTTTTACTCTTTTACTTGTTTCAGTCATTTGACTGCAGCCATGCTGGAGCACTGCCTTTAATCGAGCAACTCAACCCGGGACTTATTCTTTTGTAAGCCCAGTACTTATTCTATCGGTCTCTTTTGCCAAACCACTAAGTAACGGGGACTTAAACACACCAGCATCAGTTGTCAAGCAATGCTAGAGGGACAAACACACACACACACACACGCATATATATATACATATATACGATGGGCTTCTTTTCAGTTTCCGTCTACCAAATCCACTCACAAGGCATTGGTGGGCCCGAGGCTATAGAAGAAGACACTTGCCCAAGTTGCCATATATGTATTTCAAATTTTCAGAAAACAAAAGACGAAAACAGGTCAGGGAACAACAAGCAGGCGTATTAGTTTGATGCTGAGGAAGAATGGAAAAGTCTTTGACATTTTGAGCTGACACTCTTCGACAGAAAGGGATGAGAGGGGGGGAAAAAGGAGGGAGAAAAAATGTGTAGGGATTAACGGTTTAACAACCCAATTAAGTTAAGTTAGTTAAGTTAATTTTTTGGCTCAAAAAGCAAAAAGCAAGGCCATGTAGGGGGGGGGGGGCATGGAGTTATGTACAGGGAGGGTGTTCATGTAAAGAGTTCAGGCCATTTCTGGTCAAGGGAGACTTTGAACCGAGCGGTCGTCGGCATCTTCACTATCTCGTCCAGCAGCTTATTCCACGGATCCGCAACCCGGACGGAGGAAGCCCCTCTCCTTCGATTGAGATGAAATTGTCGCAGATAGAGCGTTTTGGAGTGACCCTGCAGCCAGCACTCTGGAGCAGGAGTGAAGAACAGCTCCTTCGAGAGGTTACACTTTCTGCTTATGATGTTGTGAGCAAGGATGAGATCACCACGGCGGCGGCGTTTTTCTAAAGAATAAAGGTCGAGCGTCTTTAGCCTTTCTTCATAAGACAAATGCTTGAGACCAAGGGCTGATCTACAGCTGAACAGCTACAACAATAGCACTTTAAAAGCATTCAGATTACACTGCCAAATGTAAATGTAATACTTATATTACATTGTTTCGAAATAATCATGCATTATATTGTAAGTTTGAGATTTCAGTGATATAATTGTTTATTTTGAGACTGACGTTATAGGGTAGACATAAATTTCTTTATTGTCCACAAGGGGTTAAATGTAGAGGGAACTAACTAGGGCAGACAAACGGATTAAGTCGATTACATCGACTCCAGTGCGTAACTGGTACTTAATTTATCGAACCCGAAAGGATGAAAGGCAAAGTCGACTTCGGCGGAATTTGAACTCAGAACGTAGCGGCAGACGAAATACCTATTTCTTTACTACCCACAAGGGGCTAAACATAGAGGGGACAAACAAGGACAGACAAACGGATTAAGTCGATTACACAGACCCCAGTGCGTAACTGGTACTTAATTTATCGACCCCGAAAGGATGTAAGGCAAAGTCGACCGCAGCGGAATTTGAACTCAGAACGTAACGACAGTCGAAATACTGCTAAGAATTTCGCCCAGCGTGCTAACGTTTCTGCCAGCTCGCCGCCTTCTAGGGTAGACATATAAGGGGTGGCAGGTTTTGGTTGAGTTAAACATAAAACAGGTAGAATATTTGGGTCGGATGTGGCCTGTTTAAATGCTAAAGGATTAAAGTTTTGTTGATTTTTTTTTTTTTTATAATCTAATTTTTTTTATTTTGGGGTTACATTTTTATTTTGTAATCTAAGTTAAAAATTAAGAGATTGTATTATATTTAGAAAGGTATTTCCTCAGTGGCCACATGTATGCGAGGGATGGGGCAGGGTGGGGGAGTAACTACTGCTTCCTTAACTTTTCACATTCCAAATCTGTTTTATATTTTCTGACTCACTCTTCCCCTTTCTCTCTCATTCTCTACTACTCTGTTTCTTCCCTCCTTCTCTCTCTCTCTCTCTCTCTCTCTCTCTCGCTTTCCCAAATCTATTTTTTATTCCATTTTAAGTTTTTAAATTTATATTTCTTTGTGTCATTTTGTGTAATAAAACTTTTTTTTTTAAATATAGTTTTGAGATTAGTTGAAATGTGTATATATGTGTGTGTATATATATATATATAGTGTGTGGGTGTGGGTTGTGATATATATGTGTGTGTATATATATATATATAGATTGGTGGGTGTGTGGTATATATATATATATATATATATATATATGTATGTGTGTTTGTGTATGTATATATTATATATATATGTGTGTTATGGTGTGTGTGTGTATATATGTGTGTGTGTGTGTGTATATATATGTGTGTGTTATATTATTGTGGGTGTGTGTATATATATGTGTGTGTGTGTGTATATTATATATATGTGTGTGTGTGTATTATATATATGTGTGGTGTTGTGTTGTATATGTGTGTGTGTGTGTGTATATATATGTGTGTTTGTGTATATATGTGTGTGTGTGTGTTATATATGTGTGTTTGTGTATATATATGTGTGTGTGTGTATATATATGTGTTTGTTGTATATGTGTGTGTGTGTATATATATTGTTTGTGTTGTGTATATGTGTGTGTGTAATATATATGTGTGTGTGTTATATATATGTGGGTGTATATATATATGTGTGGTGTATATATATGTGTGTGTGTGTGTATATTATATGTGTGTGGTGTGTGTGTATATATATATATGTGTGTGAATGTGTCTGTGTGTATATATATGTGTGTGTGATGGTATATATATATATGTATGTGTGTGTGTGTGTGTGTCTTTTAGTATGTGTATGTGTGTGTGTCTTTTAGTGTGTGTGTGTGTGTAAGTACATGCTTGCTTCTGTTTATGCGTCAGATGAATTTGTGTGTACACTTGTGAAGCTATGTCTATATGTTTATGTTCTATACATGTGGTGTGTATGTATGTTCTATATACGTGTGTGTGTGTGTGTATATACATGTATATTATGTGTATGTGTGTATCTTATGTATTAGTGTCTGTATGGATGGATAGGTGTGTATTTACTCCTGATAATACCTTAGTGTATCTGTGAGGTATAAACAGGATGTGGCAATCCTCCAAAGAAAGCTTGTTCCATCACCTCTACCTCTTCGTCATATCTTGGGGGTAGTGGGCAACACTGGTGGTAGGTAGACAGATGCAGGGGTAGGTGGGGGGGTCAGAATGGGTTTATATTTTAGTAAATGTGGGTGAGTAGGTGGGCGGACTGAAACATTTGAACATTCTCTTTTCACTTACTCATCTACAGCCACTACGTGGTGATGCTAGTGGTGGTAGTTGTTGAAGTGGTGGTTGTTGTTGTGGTGGTGGTAGTGGTTGTGATGGTGATTGTGGTAGCTGAAGTAGGTTTGGTGGTTGTTAGCTTTTGTTGAAGTGGTTGTTGTGATTGTGGTAGTTACGTTCTGAGTTCAAATTCCGCCGAGGTCGACTTTACCTTTCATCCTTTTGGGTTTGATTAAATAAGTACCAGTTATGCACTGAGGTCGATATAATCGACTTAATCCGTTTGTCTGTCCTTGTTTATCCTCTCTGTGCTTAGCCCCTTGTGGGTAGTAGAGAAATAGGTAGTGGTTGTGATGGTGATTCTGCCAGCTCACTACTGTAATAATAATAATAATTAATTCTTTTATTGGCCACAAGGGCTGACAAAAATCAATTATTACATAAAGGGACAAAAACAGGACGAAAGATTACAAAGGGTTTTGTCCGTTTGTAAAAAACCGTGTAAAAACAGTGTAACAATCAAAAATTATTACAACGCAAAACTCCCAATAGGGGGAGGCGTTACAAAAGGTTCCTGGTGGAAAAAACCCATAAAAGCCAACGGGAGCCTGGTCAAAAGGGGGGTAGAGAGCCCCTTTCTCCTTTATATTACTTTTTTAAATCACAGGTGTAACCTCAGAATGGCTCCTTCATACTAGCCATTCTTACGACATTTATAATAA
>NC_043021.1:5414205-5446705 GCF_006345805.1 Octopus sinensis
AGGTGCCAGACGAGGCTGGCAAACGGCCACGATCGGATGGTGCTTTTTACGTGCACCGGCACAGGTGCCAGGACGAGGCTGGCAAACGGCCACGATCGGATGGTGCTTTTTACGTGCCAGACGACGGCTGGCAAACGGCCACGATCGGATGGTGCTTTTTACGTGCCACCGGCACAGGTGCCAGACGAGGCTGGAAAACGGCCACGATCGGATGGTGCTTTTTACGTGCCACATTCCCTTCCTATCTTTTATAGGAAGCACAAGCACTTTCACACACATGTATACACAAGACAGGAACTTGTGCCTACCAAATTGAATCTCAAGTCTTCAGTCAGCCTGAGGCTATAGTAAAAGACACTTGCCCAAAGTTCCTTGCAGTGGGACCAAACCCCAAACCCATGTGGTTGAGAAGCAAGGTTCCTAACCATGCAACCATATCTACACAGACACACACATACACACATGTACGCACCATATTTACTTCATATAAGTTACACGCTATTTACTTCATATAAGTTACATGGGTTCAGTCCCACTGCATGGCACCTTGGGCAAGTGTCTTCTACTATAACCTCGGGCCGACCAAAGCCTTGTGAGTGGATTTGGTAGATGGAAACTGAAAGAAGCCCATCGTATATATCTATATATATGTGTGCGTGTGCGTGTATGTTTGTGTGTCTGTGTTTGTCTCATCCAAACATCGCTTGACAACCGATGCTGGTGTGTTTATGTCCCCGTCACATAGCGGTTCGGCAAAAGAGACCGATAGAATAAGTACTGCGCTTACAAAAGAATAAGTCCCAGGGTTAAGTTGCTCGATTAAAGGCGGTGCTCCAGCATGGCCACAGTCAAATGACTGAAACAAGTAAAAGAGTAAAAGAGAGAAAGCTTTAATTTCCCTTCATTATTTTAGCCTTGTCCTGTGTATAAGTCACACCCCAGTTCACCCCCCAGTTTCTTTCTTTTATTCCAGTTAAAATCAAGTATAAAAAAAGTGTGACATATTATTACTCCAGTAAATTCAGTACTTGTCCCAGAGACATGAACAAACTTGTTGCATTTTGAGAATTACATTTCCTGAATTCTTTTACCATATACCACAGTTTCTTCCTTGGTATCTAGTGTTGTTTTTGTTCATTTATTTTTCTTAAAACGAAACTAAATTCTCCCTGGGGAGGGATTCATTTTTATTCCAGTTGAGAAATGCGAGGCAGAAACCATTTCTTTCTTTAAGTACTTTTCTTCAAAAATTTTATCAGTTCCTCTATTAAAGATTCATCCAACTTGTGATTTCTCCCCAACCCCTACTTTTCTTTGCACTTCATGTATGTGATCTGATGTGTGTGTGTGTGTTTATGTATTTGTGTGTAAATTTGTAGATAGCTTTGTGTGTATGCAGAGCTATGAATGTGTGAGTGAGAGGAGGAGGAGAAAAAAAGGACAAGAGGAGTGAGTGATAGAACAGCTGAGAAGTTTACTAGGCGCAGGAGTGGCTGTGTGGTAAGTAGCTTGCTAACCAACCACATGGTTCCGGGTTCAGTTCCACTGCGTGGCATCTTGGGCAAGTGTCTTCTGCTATAGCCCCGGGCCGACCAATGCCTTGTGAGTGAATTTGGCAGACGGAAACTGAAAGAAGCCTGTCGTATATATGTATATATATATATAAGTGTGTGTATATGTCTGTGTTTGTCCCGATGCTGGTGTGTTTACGTCTCCGTCACTTAGCAGTTCGGTAAAAGAGACCGATAGAATAAGTACTGGGCTTCAAAAGAATAAGTCCCGGGGTCGATTTGCTCGACTAAAGGCGGTGCTCCAGCATGGCCACAGTCAAATGACTGAAACAAGTAAAAGAGTAAAAGAGTAAAAGAGAAAGAATAAGTAGAAGAAGAAAAAAGGAAGAGTGAGGGCGAAAAAAGAAGCTTACATATATTTCGGCTTTTAAAATGGTACTTTTAATATCTGCCAGGGGTGACGTGGGTCTCCTAGCCTGTGTCAATTTCTTCACTAAATGACCCATTTTCATTTACTCTTTTACTTGTTTCAGTCATTTTGACTGCAGCCATGCTGGAGCACCGCCTTTTTAGTCGGGCAACTCGACCCCGGGACTTATTCTTTTGAAGCCCAGTACTTATTCTATCGGTCTCTTTTTGCCGAACCGCTAAGTAACGGGGACATAAACACACCAGCATCGGTTGTCAAGCAATGCTAGGGGGACAAACACAGACACACAAACACACACACGCATATACATATATACGATGGGCTTCTTTCAGTTTCCGTCTACCAAATCCACTCACAAGGCTTTGGTCGGCCCGAGGCTATAGTAGAAGACACTTGCCCAAGGTGCCATGCAGTGGGACTGAACCCGGAACCATGTGGTTGGTAAACAAGCTACTTACCACACAGCCACTCCTGCGCCTATGACCCATTTTTATTTATTTATCTGTTTGGTTCTTTGTTTTATATATCATTTGTTTGTCATGGGACTGTGACCATGCTGGGCTACCACCTCGAACAAATTGAAACCAGTGCATATGTTTTTCTTTGTTTTTTTTTTAAATTTTTTTAATGACCGGTATTTATTCAGTGGGGATCTTTTACTGAATCGCTAAGTCATGGGAATGTAAACAAACCAACACCTGTTGTCCCATGACAAACAAATGCAATATAAAACAAAGAACCAAACAGATAAATAAATAAAAATGGGTCATAGGCGCAGGAATGGCTGTGTGGTAAGTAGCTTGCTTACCAACTTGGGATATTTACCAATAGATAAGCAACTCCTATTTCAGGATAACCTCATGGTATGGAATACGCAGAGACATATATTATACATATATAAAAAGATTGATCCTCTCTCCATGCTCTCTCTTGTTTATTTTGAGGTATATATAGAAGGTGGGTCTCATCAGATCTGCATGTACTCTGCTCACTCTACCTATATTCCACCTCTTTACTGGTCATTTGGCATCAATAGTCATCATCTACTCTCACCAAATTATCCATCTCTTGCTATTCATTACTCTGGCCCCTTTTCTTTCCTTGTGTTGGTGACTTGAGAAAATGCACCTAGGACACTCTGTAAAGGGTTTGGGGGTGTAAATAAAGGCATCCATCCTTCAAAACCAAATCAAAAATTTAGGAATGAAATGTGGTCTTCTGAGTCAGCTAGGTGAGTAGCAGCAACAAGGCCATACCTGTAAAATGATGTTGGCGATAGTGATGAAATGTATATTTTCCTACATATTTGATGATGATGATGATGTTGATGAAATATATATGTTTTCATATGTGTATACATACATGGAAGGCATAGTTGAAATATTGTATATATATAAAACACGTAACCAGGTACAAGTAATTGTACAAATTGGCATTGAGTTGGGTGTTTCAGTCACTTGTGGGTGGATGTGTGTGTGTGTGTGTATGCATAGGTGTGTGTGTGTGTGTGTGTATGCATAGGTGTGTGTGTGTGTGTGTGTGTATGCATATGCATAGGTGTGTGTGTGTGTGTTGTTCATGTTGTTGTTTCATTATTAACATTCAATGGTTGATTAATCTACGCTTCTATTATACATATCTAATCAAATATACAAATCATTGGCTGCATGGCTGGCTGGTTGGCTGGCTGGTTGGCTGGCTGGCTGGCTTGCTGGTGGGTTGGTTGATTGGGTGGATGGGCTATTTGGTTTCTCTGTTATGCATGTGTGTGGGATGTGATGTGATGGTGGTGTGGTGTTGGCGTGTTTATTGTTCCAACTCCCACCTCATCTTTAAATACAGCATTTCTGAAAAACTTCAGAAAGTAAGAACTGTTTGACCCAGATATTCCCAATGACACATGCCTCCTCTCTCTCTCTCTCACTTTATATATCTATTATATATATGCACACACTCACATATATACACATATAATATATATATATATAATATATAAATATATATATAGTTCTATTTGAAAACCCCACCAGAATGGACGAAAGCGCTAATATATGATATATGATTTATAAAAACATGTAATATACAAATAAATATCTGTAAATATAAAACCATCCGAATTTCTGAGCACCTCATTTCTTCTAATATAAAATACCTGTACATCATCTCCAAACCTTCCAATATATATATATATATTGGAACCTGGTGCAGCCTCTTGGCTTCTCAGACCCCGGTCTAACCGTCCAACCCATGCTAGCATGGAAAACGGACGTTAAAAGATGATGATATATATATTATATATATATCTACACCACACACACACACACCACACACACACCATGCATATATATAGAATAGCCTCATGCCTACATACAGATATATGTACATGTGTGTGTAAATTTATACGCATTATACACATACATGTGTATGTACAAACACACACACATACACACACTTACACACACTTGCATACATGCATGCATAGCAGGTCTTTGACCACAAAGTACATAGACCCCTGTTACTGTACGGATTCTTCTGTTTCGTTTTCACCCCACCCCCACGCCCCTCATCCCCCCATCCCCCACACCCCTCATCATCCCACATCTCCTCCTCCATCTCCCAATCACAAAAGTGTTAGTCAGCATCTCTAGTTAGTCTCTGGCTTATGTCCAGAACCTATATGTACAAACACACACATATATGTATATATAAATATATATCTACACACACACACACACACACACACATACATACATACATACACACAGGTACACGTGTGTGTGTGTGTGTTATCTTCTGCCTCCCTCACATCGTTGCCGGCTGTCTGAATCTCTTTTTCTGTTTCTCTCTCTCTCTCCTTCATCACCAATCTTCTCTTCTCTTCTCTTCTATCATTTGCTTTTCATGTCATCCGTGGTTTTTCTTTCTATTTATGCATCTCTTCCTTCACAACTATCTCCTCTATCTCATGTCTCTATCTCTCTCTCATTTCTCACACACATATTTTTCTTACCCCTCTCTCTATCTTGAATTTTTCGCTCACTCTTTCTCTCTCTTTCATACCTTACCCCTTTCCTTGTTCTTTGTCTCTCTCTCTCTTCCTCTCTCTCATCTACACCACTCAACCTTCTCTTCCATCTTTCTCACATTCTCTCTCTCTTTCTCTCTCTGAATAACTTATACACTTTGTCTTCCCCAAATCTCTGTATGCATTCTCTCTCACTCTCTCTCTCTCTCTCTCATGCATACATACATACATACATACATATATATATATATCTTGAGAACACATTCTTCATGGAAAATAGCGATTTTGACGTCTATATCTAGCATATTGACCCTCCACTTTTAGTGGTCAGTCCTTTAAATTTTGTATGTAAAAAATATTATTTTAATATGCTAGGCCACTGGTTTTAATTGATTAATATCAATTTCTACCCTTATTCAATTTTATATATATATATATATATATGAGAGAGAGAGAGTATATATATATATATATATATGTGTGTGTGTGTGTGTGTGTGTGTGTAAAATCTCAAATATTTCCCCCTCCTATTTCTTTCTGCTTTAGTTTCCACCCTCTTTTATCTCTGTCTCCACTATTTTTATTGTTTCTTAAATGCAATAATAACACTGTTTAGTAGTTACGGGGGATTACATTGGCAAATGAAACCGTGGCTTTAATAATCTATTAACAAATATTACTGCAATTTATGTGTTATGTATCATCATCATCATCATCATGCTCATCATTATTGTGTTATAGCCTCTTTCCTTTCTAGTTTGAGTTGTATGATTTGTTATTATCTAGTTTGGGTTGCACCCGGAGTTACACTCCTTTAACATGTTGGGGGGAAACTGTGTATTCTGTTGTGTTTTGGCATGGTTTCTGTGGCTGGAAACTGCATTATTATTGTAATTAAAATATAAAAATGATGCATATATGTATATATAATATTATATATATATATATATATATATATAAATATTAATGGGAAGGTTATGAAAATAAAAAAGACGAAGGCAGGGGAGTACAAACAAACAAATGTATTAGTATGGCGCTCAGGAATAGAAATAGAACAAGTCTTTTACGTTTCGAGCATACGCTCTTCGACAGAAAGATACACAGAAAAAAAACAAGGAGAGAAAAAAATGCATGTAGGAGCTAACGATCTATCATGGCATCACCGTGATGACTGTGACTGACCAGGCTATCAGATGTTGCTACACATCGCTGGTCACAATGCGCTTTGCATTGTTTTAGCCTTCAAATGACGCCACCCCGCTGGCTAAGCGAGCAGGCCAACAGAAGAAAGAGTGAGAGAAAGTTGTGGTGAAAGAGTACAGCAGGGATCGCCACCACCCTCTGCCAGAGCCTCGTGGAACTTTAGGTGTTTTCGCTCAATAAACACTCACAACGCCCGGTCTGAGAATTGAAACCGCGATTCTACAACCGCGAGTCCGCTACCCTAACCACTAGGCCATTGCGCCTCCAACACACACACACACATATATATATACACACTGTAAATCCTTGATTATAGTCTGCCCTTGAGTATAATACACAGGGGATTTTTAGGAGGCTGTACCTCTGAAAAACCTAAACCTTGTGTATAATACGTATAATATGCACCCCTTCTCTAACTTGAGTCGTGCGTAATTAAGCCAGCAGCACCCAGTCGAACAAACACTTCCGTGCATGCGTAATACAATAATGGTGATGTTCTTAACTGTTGTATGGGAATGTAAATATGTTTGCAAATTGTTTTTGTTACATGTTATTCTGTGTTCTGAATACTTTTATTTTAATAAATGTTGCTTACAGCAAGTTATGGATGATTCTTTTATGACTTCATTGCTTTCAGGCTTAGCTTAAGGTATTTTCCCGCCCGGCATCACAAAATGCATCTGAATAAACATTGCCAGACAAGAATTTTATGTCGTAGGACTGGGGTTGATCTTAGGTGGGTTGGTATCAAGATGGTTAACTCTTTTGTTAGCATATTTTTGTTGAAACCTACTCTCTTTGTTTCAATTAACTTTATAAAATAAAAAGAATTTGATAAAATAACCCTGTCATTATTAAGTTGATGTTTGGGACATAAGGGCATGAAATTTTGATAGCAGATTTTTAACTGAGACTACTTTAAAATGGGAGGTTTGTATTGGAGAACCAGCGGCAATTTCAAGTTGGTTGGTTGGTATGTGTTTGTGTATGTATGTATGTGTGTGCTTGTGCGTGCATGTATGTGTATGTGTGCACTTGTGTGTATTTGTAAGTCATGGTGTCTATGTGTGCTTGTGTTAGTGTTCATATGTATGTATGTATGTATGCATGTACGTATGTCTGTGTGTATGTGTGTGTGTATATGGGTGTGTGCATGTGTGGTGTTTAATGGTCTCGAATATTTAGAATGTAAGATTTGATACATCTTTGATCTGTAGTTTCCTGCTTGTGTGTTGAGAGGAAGAGGTTGGGCGACAAGCTGTCCAGATAACGCATGCACACACACACACACACACACACACACACACACACCACACACACTCTCTCTCTCTCTCTCCTCTCTCTCTCTCTCTCTCTCTCTCTCCCTATATATATATATCACACACCCACTCACAGTAAAAAGAATTTATGATGTCCAAAAGTTTGGCTATTTTACTCTTTTACTTGTTTTAGTCATTCGACTGCGGCCATGCTGGAGCACCGCCTTTAGTCGAGCAAATCAACCCCGGGACTTATTCTTTGGTAAGCCCAGTACTTATTCTATCGGTCTCTTTTGCCGAACCGCTAAGTAACGGGGACATAAACACACCAGCACCGGTTGTCAAGCAATGCTAGGGTGACAAACACAGACACACAAACACACACACGCATATATATATACATATATACGATGGGCTTCTTTCAGTTTCCGTCTACCAAATCCACTCACAAGGCATTAGTCGGCCTGAGGCTATAGTAGAAGACACTTGCCCAAGGTGCCATGCAGTGGGACTGAACCCGAAATCATGTGGTTGGTAAACAAGCTACTTACCACACAGCCACTCCTGCGGCTATTTATTTATTTAAATTAAAACAATTTTAAGGAAATACCATATTGGTGTGTGTATTTATGTGTATGTATTTATGTGTATGTATTTATGTGTGTGTATTTATGTGTGTGTATTTGAGTGAAAGGACCTTCCCAGTCCGCATGCACCAACAACAACACATGCCTGCATGCGCACACACATAGTTATGAACACATAATTACATGCTCATACACACATACACACACGCGCACATACATATACACCCCTTGCATAAGTGCTTGTGTATGCATATGCCAACCATGCATACATATACACTCACTCTCGCATATCCACTCATACATATATGCATGCACACACACACAGAGCACTGCACACACATACACACACACACAGCACTGCACACACACACAACACACACACACACACAGAGCACTGTACACACACACACACACAGAGCACTGTACACACACACACACACAAAGCACTGCACACACACACATACAGAGCACTGCACACACATACACACAGAGCACTGCACACACACACACACACACACAAAGCACTGCACACACACACACACACACACACACACACACACAACAGCACTGCACCCACACACACACACAGAGCACTGCACACATACACACACACAGAGCACTGCACACACATACACACACAGAGCACTGCACACACATACACACACACACAGAGCACTGCACACACACACACACACAGAGCACTGCACACACATACACACAGAGCACTGCACACACATACACACACAGAGCACTGCACACACATACACACACAGAGCACTGCACACACATACACACACAGAGCACTGCACACACATACACACACAGAGCACTGCACACACATACACACACAGAGCACTACACACACATACACACACAGAGCACTGCACACACATACACACACAGAGCACTGCACACACATACGCACACACATACACACACAGAGCACTGCACACACATACACACACAGAGCACTGCACACACATACATACAGAGCACTGCACACACATACATACAGAGCACTGCACACACACACATACAGAGCACTGCACACACATACACACACAGAGCACTGCACACACACACACACCAAGAATCTATGACGTCTAACAGTTTTGTTATTTAAAATAAAACATTTTAAAGAAATTATTACATCATATGTGTGTGTTTGTATATATTTCTGTGTGTTTGTTTATGTTTATATATGTATGTGTGTGTGTGTGTGTTGACTGGAAAGTTTTCCTCCCCCTCACAACTCCTCTCTCACCCCCTCTCTCCTCTCTTCATCTCTCCCCCTCCTCACAACTCCTCTCTCACCCCCCCCCTCTCTCTCTCTTCATCTCTCCCCCTCATCTCTCCCCCTCACAACTCCTCTCTCACCTCCCCCCCTCTCTCTCTCTCTTCATCTCTCCCCCTCACAACTCCTCTCTCAACCCCCCCTCTCTCTCTTCATCTCTCCCCCTCACAACTCCTCTCTCACCCCCCTCTCTCTCTCTCTTCATCTCTCCCCCCCACAACTCTCTCTCACCCCCTCTCTCTCTCTCTTCATCTCTCCCCCTCACCTCCTTCCTTTCAACCACCGACTTTGAATAAACACGCCACCCATTACATCAGCCCCCCCCCATCCCCACCCTCGTTATGCCTGTCGGACGGAGGAGAAGAGCCGTGTTTTTCTATTCCATATGAAGCAATGATCAAAATTCCTCTCTCTGCACAAGAGCTGTGCGTGAGTGGCCTCAGTTTGGGTTGGAGCCAAGATCTGGTGTCTGCTGGAACCAAGGAATAAACAGTCACACACACACACACACACACACACATGCGTGTGTGTTGATACATGTAGGTGTGTATGTGTTTGTATACAAGTATAAGTATGTATGTGTGTTTATATGTATGTATGTATGTGTGTTTATATGTATGTGTGTATATATATATGTGTATATATATATGTGTGTGTGTGTGTGTATATAATATATATATGTGTGTGTGTGTATGTATATATATGTGTGTGTTTGTATGTATATATGGTGTGTGTGTTTATATATATATATATGTATATATATATATGTATATATGTATGTATAGTATATATATATGTATATATATATATGTATGTATATATGTATATATATATATGTGTGTTTGTGTATGTATATGTATATATATATGTGTGTGTGTTGTTGTGTATGTATGTATATATTATATATATATATATATGTGTGTGTGTATGTATGTATATGTTATATATATATATATATGGTGTGTGTGTGTGTGTATGTATGTATATATGTATGTATATATATATATGTGTGTGTATATGTATATATAGTAATATATAAATATATTATGTGGTGTGTGTGTATTGTATATAAATATTTATATATCTATATTGTGGTGTGTTGTGTATTATATATATGTGGTGTATTATATAGGCTATATTGTGTGTGTGTGGGGTATATTATATATATATTTTGTGTGTATATATTTTTCGTGTGTGTGTGTGTTAAGTGTTTGTGTGCCAACAAGACAACAAAACTAAGCAAAACAAACATCGCCCCACATTTATCTCAGCAGTGGCGCCACCTGTAAATGTGATTTACCTGTATATTTTGACTGCCTCGTTATATCACCTGGCCTGGCCTGAATATTTCTGATTGCTTTCGATTTGTATTTTTTATTTTGTTCTTTTTTTTTTTCTCTTTGATTTCTCTTTCATGGATTTGACAAAAAAAAAATGTAGTGTGTGTTTGTGTATATATAAAATATCTTTCTCTCATTGGATCATAGATATGTTCGTGTGTTTGTGAGCATGTGTGTGTGTGTGTTTCTTTGTGTGCGTATGTATGTATTTGAGTGTGTGGTTGTGTATGTTCTTGTGTGTTTGTATGCGTATGTATGTATTTGTGTATTTTCTTGTGTGTGTTCATGTATATATATCTCTCTCTCTCTCCACACACACACAGAAAGGTCATATTTGTATTTATGTATGTGGTGTTGTGCATATCTTTAAGGCCCTCATGCTTTCCGAAATCCGTCGAAACTACACCTGATTATATATGCACTTTAGATGAGTTGTAGTGCACCTTAGCACCGTACACAATGTTTATTATTATTATTATTATTTTTATTATAAATATAACTTTTCACATGCTCTCTCACCAACATGCACACGTGTGAGTGTGTGTCTATATATATAGTATGTGCAGAAGGGCGGCGAGCTGGCAGAAACGTTAGCACGCCAGGCGAAATGCGTAGCCGTATTTCGTCTGCTGTTACGTTCTGAGTTCAAATTCCGCCGAGGTCGACTTTGCCTTTCATCCTTTCAGGGTCAATAAATTAAGTGCCAGTTACGCACTGGGGTCGATGTAATCGACTTAATCCGTTTGTCCTTGTTTGTCCCCTCTGTGTTTAGCCCCTTGTGGGTAGCAAAGAAATAGGTATTTCGTCTGCCGCTACGTTATGAGTTCAAATTCCACCAAGGTCGACTTTGCCTTTCATCTTTTCAGGGTCGATAAATTAAGTACCAGTTACGCACTGGGGTCGATGTAATCGACTTAATCTGTTTGTCTGTCCTTGCTCGTCCCCTCTGTGTTTAGCCCCTTGTGGGTAGTAAAGAAATATATATATATAGTATGTGCAGATATTTGTGTATGCCGACACACACACACACACACGCACGATACAATCCACACTAGCATGGAAAAAAGTTCTAAAACAAATGAAATATGCACATCACATGACTACACACAAATGTACCCATATACTTACACACATGCTTGTAATGTCTGGTTTTAGCTGCTATTTCTTATAGACTTTTCAAGCAGTCTCACAATACCCATTTTGCTGCACCTTGACATGCCATCATAATCCTCAATCTCATATCACAAGGCTCTGTGGGACCAGATCTTTTCTACCTTCTTCCTCTTCACTCTGGTTTCTGTTTCACCTGGAGAGGAAGCTAGTCTGTTTTGTGTAACTTCCTTGATTGTGTGGAGGTAGGAACACTAACTAAATTTTGTGCAACACACAACTGTTGCTACTGCTTCCAGCAGTGGGTTCTATCATGCATGGTACCTATCTACAGCTAGGTAGAGTCTGCCTTTGCAATCTGACTGTCTTGCTGGGTAAGTGACATTATGCCATAGTCATTTTGGCATCACTATTTTGATGTTCATTTATTATATCAGATTCTGTAATGTTTTTCTCATTCACTCTCTGCTTCACTCTCTGCTTCTCTCTCCCTTCTCTTTCATCTTAGGTGTCTGAGCATACTTTTCTTTATTTATATAGAGGCAGGGAAGTATTTGTCAATGATGTTCTATTAATAGGCGTCGGAGTGGCTGTGTGGTAAGTAGCTTGTTTACCAACCACATGGATTCCGGGTTCAGTCCCACTGCGTGGCACCTTGGGCAAGTGTCTTCTGCTATAGCCCCGGGCCGACCAATGGCTTGTGAGTGGATTTGGTAGACGGAAACTGAAAGAAGCCTGTCGTATATATGTGTGTGTGTATATATATATATATATATATATATATATAATGTGTATGTGTGTGTGTTTGTGTGTCTGTGTTTGTCTCCCTAGCATTGCTTGACAACCGATGCTGGTGTGTTTACGTCCCCGTCACTTAGTGGTTCGGCAAAAGTGACCAATAGAATAAGTACTGGGCTTACAAAGAATAAGTCCGGGTGCTCCAGCATGGCCGCAGTCAAATGACTGAAACAAGTAAAAGAGAGAGTAAAGAGTAATAAATTGTAATCTTTCTCTGTCTGTCTGTCTGTCTCTCTGTTTTGCTCAAAAAACACAAAGCATTGCCCAGTACAGGAATCGAAACCACAGTCTTATGATCATGAGTCCAGCATCCTAACCATTAAGCCATGCACCTCCACTCACTCTCTATCTGTGTATCTGTATTTCTATGTGTGTATATATTTGCCTCCAGTGTCAAAAAGTACTTTTGCCAAAACAGGTTCAAAGTCCAGTCTGTCGTGCCAAACCATGTGTGACCAAACACCTGTGTCCAAAAACCTGTGCCCAATCATTTCATCAGTACATGTCAGAGTGACAAAAAAAATTTTTTTTTTTTAAATCAAGGAAGGTACCAGGTGGTCGTGGGATGTGCTAGAAACACCAGCTAAATCTCCCTTAAATCACACACTTTTTTCGTCTGAAAGTTATTTTGAAAATTATAAACAGGAACAAATTACACATTTGGACTGTCTGTATTTTAAAACTATGATTAAAACACAATTCTGAAACAAAAGCTGAAACTTTAGAATTTATGGGGTAGGAAGGAGTTAATGAAAATATTTAAAAAAAATTTCACTTATCATTATCATTTAACGTCTGTTATCCATGTTGGCATCAGTTGGATGGTTTGACTAGAGCTAGCAAGCTGGGAGGCTGCACCAGACTCCAGCCTGGTTTGGCATGGTTCCTATGGCTGGATGCCCTTCCTAATGCCAACCACTGTACAGAGTGTGCCGGGTGCTTTTATGTGGCATTGCCTGAATGTTTTCAAGTGGCACTGTGCAGGCACTTTTATATGTCACCGCACAAGCACTTTTCCATGGCACCAGCAGAAGGATCGGTCTTAGCACTTCTGCTGCAGAGTACAGATCTTCTTGAGCACGGGCTGCTATTGTTTTTAAATTATATTTAATTTTCTGTTTGAAAATAAAGGAAGTGGGGATTGTGACGGTAATTACTGATTTCAAAAATTTTCATTTTTTTAACCTTCAAAGCTTCTTCCATTCTTCTTATGTGCATAGTGTTAAAATATTGACCAAAATTAGAGGAAGGCAGTTTAATGTTGTTATACATCACTGATCACAATGCACTTTTGCATCATTTTAGCTTTGCTGGCTAGTTCAGCAGGTCAACATTCCTCCATTGTAGGGTCCACCTATTTACAGCCGAGTGGACTGGAGCAATCATCCTCATCATCATCGTTTAACGTCCGTTTTCCATGCTAGCATGGGTTGAACAGTTCGACTGGGGTCTGGGAAGCCAGGAGGCTGCACCAGGCTCCAGTCTGATCTGGCAGTGTTTCTACAGCTGGATGCCCTTCCTAACGCCAACCACTCTGAGTGTAGTGGATACCTTTTACGTGCCACCAGCACAGGTGCCAGGGGAGGCTGGCAACGGCCACGATCGGTTGGTGGTTTTTACGTGCCACCTACACGGGAACACAACATGCCGCCCAGTCCAGGAAGTGAACCTACGATCTAGCACTCACGAGTGGAACACCCTATCCATTACGCCATCCACCCTCATATATATTATGTCATGTTTATCCCCGCCACTTCCAAGTTTCTACATAAAGTGTAATGTTCACATTAATTTTGATTCTTACAGATACTTCCTGTTGACATCAGTGCCCCTCACCCCCAGGGCCTCACTTACTCTCTGCCTCCCCCCAACACTACCACCATAGTTATGTTCCACCACCACCACCGCCTCCACCTCTTCCTTCCTTATGTTTATGACAGTTCCACTCAATACTGTCTGTCTGTCTGTTTCTCTCTACTCTGTGTTGTCACCAATGGTTACATAAATCTAATATTGTCACATCCGTACATGCCATGTATGGCATCCTGTCTTGAATTTACCATTTTTGCTTTTTATTAAGTTCTCTTTCTCTTTGGTCTTTTTTTTGGCATTTTTCTTTCTTTTCCCCCTTCCTTCCTTCCCTCCTTCCTTTTTTCTTGCCATCCTTTTTTCTGTCTTTTTTTTTATTTCCTTTCTCCTTTTTTTTCTGTCTTTTTGTCCTTTTCCTTCTTACTTTCTCTTGTCTTTCTTTTTTGGCCTTGCTACTTTCTTTTCTTCCACAAGAATTCTGCTTATTCATCTTCATCTTCATCACCACCACAACAACAATAACAACAGCAGTAATACTTCTTTTGAGATCTTTTCGGTTTGAACGGCAGTTTTTAACATACTTTCTAGGTAACTAAAAAATTTTAAACTTCACACCCAGTTTGTCTCTTGACACATTTTATACTAAGTCGCTCATACAAACTTGCATTGCACATCCAACAGAACATCCTTGCTTCATTTTCTGGATCTTTTCGGTTTGACCGGCAGTTTTTTAAAATAATTTCCAAGTAACTAAGCACTTTTAAACTTTGTATACTGGTAGAATGTGTTTATAAAACATCTTTTTCTCTTGGCTTTATTGAGAAAATTCTATAGTTTGTAAGATATTTGTTGTTTTTTTTCTTCAATTTCTGCAATTTCAACCCATCACTGACATCTATTGAAATAAAAAACATTCTGTGCCGTATGAATATGTCCCTCGTTTAAGAAACAGATTGGGTTTATTTACATTTGTGAAGAAGAAAAGATACCCTTCCCCCTAACCCTAACTAATCTTAACCCTAAAAGAGACTGAAATGCAATAGATCGATTCTAGGGTCTTAATTACGGATGAAAATTTCATATGACACCGCTAGAAAAAACTGCCGTTCAAACTGAAAAGATCCCTTCTTTTTTATATATAATAACAATAATATTGGTTTCAAATTTTGGTACAAGGTCTGAAATTTTTGTTGGTAGGAAGGGGACTATTCAATCACATCAACCCCACTGTTTAACCAGTTCTTATTTTATTGACATCAAAAGGCTGAAAAGCAAAACCAACCTCATGCCATTAGAATGTAAAGACACACAAAATGCCATTGAACATTTTGCTCAGTGACCTTGCGATTCAACCAATTTGTCACCCTACCGCCTTTTTATATATTATAATAATGATAGTTACAAATTTTGGCACAAAGCCCACAATTTTAGGGGACATAGGGTAAGTCAGTTACATTGTCCCCTGTACTTGACTGATACTTTGTTTTATTGACTCCAAAAGGATGAGGGCAATGTTGCCCTTGTTGAGATTTGGGCTTAGCGCATAAAGGGCATGAAGAAATACCTATTTCTTTATTACCCACAAGGGGCTAAACACAGAAGGGACAAACAAGGGCAGACAAACGGATTAAGTCGAATATATCAACCCCAGTGCGTAACTGGTACTTATTTAATCAACCCCGAAAGAATGAAAGGCAAAGTCGACCTCGGCGGAATTTTAACTCAGAACGTAGCGGCAGACGAAATACTGCTAAGCATTTCGCCTGGTGTGCTAACGTTTCTGCCAACTCGCCACCTTGAAGAAATACCACTTTGTTTGACACACTAACTATTCTCTAAACCTACCACTTTACAGCAATAATAACGATCCTTTGAGAGAGATTCCATGGGGTTTGAATAAATATTACAAAAGGAAATTTTGAAAGAAATATTATCCATTTTTTAGTACTTTTTGGGAGTAAGCAAATAAGAAATAACAGTTGTTACCCAAGGACAAAAATCGTGTTACACAGTGTAATTTAACTTTTACATCTTTCTGGTAAAGACCTAACCTTCTGACAGGTTTCCATACAGTTTCCATCTACCAAATTTCTTTCACAAGGTTTGTGTTGACTCTCTCTTTCTCTTTTACTCGTTTACTTGTTTCAGTCATTTGACTGCGGCCATGCTGGAGCACTGCCTTTAGTCGAGCGAATCGACCCCTGGACTTATTCTTTGTAAGCCCAGTACTTATTCTATCGGTCTCTTTTTGCCGAACCGCTAAGTGACGGGGACATAAACACACCAGCATCGGTTGTCAAGTGATGCTAGGGGGACAAACACAGATACACAACACACAGATATATATATATATATATATATATACATATATATATATATATATATACATATATATATATATACATAAATGGCGGTTGCCCCAGCATGGCCACAGCTCATGAGCTGAAACTAGAATCAATCAATCAATCAATCATATACGACAGGCTTCTTTCAGTTTCCGTCTGCCGAATCCACTCACAAGGCTTTGGTCGGCCCGGGGCTATAGCAGAAGACACTTGCCCAAGGTGCCACGCAGTGGGACTGAACCCGGAATCATGTGGTTGGTAAGCAAGCTACTTACCACACAGCCACTCCTGACTCAAGGCTTTTATTAAAAAGTTAACCCAGCACACATTGTGAAATGAAGTCCTTAACCCTGAAGAAGAAATATGTTATTTGGAAGTTAAAGCTGATAACCTAGTATTTGCATCACTCTAGTAAAAATGTGCACATGGTATTTGAGAAAGTAGGAATCCCAGATTTATTCTCAGCATCTGATGGCTATTTTTGAATGATTGACACAGTTAGGTTGGAAAGGAATTAAAAAAAAAAAAAAAGAGATTAAAAAATTATTTTATTTTTATTTTTAAAGTTTTGCCAAAAATGGTTTCGCAAAAACAATAAAACAAGCAAAATTAAAAGACTGAAAAATGTTTGCAAAACAAGAATATGCAGAAAAAAAATACTAAATCTAATTTTTTAGCCAGGAGTTGCCTTTTTTTTTCAATCATTTTTTTTTTTATTTGTGAGTGTGTGAGAAAGAGAGAGAGAGAGAGAGATTTATCTGTAATCTGAAGTTATAGATGTTAATTTAAAATTAGAATGTCTCTCGTCTGTTCTCTTCTAGTTTTTCTTTCTCTCATTATCTTCATCTCTCTCTCTCTCTCCATTTGTCTCTTGCTTTTCTTCTACTTCTCTTCTCTTCTTCTCTCATTCTTTTCCTTTCTCTCATTATCACCATTCCAAGGCGGCGAGCTGGCGGAAACGTTAGCGCGCCGGGCGAAATGCTTAGCGGTATTTCGTCTGCCGCTACGTTCTGAGTTCAAATTCCGCCGAGGTCGACTTTGCCTTTCATCCTTTCGGGGTCGATAAATTAAGTACCAGTTACGCACTGGGGTCGATGTAATCGACTTAATCCATTTGTCTGTCCTTGTTTGTCCCTTCTATGTTTAGCCCCTGGTGGGTAATAAAGAAATAGGTATTTCGTCTGTCATTACATTCTGAGTTCAAATTCCGCTGAGGTCGACTTTGCCTTTCATCCTTTCGGGGTTGATAAATAAAGTACCAGTTACGCACTGGGGTCGATGTAATCGACTTAATACCTATGTCTGTCCTTATTTGTTCCCTCTGTGTTTAGCCCCTTGTGGGCAATAAAGAAATATATATCACCATTCCTTTCTCATTTCCCCTTTCTCTTTCCTTCTTTCTTTTCTTTGTTTGGCTTTTCCCCCCTCTTTTTCACAGGTCTTACATGCATGTGCACACATTCATGCACAACACACATCTTTTTGCCATCTTATTTTCTTTCTCTTTACCTACCTTTCTGTCCATATCTTCTTGTTTATTCTCATGTTCCGAGTTCAAATTCCGCCAAGGTCAACTTTGCCTTTCATCCTTTTAGGGCTAATAAATTAAGTACCAGTGAAAAACTGGGGTTGATGTGATTGACTTACCCCTCCCCACAAATTTCAGTCCTTGTGCCTAAAAGCACCATCCGTTCGTGGCCGTTGCCAGCTCCGTCTGGCACCTGTGCGGGTGGCACGTAAAAAGCACCCACTACACTCACGGAGTGGTTGGCGTTAGGAAGGGCATCCAGCTGTAGAAACACTGCCAGATCTGACTGGGCCTGATGCAGCCTTCCGGCTTCACAGACCCCAGTAGAACCGTCCAACCCATGCTAGCATGGAAAACGGACGCTAAATGATGATGATGATGATGATGAAGGAACTTTCTGGAACCCTTGTTAAATTTATTTCAGGCACAGGCATAGGTTTGCTCAAGAGGTTTGCTTTGCAACCATGTGGTTTCAAGTTCAGTCCCTTTACACAGCACCTTGAGCAAGTGTCTTGTATGATAGCCCTGGGTTGACCAATATCTTGTGAATGAATCTGGTAGAAGGAAACTAGGGTGAAGCCTATTGTATGTATGTTTACACATTTACACATATGCATATACCTATATGTATACCTATTTTGCCCCCGCGCTCCCTTCTTCACTGTTTGACAAACCTAGTGGTTTTGGAAAAACAGACCAGGTAGAATACATGCCAAACTTAATAAGTACAGGAGCAATCTGTTTGACTAAAACCCCTGAGGGTGTTGCCCAGACCAAAGAATGTAAATAAGAAGTGAATTAAAATCAGCTTTTTAAATGAAGACAGTGACAAGTAGAGATGCTTAACGAGAGACAGCAAAACATACTTTACATAACTGGGGTATCTCCCTCATCAACTTTGTGTATATATGTGTGTTTGTATGTATGTATGTTTGTATGTGTATTTATATGTATACTTGTGTTTGTGTGTGCTTATAAGTTATACATGCACACACAAAGATGTGTATGTATATGTATGCATACATCCCTCTCTCTTTCTCTCTCCTCATCTCCCTCCTATCTCTCTCTCTCTCTCTCTTTCTATATATATATATATATATATATATATATTTTGTTGCTATTATGCAAAGTGTTGTAAGCCCAAAACTTTGCTTTTTCTGAAAACAGAAAAAATACTTTCACCATTCTATAGCAAAACCGTTGTACTACACTTTGACAATTTTGATTTCTTGGCATCTGAAGCAGCTGGAGATACGATGGTTTGACCAAAAGAACCGGCTATTGCAAGCAAAAATAAATATTGGAAAAAAAAAATGCATTTGGCTAAATTTGGACATATTACAGTTTAACATAATAGCAATGTTATATATATATATACCTACATATATGTATATATACTTATATGCATATGTGTGCAAACACACTTGTGTATATTGATAATAATAGACTAAACATACACGTCCCACCCTGTATCACAACAATGCCTAAGTTGGTGTTTTGGTTTTTGGTTCGTTCATTTGAGATTTCTATGGAATTCTTGAAGAGATGAGAGATTTCAAGTTCATAATAAAACAACATATGACTGACCCACTTTCCTCTCCCAGCACCAAACAGATGTTGATTCTGTGAAGGAGACTCTCTCTCTTTTTGGTTGAGTAGCTTGCTAGAAATAGCAGCCAAATACCCCCTAAGAATTACATCTTATCTATCATCGTTGTCATTATTTTGATATCCACTTTTTCATGCTAGTGTGAGTACAGATGGGATACATTGAAATAGATCTTCCACGACATAGGTGCAGGAGTAGCTGTGTGGTAAGTAGCTTGCTTACCAACCACATGGTTCCGGGTTCAGTCCCACTGCATGGCACCTTGGGCAAGTGTCTTCTACTATAGCCTCGGGCCGACCAATGCCTTGTGAGTGGATTTGGTAGACGGAAACTGAAAGAAGCCCGTCGTATATATGTGTGTGTGTATATATATATATATATATATGTGTGTGTTTGTGTGTCTGTGTTTGTCCCCCTAGCATTGCTTGACAACCGATGCTGGTGTGTTTACGTCCCCGTCACTTAGCGGTTCGGCAAAAGAGACCGATAGAATAAGTACTGGGCTTACAAAAGAATAAGTCCCAGGGTCGAGTTGCTCGACTAAAAAGGCGATGCTCCAGCATGGCCGCAGTCAAATGACTGAAACAAGTAAAAGAGTAAAGAGTAAAGATATATCGTCTGGTCAATGCAAGCATGGAAAAGTGCATGTTAAAATGATGATGGTCGTCCTTATTCTTACCCTCTCATACTGTGTGTGTGTGTGTGTGTGTGTACACACATAATCTGTATGTTATGTTGTGACTCTCAAATTTCCGGATCAGGTTTCTCTTTATCTGTCTGCTTGATTGAGTTACACAGGTTACAAAATGAACAATAATTAAAGCTAAAAGTAGAAGACACCCTTGTAATAACTTTGCCCAGGTCTTTGTATTAGAGAAGCAGAGGAAAATGAAAAAAGAATTTTGTCTTTGTGTTGTGTACTCTTTTTTTAATTACTTGTTTCAGTCATTTGACTGCGGCCATGCTGGAGCACCGCCTTTAGTCGAGGAGATCGACCCCGGGACTTATTCTTTGTAAGCCCAGTACTTATTCTATCGGTCTCTTTTAGGCCGAACCGCTAAGTGACGGGGACGTAAACACACCAGCATCGGTTGTCAAGCAATGCTAGGGGGACAAACACATACACACATATATATATACATATATACGACAGGCTTCTTTCAGTTTCCGTCTACCAAATCCACTCACAAGGCTTTGGTCGGCCCGGGGCTATAGTAGAAGACACTTGCCCAAGATGCCACGCAGTGGGACTGAACCCGGAACCATGTGGTTGTTTAGCAAGCTACTTACCACACAGCCACTCCTGCGCGTATGCCACTCCTGCGCCTATGTGTGTGTGTATTTCATAATGGATACATGCATATTAACCTTTTAGTGTTCAGATTATTCTATCAAACATAATATCTCTCTTTTACTTTCTCTTTTACTTGTTTCAGTCATTTGACTGTGGCCATGCTGGAGCACATTGGAATACATTGAAATAGATCTTCCACAGCCGAGTGCTCTCCCTGTCATCAATCCTCGCCTGTTTCCTAGAAATAGTCTTCCATGGCCTGATATGATTTGAATTAATCATGCATTTTCTCATATCTTCAAGATCTTGATGGTGTAATTACTAATGTAGAATAACATTGTAGGGTAGGTGTGAGAGCCTGGATCTGGTCAGTTTGAACATAAAACAGATTAACTATTTTGGCCAGATAAGGTTTAAATACTAAAGGGTTAACCCATTAGCATGTAAATCAACCATATCTGGCTTATTGTGGGGCAATTGTTTTTCTGGAAAAATCATTGCAAAGGGGACAGTTCCAAAGAGGGAAGGGTCCAGACAAGATTATCTTTATGTAAAAGTACGTGTGTGTGTGTGTATTTCATAATGGATACATGCATAGTTGTGTCCAGTTCACCTAGTAATCATGTGGTTTCAAGTTCAGTCCCTTTGCACAGCACCTTGAGCAAGTGTCTTGTATGATAGCCCTGGCTTGACCAATATCTTGTGAATGAATCTGGTAGAAGGAAACTGGGGTGAAGCCTATTGCATAGTTGTGTCCAGTTCACCTAGTAACCACGTGGTTTCAAGTTCAGTCCCTTCGCACAGCACCTTGATCAAGTGTCTTGTATGATAGCCCTGGGTTGACCAATATCTTGTGAATGAATCTGGTAGAAGGAAACTGGGGTGAAGCCTATTGCATAGTTGTGTCCAGTTCACCTAGTAACCATGTGGGTACAGGTTCAATATCACTGTGAATTAAGGTCAGTAAAAGCCTTTTGAATGAAATTGCATCAACAAAAACTGTGCAGAAGTACATTGTGTATGTTTTCAATTGAGGGAGAGAGATTGGGTTGCACAACAGGGATCAGTGCAGACAGCAAACAACAAAAATATACAGCATAGGCGCAGGAGTGGCTGTGTGGTAAGTAGCTTGCTAACCAACCACATGGTTCCGGGTTCAGTCCCACTGCGTGGCACCTTGGGCAAGTGTCTTCTGCTATAGCCCCAGGCCGACCAATGCCTTGTGAGTGGATTTGGTAGACGGAAACTGAAAGAAGCCTGTTGTATATATGTATATAAATGTATGTGTGTGTGTTTGTGTGTCTGTGTTTGTCCCTCTAGCATTGCTTGACAACCGATGCTGGTGTGTTTACGTCCTCGTCACTTAGCGGTTCGGCAAAAAGAGACCGATAGAATAAGTACTGGGCTTACAAAGAATAAGTCCCGGGGTCGATTTGCTCGACTAAAGGCGGTGCTCCAGCATGGCCGCAGTCAGATGACTGAGACGAGTAAAAGAGCATGAGTTTTTTTTGTTTTTCTTCTAAGTTTCAGTTATGTTCCATTATGCTAAGTTTGTTGTCCGCATTCCAGTAATTTAGGTTAATGAAATAAGTAGCTACATCATTTAACCCTTTTCTTACCTTATTTTTTGTTGAAATACACCACCACCACCACCACCACCACACTGTGTGGTAAGTAGCTTGCTTACCAGCCACAAGGTTCCGGGTTCAGTCCTACTGCGTGGAAGGGTCTTCTACTATAGCCTCGGACCGACCAAAGCCTTGTGAGTGGATTTGGTAGAGGGAAACTGAAAGAAGCCAATGGTAAATATGTGTGTGTGTGTGTTTGTCCCCCCAACATCGCTTGACAACCGATGCTGGTGTGTTTACATCCCCGTAAATCAGTGGTCCGGCAAAAGAGACCGATAGAATAAGTACTGGGCTTACAGAGAGTGCTCCAGCATGGCCGCAGTCAAATGACTGAAACAAGTAAAAGAGTAAAAGAGAGTAAAGAGTATATACACGTGTGTAGGTGTGTGGGTAATTTCTGTTAAATCATGATGATTCAGAGAAAAAAAGTACAAAAAAAAGGAAAAAAAGTTTATCTCTATTCTAAACAATGTGTGTGTGTGTGTGTGTGTGTGTGTGTCTGTGTGTGTGTCTGTGTGTAAGAGATGGAGGAGTGGCAAGTGTAAGAGGACACTGTGGTGGATTTGTGGATTGAGAATTTTCTCAGTTATTGACACATTATTTAGGATGGTCCTCATGTAATGTGCTCAATAAAAGCTTAACTTGGTGGTAGGGGAAATGGGGGGGGGGAGGAGAGAAAGGGGATGAGGGCATTGTGTCTTTGCATTTAATTACATGGGAATTAAAATAGAATCTCTGACTAGCCTCCTCTTCCTCCTCCTCCTCTGCCTCTTAATTCTGCCAAATTACTCACCACCTTCACCCTATCTTAACCTTCCTGCTTTCTCTTTTCTCTTTTCTACCCCATCTCTCTTCTCTATCTTTCCCTCTCTCTTTCTCTATCTCTGTCTCTCTTTCTCTCTCTATCTTTCCCTTTTTTCTCCCTATCTCTATTTCTCTCTCTCTCTTCCGTTCTTTCTCTCTCTCTCTTCCGTTCTTTCTCTCTCTCTCTTCCGTTCTTTCTCTCTCTCCATCTTTCTCTACTTATCTCTCTCTTTCTCTCTCTCTCTCTCTCTCTTTCTACACTATCTCTCTCTCTATCTTTCCCTCTCTCTTTCTCTATCTCTATCTCTCTCTTTCTCTCCCTGTCTTTCCCTATTTCTCTCTTTCCCTCTGTCTCTCTTTCTATATCTCCCCCCCCCGCATTCTCTCCCTTTTTCTCTTTCTATCTCCAATGCATCTCTCTCTCTCTCCTCCCCAATCCACATCCATTGAAACACTTATCTCAAACAAAAAAACCCACACCACCAACACCAACATTGTCACCATCTCCACCAATGTCATTACCCCCCCCCCCATTATTGTTCCATTGTTTCATTGTTTGTGGTGGTTATGGATGGTGGTGGTAGCGGTGGTGGTGGTGTCAATCTGTTGAGAGATTGGTCAGTGCTGAAGTATGGTACATCAAATCACTTGTCTATCTTAGCTTGTTGTTATGCAATCATTATCACCATTCTTATAACAACCATCATCACTATAATCATCATCATCATTTCAATTATCATCTTTAAGCACCATCATCATTGTTATCATTATCATCTTAACCACCACCACCATCATCATCATAACCACCACCACCATCATCATCATAACCCCACCACCACCACCATCATCATCATAACCACCACCACCATCATCATCATAACCACCACCACCATCATCATCATCATAACACCACCACCACCACCACCACCATCATCATCATAACCACCATCATCATCATAACCACCACCACCATCATCATCATAACCACCACCACCATCATCATAATAACCACCACCACCATCATCATCTTAACCCCACCACCATCATCACCATCATTATCATAACCACCACCATCATCGCCATCATCTAAACAATGTGTGTGTGTGTGTGTGTGTGTGTAAAAGTGGAGGATATTATGATGGATTTGTAGATTGAGAATTTTCTCAGTTATTGACACATTATTTAGGATGGTCTTCATGTAATTTGCTCAATATAACCATCACCATCATCATGTCCTTGTAATCCTACTAATTATTGTGAAGTGATATAATTAAAGAACTGGTCTTCATGTTGCGTTTCATGCAGAAGAAATATACTCGAATAGGTTTTCGGCCTTGATTATTTCCAAGCTTACAGGAGAATTTGAACTTGGCACTGCATGCTAACAGAGAAGTGTGTGGTGGCCTAGTGGTTAGGGTGTTTCACTCACGATCACCAAATCACAATTTCGATTCCCAGACTTTGCGTTCTTGAGCAAAACACTTTATTTGACCTTGCTACAGTCCATTCACCTGTAAATGAGTAAATCGATGTTTGATTGGCGTTGCATCCAGGAGGGGATGTTGTGATTTTGGTACTGATCATCATCATTATTTAATGGCTTAGCAACATCTTCGTTTAATGTCTGTTTTCCATGCTGGCAAAGATCGGATAGTTTCATAGGAGCTGGTAAATTAAAAGACTGCACTGAGCTTTACCATCTCTCTTGGCATGGTTTTTACGGCTCGTTACCCTTCATAATGCCAACCATTTGTAGAGTGTATTGGGTGCTTGGATCTTTTCGGTTTGAACGGCAGTTTTTTAACATAATTTCCAGGTAACTAAAAATTTTAAACTTCATATACTGGTAGAATGGGTTTATAACATCTTTTTTCTCTGGCTTTATTGAGAAAATTCTATAGTTTGTAAGATATTTGTTGGTTTTTTTCTTCAATTTCTGCAATTTCAACCAATCACTGACGTCTATTGAGGTAAAAAACATTCCGTGGTGTATGAATATGTCCCTCGTTTAAGAAACAGATTGGGTTTATTTACATTTGTGAAGTAAAAAAGATACCCTTCCCCCTAACCCAGATTGAAATGCAATAGATCGATACTAGGGTCATAATTATGGGTGACAATTTCATATGACACCGCTAGAAAAACCTGCCGTTCAAACTGAAAGGATCCGGGTGCTTTTACATGACATCACCAGCAGTTAGGTCACCGAATAATGCACAAAACAAAACCCTTCAACTGAGTGGAGTGGGGTTGGAAGTAGCATTGAGGGAAGTGACATTGTGCCAATGTCATGGAAACTGAGTAAGCAGCCCTATGACTCCAAGGACTCAAGACATTACTGGTTTCTTTTTTGTTTTTTACTGCATGTCAACAAACCATTAATTAGTTTAATATTTGGTAGTTACCATCACTCACAGTAGACAGCCAGGTAGACTGGACTATTTGAGAATTATATCTCTTGTCCATCCTCCTTGTTCTGCTTATTGCTACACTTCAGTAACTTATTCCATACCCTGATGACTTTGCTTCTACACATAACACAGCTCTTCCCCCTCCAGAGCTCTCCCCACTCCTTTCTCTCCACTTAAAACAACTATCTCAACTCCAGATGTCCTTGTTCTTCACATAAAGCCATTCTCCCACCTTCTTGATGTCTTTGTTCTAACTTGAACAGTTTTATCCTTCTTAATGGAGTATGATTTGAGGAGGTGGGATTCATTGCTATTTCTAGCGCAGTGTAATACTGTGTAGATATTCGTTCCTTTTTTTCCATGTTCAGTGTATCTCTTACAAAATACACTTATCTGTTGGCTTTTACTTGTTTGTCATTTGACTGTGGCCATGCTGGGGCCTCACTTTGAAGGGTTTTGGTCAACTAAATTGACTTGAGTACTTTTTCTGTTTCAAAGCCTAATACTTATTCTATCAGTCTCTTATCCTGAACCGCCAAATTACAGGGATGTAAACAAACCAACACTGGTTGTCAAACAGTAGTGGGGGACAAATATGAAGACACATCATATATACCTGACCCAACAGGCTTCTTTTAGTTTCCATCTACCAAATCCACTCACAAGGCTTTGGTCAACCTGGAGCTATATAGTCAAAGATATTTACATGCCGAAGGTGCCACACAGTGAGACTGAACCTAGAACCATGTGATTGAGAAGCAAAATTGGTCAAGCAAGCATGTCCCGACTTCCATCATTGCATCCTTTAATTGCTTGGTTTTTATTGCTAAATGGTGAAGTTGTTTCTTCCTTGTCACCATTATCCATACAGACAACCAGTGTATAATGTAAAGAATAAAGTTGACCTTGGTAGGATTTGAACTCAGAACTCAAGCTAATGAAATAAACATGGCATTGCATTTCTTCTGCTCAGTTGGCTATGTATCTTCCTTGTCCTTTCAATTTTATCAATCTGTGTCTATCTTTGGGATGCCTTGTAAGGTAGTCTATGTTACCTTGATGCTTTGGTGGATGGAGTTAGCTCTGCACTGGATTCTCTTTGCCCCACATAGTTTTATTGAGGAACCTGTGTGTATGTCTCTCTTGCTCTTTCATTCACCAATAGGTCTGTATATATATATATATATATATGTTTCATTCACAGAATAGATATGTATCAATTTCATTTCCTTCATTCATCTAATAGGTATGTGTGTATCTATTTCATTCTCATAACTAGGTCCCTGTGTATTTATCATCGTTTCTACCTTTTATCTTCCGTGCTCTCTTTTTTGATCCCTTGTATGTGTGTGCACATGCAAATATATATATGTACATACACACGCACACACATACACACACACACACATTCATAGGTGCATATATATGTATATTTAACTTGATTCTTTTCAGTTAGCTCTGTTTCACTTCCTCTCTTTCTCTCCTCTCATGACACACACACACACACACACACACACACACACACACACACACACACACACACACTCATGTGCCTATTGACCTAAACACATCATTCTACTGAATTCTTTCTTAACTATTGGAATTTCCTGTTTAGGGAAAGGTGGGCCTTACCTCTCTCAAAACACACATCCGATAACACACAGGGCTCTTTTTTCAAACACCAAAGACATGACCAGTGTGTATGTGTGTGTGTGTTTGTGTGCGTGTTTGTGTGTGTGTGTGTTTGTGTGTGTGTGTTGTGTGTGTGTGTGTGTGTGTGTGTGTGTGTGTTTGTGTGAGTGTGTGTTTGTGTGTGTGTGTGTGTGCATGCATGCGTGTGTGTGTGTGTGTGTGTGTGTGTTCAGATAGTTGTTTAGATGTAAGTTATGGTTTTGGAAGTTGTTTTGCAAAAGCTTGTTGGTTGCAAGCAGATGTGTGTCAGTTACATATGTAATTGTGTGTGTATGTGTGTGTGTGGGTGTACATTTGATCGGAGGGTGGGATTATGTTGGTTGGGTGAGCATAAAGGTACATGAGCTAAATATCATTGTGTGTATGTGTGAGTCATCATCATCATCGTTAGCGTCCGCTTTCCATGCTAGCATGGGTTGGACGGTGCAACTGGGGTCTTGGAAGCCAGAAGGCTGTACCAGGCCCAGTCTTATCTGGCAGTGTTTCTACGGCTGGATGCCCTTCCTAACACCAACCACTCCATGAGTGTAGCGGGTGCTTTTACGTGCCAGACGAGGCTGGCAAACGGCCACGATCGGATGGTGCTTTTTACGTGCCACCGGCACGAGGCCAGTCGGGGCGGCGCTAGCAATGGCCACGTTCGGATGGTTCTCTTACGTACCACCGGCACTGGTATCACAGCTGCAATTTCCATTGATGTTGATCGATTTTGATTTTGATTTTTGATTGAGTATTACATCAATATATACATCAATATAGTTATATCATAAGTACCAGTGTATGTATGTTAATCGATGAAGTGTGTGTAGTTTCACGGATTTGTTGAACTTAACGTATATATGTATGTGTTTGTTACATCATAGTTTATTTTTGTGGATATGTGATACATATATTTGTGTAACTTCTCACATATACAAATTAGTACCCTGTGTGTGTGAGGGGCATCTGTCCAACTTCAAGTGTTTGATCTGTGTAACACTAAGTGGTTCAGTATCAAATTGCTCTTGGAACATCCAATGCAAAGGTTCTAAGCATCCACAATGGTGAAGCACATTGGGAATAAATGATACAAACTTCAGAGATGTACTTGCATAGCAAGTGATCTGATCTGAGATTGTGTGCTGGAACGAAAACAATTGCAGCGTGGAAGGTGTTTATAAGCCATTTAAGAAACACACAAAATCTGTTAGATTCACTTCAACATTTAAATTTAATTTGTCAAAATATTTTCGTCGCTTTGAAACCGTGACCTGTTCACTGACAAAATTCCATGCTGCATCTTTATTGATACAAACTTCTTCTTATCAGAATTTCTCCTCCATTTGTGTGTAGTAGATCATAACCTGTCACATTCTGTGTCACGCTGAATCTCCCCGAGAACTATGTTAAGGGTACGTGTGTCTGTGGAATGCTCAGCCACTTGCACGTTAATTTCACGAGCAAGCTGTTCCGTTGATCGGATCAACTGGAACCCTCATCATCGTAACCGGCGGAGTGCTGTAGTAATAATTTATAATGGTATCACTGTATTGATCAGACTATCAGATGTTGTTATACACCGCTAGTCACAATGTGTTTCCAATTCTTTCCTGATTGCACCTTTCTTTTCCATTTTGCCCAAATTGTTTAACTAAATTAGAAAGCTTATAACAATGCATGTGTGTGTGTACCAAGATATGGGTGAGTGTGTTGTGTATACACACATACATAGAATAGCAGTAAGAGGAACCATAATTGTTGCCTTCTGGACTGATATCTGACTGTGAGGAATTCAGTCTTCAGTTGAACAATACCACTCTCTATTATATCAGCATTATTTGTAGACCAGACATCATTCTTGTATAACAGAAACAAACCATTCCACTGCCTTTTACTTTTCCCTCACTTTTTTTTTAACCAGAAACTACTGTCACATGGAGACAGGCATGATTGTTCCTATGTGTGTGCCTTCTCACTCTCTCTCTCTCTCAACACACACAAAATCATACGCTGACTGAATATTAAATGGTTTTTTTTCTTTCATTTGTATATCTATCTATCTAATATAAATAATATATATATAAATAGGCGCAGGAGTGGCTGTGTGGTAAGTAGCTTGCTTACCAACCACATGGTTCTGGGTTCAGTCCCAGTGCGTGGCATCTTGGGCAAGTGTCTTCTGCTATAGCCCCGGGCCGACCAAAGCCTTGTGAGTGGATTTAGTAGACGGAAACTGAAAGAAGTGTGTGTATGTTTGTGTGTCTGTGTTTGTCCCCCTAGCATTGCTTGACAACTGATGCTGGTGTGTTTACGTCCCCGTTACTTAGCGGTTTGGCAAAAGAGACCGACAGAATAAGTAGTAGGCTTCCAAAGAATAAGTCCTGGGGTCGATTTGCTCGACTAAAGGCAAATGACTGAAACAAGTAAAAGAGAGAAAAATATATATATATATATATATGTATATATATATACGAACATTTTTTGGAACAACGAAAGAAACAAATAGAGAAATGAGACAAGCAACATAAAAAAACAATTCCTCTGTGTGTATGTTTATATGTACGTACATACACATATGCTCGGAATGGTCAGTGACAAGAGAGGAAGAGGCCGACCAAGAACCCGCTGGCTTGACACCATCAAGAGTGATACCGGAATGGACATGGCCAATCTGAAAGAAGCGGCCCGGGATAGAACTGACTGGAGGACACTGATCCAACGAGTAACCAAGAGTCGACTTCAACTGAGCGGATGGATAGATAGACAGACATACATATGTGTGTGTGTGTGTGTCTATGCATGTGTGTGTCTGTGCATGTATATATATATTTATTCAGTGGATGTTAAGTGTTTGTCACATACTTTGATAAAATATGGTCTGATATGTGAACAACAAGAGCGCCAACAAAGAATGTCCTCTGTTTTGACAATGTTTCTTCCTTCAAAAATTGGGCACACCCTGGCATTCTTGGAATGCTTTTTTTTTTGTTTTTTTTTTTCATCATTTCAAGTTTGCAGATAATGCAAGCTTGCACGTAGGAGTGACTGTGTGGTAAGTAGTTTGCTTACCGACCACATGGTTCAGGGTTCAGTCCCACTACGTGGCACCTTGGGCAAGTGTTTTCTACTATTATACACTTGTGGTGATCAAAGCCTTGTTTCACCACTCTTTCTCCCACTCTTGAGTGAAAAACACCTAAAGCTCCACGAGGCTCCGGCAGGGGGTGGTGGCTATCCCTGCTGCACTCTTTCGCCACAACTTTCTCTCACTCTTTCTTCTGTTGGCCTGCTCGCTTAGCCAGCGGGGTGGCATCATTTGAAGGCTAAAACAATGCAAAGCGCATTGTGACCAGCGATGTGTAACAACATCTGATAGCCTGGTCGGTCACGGTGATCACGGTGATATATATATATATATATATATATATATATGTATATATATATTTATTCAGTGGATGTTAAGTGTTTGTCACATACTTTGATAAAATATGGTCTGATATGTGAACAACAAGAGCGCCAACAAAGAATGTCCTCTGTTTTGACAATGTTTCTTCCTTCAAAAATTGGGCACACCCTGGCATTCTTGGAATGCTTTTTTTTTTTGTTTTTTTTTTTCATCATTTCAAGTTTGCAGATAATGCAAGCTTGCACGTAGGAGTGACTGTGTGGTAAGTAGTTTGCTTACCGACCACATGGTTCAGGGTTCAGTCCCACTACGTGGCACCTTGGGCAAGTGTTTTCTACTATTATACACTGTGGTGATCAAAGCCTTGTTTCACCACTCTTTCTCCCACTCTTGAGTGAAAAACACCTAAAGCTCCACGAGGCTCCGGCAGGGGTGGTGGCTATCCCTGCTGCACTCTTTCGCCACAACTTTCTCTCACTCTTCTTCTGTTGGCCTGCTCGCTTAGCCAGCGGGGTGGCATCATTTGAAGGCTAAAACAATGCAAAGCGCATTGTGACCAGCGATGTGTAACAACATCTGATAGCCTGGTCGGTCACGGTGATCACGGTGATATATATATATATATATATATATATATATATATATATATATATTTATTCAGTGGATGTTAAGTGTTTGTCACATACTTTGATAAAATATGGTCTGATATGTGAACAACAAGAGCGCCAACAAAGAATGTCCTCTGTTTTGACAATGTTTCTTCCTTCAAAAATTGGGCACACCCTGGCATTCTTGGAATGCTTTTTTTTTTTGTTTTTTTTTTTCATCATTTCAAGTTTGCAGATAATGCAAGCTTGCACGTAGGAGTGACTGTGTGGTAAGTAGTTTGCTTACCGACCACATGGTTCAGGGTTCAGTCCCACTACGTGGCACCTTGGGCAAGTGTTTTCTACTATTATACACTTGTGGTGATCAAAGCCTTGTTTCACCACTCTTTCTCCCACTCTTGAGTGAAAAACACCTAAAGCTCCACGAGGCTCCGGCAGGGGTGGTGGCTATCCCTGCTGCACTCTTTCGCCACAACTTTCTCTCACTCTTTCTTCTGTTGGCCTGCTCGCTTAGCCAGCGGGGTGGCATCATTTGAAGGCTAAAACAATGCAAAGCGCATTGTGACCAGCGATGTGTAACAACATCTGATAGCCTGGTCGGTCACGGTGATATTATATATATATATATATATATATATATATATATATATATATGAATGATCACATAGAGGCTCCCTCATTGTCTTACATGATTGGATGGCTTTTCTTTATTGCTTTGTTTATGTCAGCTGATGAAGGGGTCCAATTCAAATGTTGCAAAGTTATGAGATCCCTCAAACCCATACTGGGACGGGAAACCTATGTAAAACTTATATTTATGAAGATATATA
>NC_043021.1:5451705-5466705 GCF_006345805.1 Octopus sinensis
ATTTAAAAAAAAATTTAACAATTTTTTTTCCATTTTTAATGCATTTTTTTGCTAATTTTTGGCTATAACTCACTAAAAATGCTTATATAGTTATTTCCCTTACAAACCCGAGCAACGCCGGGCGATACTGCTAGTGTGATATGAAAATGTCTCCTCAAGTCTTGAGAATCTTTTTGGGGATTCTAGTGGAACACAGGATTGTACTTTTGCTCCAGGTTGACAATCCCAATCTTAATTCCAATATCTTTCTATCTCTATAAGCAAATGATTGTCCATTGTATTACACACTGGAGTGTGTGTGTGTGTGTGTGTACACATATACTCTTTACTCTTTTACTTGTTTCAGTCATTTGACTGCGGCCATGCTGGAGCACCGCCTTTAGTCAAGCAACTCAACCCCGAGACTTATCCTTTTGTAAGCCCAGTACTTATTCTATCGGTCTCTTTTGCCGAACCGCTAAGTGACGGGGACGTAAACACACCAGCATCGATCGTCAAGCAATGCTAGGGGGACAAACACAGACACACAACACACACACACACACACATATATATATATATATATATATACATATATACGACAGGCTTCTTTCAGTTTCCGTCTACCAAATCCACTCACAAGGCATTGGTTGACCCGGGGCTATAGCAGAAGACACTTGCCCAAGATGCCACGCAGTGGGACTGAACCCGGAACCATGTGGTTGGTTAGCAAGCTACTTACCACACACACATACACATACAGGGTGTTTGGGTTAATTTTGATGATTTCTCATGTTTCCCTTTTTTTCTTTTTCTTTTTGAAAAGCTTAGGATCTTTTCGGTTGAACGGCAGTTTTTTCTAGCGGTGTCATATGAAATTGTCACCCATAATTATGACCCTAGAATCGATCTATTGCATTTCAATCTCTTTTAGGGTTAGGGTTATGGAGAAGGGTATCTCTTTTTTCTTCACAAATGTAAATAAATCCAATCTGTTTCTTAAATGAGGGACTTATTCATTTGGCACAGAATGCTTTTTAACTCAATAGACGTCATTGATTGGTTGAAATTGCAGAAATATAAGAAAAAAAAAACAACAAATATCTTACAAACCATAGAATTTTCCCAATTAAGCCAAGAGAAAAAGATGTTTTATAAACACACTCTACCAGTATACGAAGTTTAAAAGTGTTTAGTTACGTGGAAATTATTTTAAAAAACTGCCGTTCAAACCGAAAAGACCCCCAGATTGGAAGCTATCTGAATATTGGAAAAGTGTTACCTGTATATCAAAATGCTGACATGATACAGGCAAGTCTTTTCCAATATTCAGATGGTTTTTCAGTCTTCCATGTCAGCTGATTTCTTCTCAACAACAGCAACATGAATCTTTATGCCCTCCAACGCCATCGACCGTTCACCAATGTCTGAAGTTGTTCCGGAACAAAAAAAAAATGGAGACAAGAACTCATCAAATTTATCCCAAACACCATCTGTCTGTCTGTCTGTCTGTGTCTCTGTCTGTCTGTCTGTCTGTCTGTCTGTCTGTCTGTCTGTCTGTGTCTGTCTGTGTCTGTCTGTCTGTGTCTGTCTGTCTCTGTGTCTGTCTGTCTGTCTGTCTGTCTGTCTGTCTGTCTGTGTCTCTGTCTGTCTGTCTGTCTCTGTCTGTCTGTCTCACTGTCTGTCTGTCTGTCTGTCTGTCTGTCGTTTGCGTTTGCGCACGCGCGCTCTAAGCGATTTAGAAAACCATGGTAACGTAGCTGAGGAGAGAGATTCAATATAAACCAGAACGAAGCTTAACTTTACCTAATGTGTGTGCGTGTGTGTGAGGCTTCACCCTCAAAGTTTCCGAGCTAAAGCCTTTAAGCTAATGAATCCCATATGTTGCGCATTCCCGTTGAGATCATAACATGTTTAAATCTATTTACATGTATCGGATTTAATATGATATAATTTAGTTAGTCGGTCTCTTTACACCCCGTAAGTTCCGCCTCAGCACATCTAAATTATATTAACGATACGCGCACACCTGATTTTACTGGCTTTTTTTCATTTTTAATGTAAGGGAAATAACTCTGTATTTACTTGACTTCCACATTCAGAACGTATGTGTGTGTGCGCCGGGTGGAAAAGGACGTGTTATTCGGGTGCCGTTGTAAACCCTTTCTCATAATATTACGTGTATATTCTTTACAGTTACGTATATACGTTTTTTGTTACCCTACATTGCTGAATCACCCATATTATCATATATAGAACATTCAAAATGTGAAAAGACCCTGAAAGTCGTATATATATATATATATATATATATATTTTTACACATCATCTTCCTGATAATTTTAATGTTCACTTTTCCCACATTGCATGGATCGAACGAAATTTACTGGGACAGATTTTCTACGGCCCTTCCTGTCGCAAACACTTATTAATTTCCAAGTAGGATAATATTTCCCCCATGGCTAGACATATTGAGAAATATTGGAAACTAGTAGACATACTAGTTTATAGGCGTAGGAGTGACTGTATGGTAAGTAGCTTGCTTACCAACCACATGGTTCTGGGTTCAGTCCCACTGCGTGGCACCTTGGGCAAGTGTCTTCTATTATAGCCTCGGGCCAACCAGAACCTTGTGAGTGGATTTGGTAGAAAGAAACTGAAAGAAACCTTTCGTGTGTGTGTGTATGTATGTTTGTGTGTCTGTGTTTGTCCCCCCAACATCGCTTGACAACCGATGCTGGTGTGTTTATGGCCCCGTAACTTAGCGATTCAGCAAAAAGAGACCGATAGAATAAGCCAAAATTAGATAGAATACATCACTGGTAGAAATTTTTTTAATTTCCAGAAGTTGATAGTCAAAGTTTACTAAAGTAGGATTTGAACTCATAAACCTGTTTTATGGATTAGAATCTGTAAAGTATCACTACTGTAACTGAATATATATACTTGAGTTATGTATAACTAAATGAATGCAAAATTGTTTATTTGAAAGCTTTAGTTGTGGAAAATAGGTGGAGGCCCAGTGGTTAGGGCAGCGGACTCACGGTCATAGGATCGCGGTTTCGATTCCCAGACCGGGCGTTGTGAGTGTTTATTGAGCGAAAACACCTAAAAGTTCCACGAGACTCCGGCAGGGATGGTGGTGATCCCTGCTGTACTCTTTCACCACAACTTTCTCTCACTCTTTCTTCCTGTTTCTGTTGTACCTGTATTTCAAGGGGCCGGCCTTGTCACTCTCTGTGTCACGCTGAATATCCCCGAGAACTACGTTAAGGGTGCACATGTCTGTGGAGTGCTCAGCCACTTACACGTTAATTTCATGAGCAGGCTGTTCTGTTGATTCGGATCAACTGGAACCCTCATCGTCGTAACTGACGGAGTGCTTCCACCACACAGCTGTGGAAATTACAGATGATCCTATTGTTTTCTTAACCCTTTTACTACAGAAATTAGAGACATTCACTCAAAATTTCATTATCCTTAACTGTGGAAAGCAATTTTATAACCAACCTATTTCATACTTGCACCCACACATAAATATAAGTAGAAACAAATACATCACACACACACACACACATGTACTTTTACATAAAGATAATCTTGTATGGACCCCCTTCTCCTCTTTGGAACTGTCCCCTTTACAATGATATTTCCACAAAAACAATTGCCCCACAATAAGCCAGATATGGTTGATTTACATGCTAAAGGGTTAATATTGATGGTTTAGAACAGTGCTTTTCAAACTTTTTGCTGGAGCGGAACCCCAAGGGAAACATTCCACTGGCTCGAGGAACCCCTGTGCAATAATTTAATAGTCTTATGCACATATATCTGCACAGGAAAATTAAAAATTACTGCCGAATTTAGCAGTTTTGTAACTTCTTGCGGAACCCCTGGACTGTACTGGCGGAACCCTGGTTGAAAACCACTGGTTTAGAACATAAAATGCTAGCAGCTGAAAAACTCTGTTTGGAGATATGTACAAACATATTTCATATCTGTGTGGATAGAGTCCTTCAAAGTTAGGGAGTTTTTATCAAGGACATAGAACAGTAAGAATCTTATTTTGTGTTGGCCCCTTCTTTTTGTTCCCCCTTTTCTAAGGTGCAGGCTTTTAAAACTGTAGAAACTCTGCCAATGTATGCCTCTTGACTTACTTATTAAAGGGTCTTCTACATAAGCAGGACCACCCTAAAACTGAAAAAACAGATCAGGTTTACTATTCTGGAATCTGCTGTTCATTTCTTTACTGAACTGGCATTGTTCCAACTCGTAAACATACTGATGTACATACACATATACAAATGCACGCATACACATTGTCACCCACCCTCTCTCTCTCTCTCTCTCTCTCCCTCTCTCTCTCTCTCTCTCTCCTCTCTCTCTCTCTCTCTCTCTCTCTCTCTCTCTCTCTCCTCTCTCTCTCTCTCTCTCATACTTGCATAGACAGACATGTACACACATTTTGACATACATTCACGCATAAAACTGAGCATCTCTTGTTCATACACAGATGCCAGGTGCACTAATCCGCAAACAGGTATATGCTTCCACACACACACACACCACACACACACACACATAACTTCATAAACAAACACACCAATCACCAAAACATGTACATCCACACATCCAGGCACAAAGATGCAGATGCCTACAGACTCATGGAAACACCCACGCATAAACGTGAACGCATAACCAGACAGGGGAAAACATATCACAAACAAACACACATGTCCAGATACACAAATACATCCACACACATGCACAGGACATATCACAAAATCACACACAGCCATACATATATGCACACATTCACCTGGGTTACGACGATCAAGGAGGACCTCTCCGT
Organism: Octopus sinensis; assembly: GCF_006345805.1. NCBI lineage: Eukaryota > Metazoa > Mollusca > Cephalopoda > Octopoda > Octopodidae > Octopus > Octopus sinensis. The sequence goes on from NC_043021.1 coordinate 5,456,537, forward strand.
GCTCACGGGACCACAGGTGGTCAGCCTGCACCGATGGGACCGTGACTGGCTCGCTATCTCCAGTGAACTGGCGCAGGACTGTCGTGCGTGGGCTGCCATGGTTCGAGATGCCTCAAGGGTGGTAGAAGAAGCAGACTCAACCCAAACCAGGGTGAATGTCGCCACAAGTACAATTAAGTAGTACACATTCACATGTAGTCTCCTCCATCCACACATTGATGATGTGTACTTCCACACTAAGAAACACACATACACAGACACGTTCTGAGTTCAAATTCTGCCGAGGTCGACTTTGCCTTTCATCCTTTCGGGGTCGATGAATTAAGTACCAGTTACGCACTGGGGTCGATGTAATCGACTTAATCCCTTTGTCTGTCCTTGTTTGTCCCCTCTGTGTTTAGCCCCTTGTGGGTAGTAAAGAAATAGGTATTTCGTCTGCTGTTACGTTCTGAGTTCAAATTCTGCCGAGGTCGACTTTGCCTTTCATCCTTTCGGGGTCGATGAATTAAGTACCAGTTACGCACTGGGGTCGATGTAATCGACTTAATCCCTTTGTCTGTCTTTGTTTGTACCCTCTGTGTTTAGCCCCTTGTGGGTAGTAAAGAAATAGGTATTTCCTCTGCCGTTACGTTCTGAGTTCAAATTCTGCCGAGGTCGACTTTGCCTTTCATCCTTTCGGGGTCGATGAATTAAGTACCAGTTACGCACTGGGGTCGATGTAATCGACTTAATCCCTTTGTCTGTCCTTGTTTGTCCCCTCTGTGTTTAGCCCCTTGTGGGTAGTAAAGAAATAGGTATTTCGTCTGCTGTTACGTTCTGAGTTCAAATTCTGCCAAGGTCGACTTTGCCTTTCATCCTTTCGGGGTCGATGAATTAAGTACCAGTTATGCACTGGGGTCGATGTAATCGACTTAATCCATTTGTCTGTCTTTGTTTGTCCCCTCTGTGTTTAGCCCCTTGTGGGTAGTAAAGAAATAGGTATTTCCTCTGCCGTTACGTTCTGAGTTCAAATTCTGCCGAGGTCGACTTTGCCTTTCATCCTTTCGGGGTCGATGAATTAAGTACCAGTTACGCACTGGGGTCGATGTAATCGACTTAATCCCTTTGCCTGTCCTTGTTTGTCCCCTCTGTGTTTAGCCCCTTGTGGGTAGTAAAGAAATAGGTATTTCGTCTGCTGTTACGTCTGAGTTCAATTCTGCCGAGGTCGACTTTGCCTTTCATCCTTTCGGGGTTGATGAATTAAGTACCAGTTATGCACTGGGGTCGATGTAATCGACTTAATCCCTTTGTCTGTCCTTGTTTGTCCCCTCTGTGTTTAGCCCCTTGTGGGTAGTAAAGAAATAGGTATTTCTCTGCCGTTACGTTCTGAGTTCAAATTCTGCCGAGGTCGACTTTGCCTTTCATCCTTTCGGGGTCGATGAATTAAGTACCAGTTACGCACTGGGGTCGATGTAATCGACTTAATCCCTTTGTCTGTCTTTGTTTGTCCCCTCTGTGTTTATCCCCTTGTGGGTAGTAAAGAAATAGGTATTTCCTCTGCCGTTACGTTCTGAGTTCAAATTCTGTTGAGGTCGACTTTGCCTTTCATCCTTTCTGTTGTATGTATGTATGTGTGTGTGTATATATATATGTGTGTGTGTGTACATGTGCATATACATGTATGTATATGTGTGTGTTTATGTGTTTGTTCCCCCACCATTGCTTGATAACTGGTATTGGTTTGTTTATGTCTCTGTAGCTTAGTAGTTCAGGAAAAGGGACAGACAAAATAAATTCTAGACTTGGAAAGATAAGTACTGGGTTCGATTTGTTCAGCTAAACCTTTCAAAGACAATGCCCCTGCATGGCCACAGCCCACTTTTGGTCCTTTACTGAAACAGGTGAAAGACCAATCTGGTACTGGTGGTATGTCCTTTCATCTGTTACATTCTGAAAAGATCTACCATGTTGTCAAAGAGTGGTTTTGCCATGAGGACCCCCTAGCCTGTCTCCACACATGCATGACTACGTAGGGACCGAAAACAATTAGCAAAAGCATGGTACGATGGTACCAAGCGATGGTTGCTTGTGAGTGACAGCTGTAGTTCGTTCTTTTTTTACTCTCTCTTTACTCCTTTACTTGTTTCAGTCATTTGACTGCGGCCATGCTGGAGCACCACCTTTAATCGAGCAAATCGACCCCGGGACTTATTCTTTTGTAAGCCCAGTACTTATTCTATCAATCTCTTTTGCCGAACCGCTAAGTAACGGTGACATAAACACACCAGCATCGGTTGTCAAGCAATGCTAGGGGGGACAAACACAGACACACAAACACACACGCGCATATATATATATACATATATACGACAGGCTTCTTTCAGTTTCCGTCTACCAAATCCACTCACAAGGCTTTGGTCGGCCCAAGGCTATAGTAGAAGACACTTGCCCAAGGTGCCACGCAGTGGGACTGAACCCGGAACCATGTGGTTGGTAAACAAGCTACTTACCACACAGCCACTCCTGCGCTTATACTGTGTATAAAAAAACACACACACACACACACACAAAAAAAATATTTCATTTTGAAATCCTTCCTTCTAGTCGTGTAGTCTTTCAGTAGCTGAAAATAGCAATGAGAGCCTCTCTGATTACACCAGTAAGGTTTGCATGTATGCATGCCCGCATGAGCTCTGCTAGCTGTTTCTCCTAGGCTTGCATGTCAGTCGAGTGAGTGGTGCTACATAATATACCCTGACACTGTTACCAGATTTTGTTTTCGATGTTTGAATAACAAGGGATTTCTGTTTATGGTGAATTCTAGGTGTTGGGATCTATTTCTAGCTTTCATTGGCATTCCAGAAGACTCCCCTAACATAGTTGCACATCTGCTCAACTGTTTATCCATCCATCCATCCATTTGTCTATCTATCTATCTATCTATCTATCTATCTATCTATCTATCTATTTCTATCTATCTATCCATCCATCCCTATCTATCTATCTATCCATCTCTATCTATCTATCTATCTATCTATCTATCTATCTATCTATCTATCTATCTATCTATCTATCTATCTATCTATATCTATCTATCTCTATCTATCTATCCATCCATCTATCTATCTATCTATCTATCTATCTATCTATCTATCTATCTATATCTATCACTCTCTCTCTCTCTCTCTCTCTCTCTCTCTCTATCTATATCTATATATCTATATCTATCACTCTCTCTCTCTCTCTCTCTATCTAATCTATCTGTCTGTATGTGTCTTATTTATCTATGTATCTACTTATGTGCATGTGTGTGTATATGTGTGTATGTGTCTTTATATGAACTGCCTGTCTATCAAAATACTTGCACACATATATGCATGTGAAATATACATATGCACTTATGTCTGTATACATATGAGTGTACATACACGTGTACATACACACACACACACACACACACATGAGTGGCTTCTTTCAGTTTCCATTCACCACATCCACTCACATGACTATGGTCGGTCCAGTTCTATGCCAGGAGGTGCTTACCCAGGGAGCCAAGGTGTGTGGACTGAGACCGATACCAGGCAAATGGAAAGCAAACTTCTTAACCACACACACGTGTGCACGTACACACACAAGCTCATCTGTGTGTGTGGGTGTGAGTGTGTATATAAACACACATATACACATACACATACACATAATGTGGGTATAGAATGTAAACGTTTGTGTGTGAGTGAAAAACAGTAGTGTGTGTGTGAGAGAGAGAGATGTATAGTGTGTGTGTGTGAGAGAGAGAGAGATGTATAGTGTCTTTGTGTGTGTGTGTGAGAGAGAGATGTATAGTGTCTTTGTGTGTGTGTGTGTGTATATATGTAAAGGAGTGGTTTCATATAGGTTGGCCTGTGTGTGTGTGTCTGTGTGCCTCTATATGCATGTGTGTGTGTGTGTGTGAACGTAATGTATGTTGTAAGGAGAAAGTGAGAGAGATAAAGAGATAGATATATAGTTAGATAGAGAGAGATATTGATAGATAGAGAGAGATAACAAAGAGAGCAAAAAAAACCACCTTTCTAGAATCTTAGAGCATTATAATGATGTTATCTTGGAGGAAATCCTGGGGAGTTTTTTTTTGTTTTTTTATGAGAAAAACAGAAGACTGACACAGATATGGATCCCCAATGATAAACAATTTTGCAAATATCGCTGCTGCTGCTGCTGCTGTTGCTAATGGTCTGCATGGTGATGCTAATGATATTGATAATACTGACAATATAAGGGCGGCGAGCCGGCAGAAACGTTAGCGCGCTGGGCGAAATGCTCAGCGGTATTTCGTCTGTCGTTACGTTCTGAGTTCAAATTCCACCGAGGTTGACTTTGCCTTTCATCCTTTCGGGGTCGATTAAATAAGTACCAGTTATGCACTGGGGTCGATGTAATCGACTTAATGCTTTTGTCTGTCCTTGTTTGTAACCTCTATGTTTAGCCCCTTGTGGGCAATTAAGAAATAGCTATTTCGTCTATCGTTACGTTCTGAGTTCAAATTCCACCGAGGTCGACTTTGCCTTTCATCCTTTCAGGGTCGATAAATTAAGTACCAGTTACGCACTGGGGCCGATGTAATCGACTTAATGCCTTTGTCTGTCCTTGTTTGTCCCCTCTATGTTTAGCCCCTTGTGGGTAATAAAGAAATATATAATACTGACAATATTGAAGGGGAAGATGATTGTGATCATGCTGTTGATGATAGTGATGATGATAATTCCAGTAATATCTCAGATGATTATGATTGCAGATATGATGATGATGATGATGGTGGTGGTGATATGATAGTTTCTCTGTTCATCACTGGTCATGTATTTATGAGTTAAAGCAAAGACGAGGTTGTTGATTTTAAATAATTACGTGCACATGTGATAAAAATAATTTAGTGGTGAGAGCAGTATTAGTGCCAAAAGGTACTCTTAATGTGGTTGTCTTGTTAGAGTACTGAATACTGTGGCATTAGCCTCTATATGAGAGGTTCCCTCATATAGATACATGGTGCATGTTGGCACTAACACATATAGCATAGCAGACGGGAGTCATTTGATATGGGTACTGGAACTGCCAGATCACATACTTTCAGTATGCTGCACTTCTTCAGTGGCAAACTTCTAGTGATTGCATATCAGCCAAGTCTTGCTGTTATGATATTGTTGCTGATGTTGCAAATAGCCAGCAGGCTTATTAACCCTTTCGTTACCAACCCGGCTGAATCCGGCATTGGCTCTATGGTACAAATGTCTTGTTTTCATAAGTTTTGAATTAAAATCTTCCACCAAACCTTTGTCACAATTTATGTTCCTAACACTAGCTGAATGATAATACTAAGTTATTTTACTAAATTCTTTGTTATATTTAAAATTAACTGAAAGAAACACAGAGCATCTCAAAATAAATATGGAAACAAAAGGGTTAAAGAAATTATTACTTGTGAAGGGAGCTGTATTCATACCAAAAGGCAAACTTTATATCCGACTTGATGTGAATGTGTTCTTAGAATACTAAATACTGCAGTATTTGCCTTGAGAGGTCCTCTCATAATAGACACACACCTTTTGGTGCTAATATTGCTTTGGTTCTTAACGATTATTTTTTAATAAGCTTGCTGGCTATTTACCACATCAGTGACTGAAATGGCACCAATATTCTATAAATCATGGGAGCAAAATTTGGCTGGTATGTGGTCACAGGATGCCTGCCACTGAGGAAGTGCAGTACACTGAAATCAGGTGATCTGTCTGTACAGGTGCCTATATGAGATGATTCTCATCTGCTATGCTATATGCGTCTGTGCTTTTAAGGACCATGCATCCATATGAGAGGACCTATCAAAGGGAACACAACAGCATTCAATGTTCTAACAAGACATCCACATATGTGATATTTAGATTATCAATACAGTTGTTTCAGTTGAGATTTTAACTGCTATTCAAGCGAGGTCGTTGCCAGTGCCACTGGTCTGGCTCCTGTATAGGTGGCACATAAAAAGCACCATTTGAGCGTGGCCGTTGCCAGTACCACCTGACTGGCCCTCGTGTCGGTGGCATGTAAAAGCACCCACTACACTCTTGGAGTGATTGGCGTTAGGAAGGGCATCCAGCTGTAGAAACTCTGCCAGATCAGATTGGAGTCTGGTGCAGCCATCTGGTTCGCCAGCCCTCAGTCAAATCATCCAACCCATGCTAGCATGGAAAGCGGATGTTAAACAATGATGGTGATTCTGATGATGATCACAGTATTTTCTGGCTAATTTCTTCATTCAATCCATCCATCTATTGACTGTATATTTCCCTTAAGAAAGCAAAGGTGTGTAGCCTAGTGTTAGGGTTTTCGCACGCAGTATCTTATGGTCACAGTTTCAATTCCCAGACTGATAGGTGTGTTGTGTACTTGGGCAAAGAATTTCATTTCACATTGTTCCGGTTCACTCAGGTGTAAATGAGTTCCAGCAATAGCTGGGAAATTATCCCTGCAAATGGGCCAGTGTCCCCTTTAGTGGGGAGTGTTGAAATCTCAGTCACTTATATCCCTTAGAAAGTTAACTCTGGGCCATATGAGTCCTCAGGCTCAAGACAGACTTAAAGTCTAAGTCTTAAAAATAATTACAAAAAACCCCCTGCAAAACAATGTCTCAGTTGTGTATATGTGTGTATTCATCTAACCCATGCTAGTTAGGAAAAAATGGATGTAAATCAAAGAAAGAAACGAGCGTATTTTACAACTTTCTCAATTTGAGGGCAACTTTTCTCTCATCAACCTCTGAGACCTTGAAAAAGATTTCGAGGACTGCCTTCTTTCCTTCTTTCATTAACTCACAAAATCCAACCCCAAAAATAAGCACACACACGTACACACACACACACACACACACACACACACACACACACACACACACAACACACACCACACACCCACACACACACAACACCTCTGGTGGTGGTGATGGTGGTTGGTAGCTGAGATGATGATGATGGTGGTGATGGTGGTGTGGTGGTGGTTGGCAGCTGAGATGGAGATGATGGTAGTGGCAGTGGTGATGGTGATGGTGGTTGTGGCTGGTTGCTAGATGGTATTGATGATGGTGTTGGTGGTTGGCAGCTGGGATGGTGGTAGTGGTGGATGTGGTGATGGTGCTGGTGGTGGTGGTGGTTGATGGTGCTGATGATGTATTACGGAGCATCTAAAATGCTTACACAGTGTGTCAGTGGCGTGCTTGCTTCGTGAAAGTCTCCACCAAAGTCTCTGGTATTATTCCTCGACATTATTTCTGGTGGTGGGGGTGGGGGTACGGCAAGGTAGGGTGGGGGTGGGGGTGGGGTTCATTGGCTGCCGATCAGCTGTTAGTGTAATAAAAGTTTTGGCAATCCTCCCTTCTTCTATGTCTTGATGACGTGACCCGGGGTTTGTCTTGTCTTTTTGGCTATTTTGATCGACCAAGAATTTGAAGGGTGGTGGGCATAGGCATATGCGGTGGTACAGTTTTACTCTTGTTTCAGCCCCTCTTTTCACTCTCTCTCTCATCCTTTCTCTCTCTCTCTCACTCTCTCTCTCTCTCACACACATCCTCTCTCTCTCTCATCCTCTCTCTCTCTCTCATTCTCTGTCTCTCTCTCATTCTCTCTCTCTCCCCACTTCCCTAATCTGTCTCTCCTCCTCCCTCTCATTCGCTCTCTTATCCTCCCTCTCCTACATCTCTCTCCCCACTCCCTTCTCCCTCACCCTTGCCACCTCGTTTTCTTGTCTCTTTCCCATCCTTCCCACTCTCTATCTCTACCTATCCTCCCCTCTCTCTCTCTGTCTCTCCCCTCCTCCCTTCCCCATTTCTCTCCATCTTTCCCTCTGTCTACTCCTCCCCCTTCACATCTCTCCCTATCCTTCCCTCTTTCTATCCCTCTCCTCTCCTCATCTTTCCCACTCTATCACTTCCCCATCCACCCCTCCCCATTTTCCCTCCCTCTCCCCTCCCATTCTCTACTTCACTCCTCCACCCTCCTCTCTCTCACTCTCTCTCTCTCTACTTCTGTTTGTTTTTCTTGCTCAGCTTCTTATATTTTTTAGTCCAAAATTTTTTCACCTCTCGTCCTTCCTGCTCTCGTCTCTCCTCGCTCCTCGCTCTCTCTCGCTCTCCTCTCCCATATTTTGTGCATGCACACATGAGTGTGTATGTCACCCACCACCACCACCACCATCATCATCATCATCATCATCATCATCATAAGTTTACTTTTCCAGCCTTCCATGGGTCAGCTGGAATTTGTTGAAGTCTTCGTACCAGGTGCTCTTCCTGTCACTCACTCTTCCATTTCTAAATCAGGTGATATTTCCTCATGGCCCAGACAGGTTTCTTGCAGCTGGTTCAGAATGAACGATTGCTTACATGATGGCGGTACTTGTTTACAACTATTGTACAATATCAAGACGAGGACACACAGACACACAGACAAAACATACTTGTGTATGAGCAAAGCCAACGCCAGCATTGCGACCAACATTGTGCAAGCATGAAGGCACGCTGGCAAAATGTTGCTCCCCTAAATGGAAACCTTAGCTCTCATTGTGGTTTTGTTGCATGGAGCAAAGCAAGCCTTACTGTCCGCTCAAGAAAACATGTAGTAAATGAGCCACAAGTAGTTGAGCAAACTGAGTCTTCAATTTGTTGCCAAAAGGTTTGCAAGGCACCAATAGGCCTCAAGAGACATATTCTTGACCATAGAACACAATTGCTGCCTTGTTTTACTGAACTCTCATTTGTCATTCATGACAAGAGAGTCCATCATATATGTGTATCTATCTGTCTGTCTGTCCTCTCTCTCTACACACACACACACACACACACACACCGACGATTTCATCTCAATCGAAGGAGAGGGGCTTTCTCCGTCCGGGCTGCAGATCCGTGGAATAAGCTGGCGGACGAAATAGTGAAGATGCTGACGACCGTTCGGTTCAAAGTCTCTCTTGACCAGAAATGACCTGAACTCTTTGCATGAACACCCTCCCTGTACATAACTCCATGTCTCCCTACATGGCCTTGCTTTTTGCTTTTTGAGCCAAAAAATTAACTTAACTTAACACACAGATATACAACCGGTTTCTTTTAGTTTCTGTGTAACATTTCCATTCATGGAGCTTTGGTCACACATGCATATATACTCTCTCTCTCTCTTTTACTTGTTTCAGTCAGTTGACTGTGGCCATGCTGGAGCACCGCCTTTAGTCGAGCAACTTGACCCCGGGACTTATTCTTTGTAAGCCCAGTACTTATTCTATCGGTCTCTTTTGCCGAACCGCTAAGTGACTGGGACATAAACACACCAGCATCGGTTGTCAAGCAATGCAAGGGGGACAAACACAGACACAGACACACACACACATATATATATATATATATACATATATACGACGGGCTTCTTTCAGTTTCTGTCTACCAAATCCACTCACAAGGCTTTGGTCGGCCCGAGGCTATAGTAGAAGACACTTGCCCAAAGTGCCACGCAGTGGGACTGAACCCGGAACCATGTGGTTGGTAAGCAAGCTACTTACCACACAACCCCTCCTGCGCATATATGCATGTGTGTGTGTGTATAGATACGAGTTGTAGTGTGTTATTCATCTACACAAGGAACTGTGCCTCATGTAGATGAGTAAACACATTATAATATAACAACCAAAATGTATTCTAAGACAAACAAGCAAAACAAATTAAAACTCAAGGTCTCTTTTGACAAGTCACATGATGAGACACATCTGTGTCTAAGATGCACCACAGCTGTTTTGTACAGCACCTCACCCACAGGGCACCAGTGCACGGTGGGTCGTAAATATCGTAGCGAGTAATAAAGAATCACATGAATTCCATTTTCTTGCTCTCCTATTTTATATATGTATTATGCATGTTACTCATGCTGTATGTCATCACATCAAAAGCTTCCATCTGTTTTTCCATGCTGGCATGGGTTCGGTGGTTTGCCACAGTCTGCATCATCATCATCATCATCATACACACACACACACACACACAACACAACACACACAGACACACATACAACACACACACACACAACATACACACAACACACACACAACACACACACACACAACACACACAGACACACATACAACACACACACACACAACATACACACAAC
>NC_043021.1:5471705-5486705 GCF_006345805.1 Octopus sinensis
TCTGTGTGTGTCTGTGTGTATGTGTAAACAAATGTATGTTGGACTTAAATTCTAACACGAGGGAGTTTTGAGTACTGTAATGCTTGTTTTTTGTACCCTAAAATAAACAAGCTGTATATATATATGTGTGTGTATATATGTGTGTATATATATATATATATATATATATATATAGGTGCATGCATAGCTCTGTGACTTAGAAGCTTACTTCCCACCCATGTGGTTTTGGGTTCAGTCCTACTACACAGAACCTTGGGCATGTTTCTTTTATTTAAGCACCAAAGTATTGTGACTGGATATAGTGGACAGAAGCTGAAAGAAACTACATATATATATATATTTGTGTGTGTGTGTGTGTTTGTGTATATATATATATATATATATTTCGTTTTTGGATTTGGTTTGCAAGATTCTTTATTTGAGTTCATGTATTGAAGCATATTCTGTTGTGCATACGTATGCAAACACATGCTCACACACACACACATACATAGAAAATACACACACATATATACATACATACACATGCAAACATACACTCACACACACACTTACATGCGTACATGCATGCATGTATAGGCACACACACACACCACACACACTGACCCACACACATGCGCACAAACAAACAAAAGGGAACGCAGTGTAAATAACGGACAGAGCCAAGACTATTGAAAAGGTTGCATGATGCAATGAAAATTTTAGGAAAATAAAAATAACAAAAAAGTGGAAATTTTACAAATCCACAATTTTTCAGTTCAAGGGGTCGTGGGTGCACATCTTTACATTTCCCCAGTCACCCCGCAAAGCCATTTAAAAATCAATAGAAGTGACTTTTTTGTGAATTTTCTATCCAAAACCCAATCAAAATGCCTGAAACTTGATACGCCAATTGAATGCCAGCTAGCTGTATGTGATTGGTCGGAGATTTGGACAGTACTTGCGTGTATGTGTGCCTGCACACAGCTGTATATGCATGCACTAGCACTATGACCCGGCGTTGCTGGGTCATAGTGCTAGTATTATATATATATATTATATATATATATATATGAAGAAAAAAGCATACTCTTTACAGTAGTGTAGAGATTAATAATGTATTTTGTTTTGGTTGAGTTATGACAAGTCATGAGTCATAACTTGCCTGAAGATCTTGTGCACCCACAGGTGAAAACTCAGATTGGCAAGAAACTGACTCAACCAAAATAGTGTGTGTGTGTCTGTGTGTGTGAATATTCTTCTCCTTGTCTTGTAATACTTACTGATTGTAAAAAGAAGTCAGCGTCTGTTTTGTTTACAATCCATCATAAAAGTATATCTGGGCTGTTCAGGGGGAAACCTTACTTTGCTTAAAAACAGGTGAAGGTTGGTGACAAGAAAAGCAACAAGCCCTAGAAAAATTGTATGCACACACACACACACACACACACATGCACATACAGAGATATACACACAATGGGCTTCCATGCAGTTTCCATCTACTAAATGCACCGATAAGGTGTCAGTTGGCCCAGGGCTGTAGTGGAAGACACTTGCCAAAGGAGCCATGCAGTGGGTCTGAACCTAAAATCATATGCTTACAATATGCAACATTTATATATATATATATATATACACCTACGAATATCTGTCTGCACAGTTATATACTCACACACTCATACACTTGCACTTATACACTCACATACTCATATTCTTGCAAATACACCCCCACACACACACACACATAGAGACACAAAGCCATATCTTTATACATGCAGATTTATACATGTGCACTCATATGCACTCACTCCTTCACATTGACACACATGCACACACATATACAGATGCACACGCACACACATATGCAGATGCACACATGCAGATGCACACACACATATAATATTACTAATGACTTTTTTACTTGGCAGAGAGGAAATGACAGGAAGGAAACTATATCTGCTAAGTAATTTATTTATTTGAGGCTACACAAAACAAGCACTATATACACACATCTAATATATATATATATATTATATATATATATATATATATATATATATATATATATATACATACATATATATATATATATATATATATCTATATATATATATATATATACATATATATATATATATATTATATATATATATATATATACATACATACATATACATATATATATATATATATATATATATGTATATTTACACACATACACAACATACACATCTATATCTGTATATCTGTCTGTCTGTCTGTCTGTCTCTCTATATATATATATACCCACACCCAACCACCCACTCGCTCTCTCTCTCTCTCTCTCTCTCCATCCTTCATGAAGTGATGCTGTCTGGATTTCATCTTAACCATTCTTACTGAATACCAGAGCAACATACCTGAGAAGTAGCTGTTATTTAAGTTTCACTGATCTATGCAAGTTTCTCAAACTTTATCTTTGAAACGTCTGCTCGTGTTGCCACTCAAACTTTGGCTTGTGTTTCGATGGTGCTATTCTCTGAGATTTGTTCAATTAATATTTCTGTGTGTGTGTGTGTGTGTGTGAGAGAGAGAGAAAGAAAGAGTGTGTGTGTGTCTCTTGTGCTTTGTCTTTGTTATTCCCCTCCCATCAGTAATTATCTTCCATCTGTTTCGAACATAAGAAAACCTATTATTATGGAACTTTTATCTACTGAAATACTAAAATCTTGTGTGTTAAAAATATTATCATTCATTTGATAAGATTTTTGCGAAATAAATGAAAAGTGAAAGAAAGAAAGAAAAATTTGATTTATTAAATGAAAGCGGCTTGATACGGGTGGTCTTGTGCAGGTGGGTTGGTATGATGGTACAAGAGCTGTTTTTTTTTTTTTATGCTGGATGGGTGTGTTGGTTGTTGAAAGCGTTAACATTTAAGATTATCTAAAGTAGATATTCGACCCCTCAAAAAAAAAAAAAAATTATAAAAAAGATGTTTGATGTCCCTTGATTCATGTTAATTTAAACAGAACTGTCTCCTTATTTTTGGCAACCACTTAATTCCTCTGACGAATTGTGTATTTTTATATCTGTATAGTCGGTTGTGCTCTCTTGAAGAAGATCACACACACAAATATGTATATATTGTCAAGATACAGCCATACTCCATAGAGTATATCATAACTGGTGGTAGTCTTAGTAAGGTGTTTTTCATCAAAGTGTTCAACAGATTCTATTATCTGGGGAGAGTGATTTTCTTTTTGTGCCTTATTATGTAACACACTCACCGGTAAAATTTCCACTTTTTTCTTATTTTTATTTTCCTAAAATTTTCGTTGTGTCTTGCAACCTTTTCAATAGTCAAAAGGTTGCAACACGCAATGAAAATTGCTGGAGACTATAGTAGAAAACACTTACCCAAGGTGCCATGTTGTGGGACTGAACTCAGAGCCCATTGTGTATATATATATATATATATGTATGTATGCGTGTGTGTGTTTGTATTTTTGTGCATCTGTGTTTGTCCCCCAACATCGCTTGACAACCGATGCTGGTGTGTTTATGTCCCCGTCACTTAGCAGTTTGGCAAAAGAGACCAATAGAATAAGTACTAGGTTTACAAAGAATAAGTCCTGAGGTCAATTTCTTTGACTAAAGGTGGTGCTCCAGCATGGTCGCAGGTAAATGACTGAAACAAGGGAAAGAGTAAAAGAGTACCATTCAATTACTGGGGTTGATGGTATTGACCGGCCGATTGCTCTCAAAATTGTGCCAATGATCTAGAACAATTGTTAGCACATTGGACAAAATGGTTAGCAGTATTTCTTCCTGCTCTTTATGTTCAAATTCTGCTGAGTTGACTCTGTCTTTTATCTTTTTGAGCTTGATAGAAGTACCAGTCATGCACTGGGGTTGATGTAATGAACTTGCTCCCTCCATGAAATTGCTGGCGTTGTGCTAAAATTTGAAACCATTATTATTAATATTGTTCGACTTTCCTTTCTGGTTAGATAAAATAACTATCAGTCAAATACTGGGCTTGATGTAACTGACTTGCCCCTTCTCTTAAAATTGCTGGCCTAGTGCCAAAAATCGAGTCAATTATTATTAATATTGTTTTTATTATTATTTTCAGATGCCCTTTTGGCTGACCTGCAGTCTACAACCGCGCACATTTCGTCATTCCAGCAGCAACAGGCGGAACAGGAACAATACCAGAATCGGCGGCCAGACATAGTGAGTTCACAGTCGTCTCCGCGCACATCCACCCCATCACCTCTCCCCTCCCAGCTCACCGACCACAACGACACGTCACAGCTGAGGCGCAATGACAAAGTAAGTTAATCTTCTCACCCTCAACATTGAAATAGTGACCAAGTGGACAGACAAGACCAGGAACCTGTTGTGTGTGTGTGTGTGTGTGTGTGTGTGGAGAAATAAAGTATTTACCTGATTCTAGCTTTTTGCGTCTGAGATAGAATTTTTGAGGTCTCAGACACCTTAAAAGTAATCATTACTGCTTGGGATTAAATTTTAGACCCTCAGATTGCTTAGAAAATAATCATCTCTGTTTGGGACTAAATTGTAGGGGTTTGGATGTCACCAAAACTAGTCACCCTTGTTGGGATTGAATATTAGGGTCTCTGATGACCCTTTTGTATTTTACCTCTTTGTTTTGCACCCTCACTCCCAAACAATTCTCCCAATCCAGAGCTGCAACCCTCTGGAGATCATCCTTACTAAACCTCATTCACACTGATCTCACTTGTCTGGAAATGCCTTTTATAGGCCATTAGCTATGGATACTGCCCCTCATCATTCTCTAAATTATAATAAAGTAAAATTCACTTTGAAATTCAGAAAGAATTCCGACCCCAGTCATGTGACCCTGGGCTGTCTAAGGACTGCCTTAATGTATGTAATGTCAAAACAAGGAAACACACACGTACAACAGGTTTCTTTCAGTTTCCATCTACCAACTCCACTCACAAGGCTTTTGGTTAGCCTGGGGCTTTAGTAGAAGGTCCTTTCTTGAGGCACCACACTCTGTGATTAGGAAGTAAAGTCAAAGCTGTGTGGTCAGAAAGCAAACTTCTTAGCTGCAGTCACACCTGCCCCTCTAAGGTTCCTTGTGGGTATTTAGTGGTGTTTATATGGACCTAGATTTTAAATTCCTGGTTGTTTCATCTACACACAATTGATTGACCTGCAGATGTCCAGGTTGGTCACTGGCCACATCAACCTCACCAGTCTGGGTTTAGGCATTACTCTTCTTGTGCCAATATTATTAAAAATCTGTAAAATAACAATAGTACCCAGTCTAATAATTGTGTATCTTTCTTTCCTCTAAATCCAGGCTCATGGGTGTCCCAGTTTGAAACAGCACATTGTCCAAGAGAACTCCACTCACCATCACCACCATCACCACCTTCATCATCATCAACAGCAGCAACAACAACAGCAGCATCATCACAGCTACAGCAGCGAAAGGACATCTAGTAGCAGTAGCAACAGTGGTGCCACCTATCATCAGGAGAGAAGCAGTGCTAGTTCAACCCTTTCTCAATCCAGTCTGCCGGGACTCAGTCCTGTAGGTTACAACAAACCAATCGGATCCGGTTCGGTGAGCAGCGGCAGCAACAGCAGTCTTGGTGCCAACGCCAGTTCACAGATGTCGTCGACAATCAACAGCAACCTGTCAGAGCTTGACCAGCTCTTGCAGGATTTGAACTCTGCTCACTTCCTGGATGAAGTCAATCGTAGAACCAATTGTAAGTCATTTCTCTTTTCGTTTTCTTTCAAAGAATTAAAATGACACAGCATGCATGTAAGGCGCAGATACACATTGTAAGCACATTACACAAGTTCATATTAAGCTATCTCACACACACAGAGGTTGGAAAGAAAGTCCTGTTGTTAGTTAGTTAATTTTTTGGCTCAAAAAGCAAAGAGCAAGGCCATGTAGGGGGACATGGAGTTATGTACAGGGAGGGTGTTCATGTAAAGAGTTCAGGCCACTTGTGGTCAAGGGAGACTTTGAACCGAGCGGTCGTCGGCATCTTCACTATCTCGTCCGGCAGCTTATTCCACGGATCCGCAACCCGGACGGAGAAAGCCCCTCTCCTTCGATTGAGATGAAATCGTCGCGGATAGAGCTTTTCGGAGTGACCCTGCAGCCAACGCTCTGGAGCAGGAGTGAAGAACAGCTCTTTCGAGAGGTTACACTTTCTGCTTATGATGTTGTATTTCAAGATAGGAGAGTAACAGTTCTTTGGTCATTATTGATATATTTAATCAAGATATTGACAACACAATCTCTCATTTACTGGGCAAATTGTTGATCTTTCAGATTTAAAGCTTTTCAAGTTTTGAAGCAAAGAAACGTTCGATATCATTTTTAACATCTTCACAATTAAGAAACTAAACAATTGCAGCGTGAAACGTGTTTATGAGCCATTTAAGAAACACACAAAAACTATTAGATTCACTTCAAAATTAAAATTTAATTTGTCAAAATATTTTCGTCGCTTTGAGACAGCGACTTATTCACTGACAAAACTTCGTGCAGGTCACGGTCTCAATGCGATGAAAATATTTTGACAAATTAAATTTAAATGTTGAAGTGAATCTAACAGTTTTTTTGTGTGTTTCTTAAATGGCTTATAAACACCTTCCATGTTGCAATTGTTTTCGTTCGAGCACACGATCTCAGATCAAGTCACTTGCTATGCAAGTACATCTCTGTAATTAAGAAACTGTTTTCCCTCTAAATAATGTTGCAATGATTTGAAAAGATGATTGCCAGACGGAGCTAGGTCAGGAGAGGGATACACTTATATAGGTGTAAGTACTCTTAGATGCACTCTGTGTGAAATAGGAGTAGAAAGATGGGGTGGTCACTGAGGGAACGTCTTTGATCAGAGTTCTGTTCAATCCAAGTCAGCTATCATCATTGTCATCATAATCATCACCATCGTTATCATCATCATCTCATCCGTATTATCATTGTCATCATCATCATTGTCGTTGTTGTCACCATCATCACCACCACCACCACCACCATTGTCATCGTCATCATTACCAATGTAAACAAATTTCTTAAACAAAAGCAACAAAATAAAACTAAATATTATAATTTGTGATAAATATTTATTTTTTATTTTCATTGATCATATTCTTTTTTTTTGTATTTTTTCTACAACTGCAGCTAATCAATCTCAGTTTGTTAATGGAAACTCCCAAAGGGTGGTCACATCTCCTGGCCAAGTTCCATCGTCAACTGGGAGCCAACCTGTTCAACCCCCTGTTGCCCCCAAACCAAACCGTGTCGAAACCAACAACAGAGCTAATGTGGATGCCATGTTGCACGAACTGGACCATGGAGTCCCGCCCCCTCCCGCTGGGTAAGTTCTCTAAGCCACGCCCACCTTTGATTTCATTGGCTGGTTGTTGTTAGTGTCTGAATTCTTGTTTTGTATTTTTGGTCTTGATATTTTTTTTCATTTATTTCCATTTCTTTTTCCATCTTTGCTAATGTCTGAGAATTCTTCAGGCTGTGTTCTCTTGAAAGTCAGGAACGATGCTGCCAATAGATCACCAGGGTTAAGGTGCCTCATGATAATGATTACTGAGGCACCTCAACATATCTACATGAGGCGCTTCATGATGGATATTTCTTAATATTTCATAACTATATTTTTTTGCTTGTTCCACCACCATTTTTGTTTGTATATTCAGTAAAATGAAAACCATTTATATATACTGCAGATATAGATCGGATTTAGCTGACTCTGTCACCCTTACATTTTCAAACAGAAATTGAGTTGGGTGTATCGGTGCTTCCATAGATCTTTGTGTAATAATGTCTTGCTGTCTTGGGTAAATGTTTCATGACAGATAATCTACTTAAATCCATTTGGAGATTTGTTTTTTTTTTGTATTTTTGTATTATTTTTTTGTTTTTATGTCATTTAGTTATTAGTTGGTACCATCCAATTGTTTGGAGATCTTCTCCAGTGCTCTAGACTTGTGTGATTTATAAGATTGATGTGATTGATGGATAGCCTGAACATACGCAAATCAATGTCATCAGTGTAGAATTTGGATGAGAAGAGAAAAGAAAGGTCTGGTGTCTGTGTGTGCCTGTACAATATATATATAATCAAAATAAGCAACAAGGATATCCAAGGTAGTGTAGTACAATCGTTTCATGCTACAATTGTACTACACTACCTTGGATATCCTTGTTGCTTATTTTGATTATAATCACCCCATTTGATTTATATGGATAATACCATACAAAATTCTGGTGCCTTTAACTTGAGTACCATATTCATCTGAATCTAAATTTTGCTGAACTTGTATATATATATATATATATATATATATATATATATATATATATAAAATTTGGGTATATACCTTGTAGTGTGCCATTGAAAGTCCATAAACTGTATTCGGCTACCTGATGTCATCAACAGTATGGATGTAAATGCCACTGGATTTTTTTACAGCAGGAGTTCTTTGGGTCCATCAGGTATATAAAATATGAGAGAAAGAAAGTGAAATCCCTGAGACTCTTTATTATTCACTATGATCATTTTGACCCATCATGCACCTGTGTTTCATGGGTGAGATGCTGTACAAACACTTGTGGCGTATCATAGGTGGCGATGTCTCATCGAGTCACAAGTCACCTGACAACATGCATCTGCATATCTATCTATCTATCTATCTATCTATCTATATATATATATATATATATATCTATATATATATATATATATATATATATAAATGATATGAGGGAATACTATTCCAAACTTACAGAGAAAATTCAATTTAGAAATACTAAATCAAATTTCACTAAATATTATATATATATATATATATATATATATATAAATTAGAAGAAAAACACCTTTTATCAATTCAATAATGAAAAATTAAATTACATATTGTAGAAAGATTAAATATAAGATAAAACATGTAACAATGATTAAATAATGTGCAAAATAATAAATAAAACGTATATTATTTAGTCATTGTTATATGTTTTACCTTGTATTTAATCTTTCTATAATATGTAATTTTTCTAAATGGTATAATTTAATTTTTCATTATTGAATTGATAAAAGGTGTTTTTTTTCTAATATATATATATATATATATATATATAAATTTAACAATTAAGGATAACTTCTTAATAAGGAATCTTAACAAGAAATTATCAGGTAGTTAGCGTGAAAAACCTCACAAGAGAAAAGAATTCGAAAATAATTTTTTTCCTTTTGAACATATTAATTATATATATATTGTATAGAGGGCATTATTACACATAAATGCCTCACACTAAGAGGGACAAAGTCATTTTGGTAGTAATGACTTTGTCCCTCTTAGTGTGAGGCATTTATGTGTAATAATGCCCTCTATACAATATATATATATATATATATATATATATATATATATATATAACCTACACAGAAAACTGGAAAAACTTTTTGGTATTATTTATTCCTCATTAAACATGCTTCATTACTAATGGTAGTTCTATAGGTATACATGTAGGAAAACATGTAAGGCATCTCCTACTTGTAATTCTTTAGACTGGGAATTGAAATAATGGGGATGCAGATTGGATTGTAACCCTATCTACTTACTATTCTGCTCAAATATTATCTACTTCATTAGACATTGCCCCCTCCCACCCACGTGTGTGTGTGTGTGTGTGTGTGTAGATTAGCTGCCGTTACTCAATTTTATTGTTACACAAATATTCGTTTAATCATTCAGATCTTCGTGAGGGGCAAGAGTTTGAGTTATGCTCATTGAACTCATTAACTGCTAATCTACATAATATATTAATTGTTTTTTTCCATACAAACTTGTATACATATATGTATGTTTCTACATATGCACATACCTGTGTGTGTGTATGTATGTACATATGGATGCTCATATGTATGTATGTACATGTGTATGTGGGTATGTATATATGTATGTTGGCTTGGCATGGCAGGTCTTCTCAAGCACAGCATATTGCCAAAGGCCTCAGTCACTAGTCATTGCCTCTGTGAGGATCAACATTTGAAGATCATGCCTCACCACCTTGTCCCATGTCTTCGTGGATCTTCCTCATCCACAGCTTCCTTTCACTGGTAGAGATCAGCACTTCTTCACACAACAGTCCACATCAATATGCACACACACACACACACACACACGCGCGCGCGCAATCATATGTATACACAGACATTCATACTCACACACATCCATAGATACATATGCACGCACAATGTACTTTTCAATCAAAAGGCACAGGTTGATACAAAGGAAGAAAATACTTGCCCGGGTGCCTCACTGAGGGATTGAACACCACACCTCATGGTTGTGAAGCAAGTACTTTAACCACATAACCATCTTTGAGTTCATATGTTTTAAAGAATTTCTACATTTCAGTTTTGTTACATAACAAACTGTTCATTTCATTGCATCCTCCTTTTAATTTTGTCTGTAGATTCAATAGATTTAATTTATTTCTGAGATAAAGAACGACCATTATTATACATTGATCTTTTCAGACTAAGTTCCTTGTCCTCATCTTGTTATTTGTTATGACGGCAGCATTTCAGCTATTGTATTCTCCAGCTTTCATCAGGTGCCATATTCAGTAACATTCCAAGAATTTCAAACCAAATCCTTAACCCTTTCGTTACCAACCCAGCTGAAACCGGCTCTGGCTCTTTAACCCTTTAGCATTCAGATTACTCTGTCAAATGTAAAGCCTGTTTAATCACATTGTTTTAAATTAATTGTACAGCATCTTGTAACTCTGAGATTTTGATGATGTCCCTGTTTATTTTTAGAATTACTTTGTAGGGTAGGTGTGAGAGGTCAGAGCTGGCTGGTTTGAGCATAAAACAGGAAGACAATTTTGGCCTGGTATGGCCGGTTTAAACACTAAAGGGTTAATATAAATGTCTTGTTTTCAAAAGTTCTGAATTAAAATCTTCCACCAAATCTTATTCGCAATTTATGTTCCTAACACCAGCTTAATGATAATGAAGTTATTTTATTAAATTCTTTGTTATATTTAAAGTAATTGAAAGAAACACAGAGCATCTCAAAATATATACAGTAACAAAAGGGTTAATTAGCCATTGTGTTACCATATTTCTGTTGAAGCCTTTGTTTCAACTAATTTATAAAAGAAATGAAGAATTTATCGAAATAACTCTGTTGCTATTGAGCTGGTGTCTAGAACATAAATTACCATGAAATTTAAGATGTAAGATCTTAATGTCGATCTTTTTAAAACAGGAAGTTTGTTTCATAGAATCAGGGGTAGTTTTCAGAATGGATTGGTACCAGAAGAGTTAACCCTTTTGTTACCATATTTCTGTTGAAATACACTGTTTGTTTCTGTTGAATTTGAGAATAATTAAGAATTTAGTGAAACAACTTTGTTAATTTAAGTTCCAGATACAATATTCATGATAAAGTATTTCGTAGAAGGTTTTAATTTGGATATCTTTAATACAGGAAGTTTTTATCGGAGATCCAGAGTGGCCCCATATGGGGTTGGTATGGTATTAAAAGGGTTCAGTCCATAGATATCTGAAGAAGATGGAAGTGGAACAACAGCTGAAACATTGTTGGGGGACAATATTTTTTGGCAGTTGAGGACATAATCTGAATACATCAATGTTTGATGATGCATTTTTTTAGTTTAGTTTTTGTTAAATTTTTGCTATATTTATTGTTGCTTTCCATTATTGAATATTGCTTGGCTTTTAAACTAATGTATTTTATGAACTTATATACTTATACAGAACACATCCTATGTATAGTGTTAGTTAATGTTTGCTAAGTATCATCATCAGAGAGCAATCACTATATTGAAACAATGGTGACCATGATAATTCTCTCTCTCTCTCTCTCTCTCATTTATTCTTAATAAGTTCTGGCAGATTCAAACATGAATAAGCTAATCATTGTTGTGTTTCGTGAGAGGAAAACGCTTCACTTTTATGAAAAATATGTGTTTATAATACACTCGCTTCATTTGCATAAAGGATTCTGGTACAGCTGGTGTTTCAACATCGTTGTGTCTCATTTCTTTACTGCCCCCAAGGGGCTATACACAGGGGGTACAAACAAGGACAGACAAATGGATTGTCGATTATATCGACCCTAGTGTGTAACTGGTACTTATTTAATCAACCCCGAAAGGATGAAAGGCAAAGTTGACCTCGGCAGAATTTGAACTCAGAACATAGCGGCAGACGAAATACCGCTAAGCATTTCGCCCGGTGTGCTAACGTTTCTGCCAGCTCACCACCTTCTTCATTGTGTCTTTTCAGCTTGAAGCACATTCAGACTAATGAATCTAACAATGGTGTCGGCAGCAAAGAACGCTGACAAGACACAATGAAGAAGGTGGTGAGCTGGCAGAATCGTTAGCACACCGGGTGAAATTCTTAGCGGTATTTCGTCTGCTGCTACGTTCTGAGTTCAAATTCTGCCGAGGTCAACTTTGCCTTTCATTCTTTCGGGGTCGATTAAATAAGTACCAGTTACACACTGGGGTCGATATAATCGACAATCCATTTGTCTGTCCTTGTTTGTTACTCCTGTGTATAGCCCCTTGGGGGCAGTAAAGAAATGAGACACAACGATGTTGAAACACCAGCTGTACCAGAATCCTTTATGTGGGTCAGCTTTTTGCGATCCCTTTTCACCACCTTGTCTTCTTAGGGCTCCCCTTTGGACAGTGTATGTAAAGTGGTTGGTTACAGGAATACTATCCAACTGTTGAACTCATACTTAAAACACATGCCATACACTATACCAAAGATTGATGCTGTGCATGTGTGTGTGTGCCAGATATTACAAAGTAACATGACACGTGGCAAGAGAATTCCAACCCATGCCAGCATGGAAAAACAGAGATAAAAAAATAATGATAGTAATGGTTATATATACAATCCTACATACACAGAAAAATATATACCTGCACACAGATACACAAATATACACAGATACACGTAATGCTAGTAAATCAGCAACATAAATATCGCAAGGAATGTTTTTGCAAACTTTGATTGACTGGAGAGTGAGAGTGTGTGTGGGTGAGAAAGAGGGAGAGAGAGAGAGAAGTAATCGGTTCATATTATTATTCTATGTTATCTTTCTTCATACATTATGAAACCCAAAAGGAATCTGTGTATTTTGGCAGCAGTGTTTCATAATTTCATTTACTAAGATAGTTATGGCTAGCCATCATATGTCAGAGTAACAAGTTTACTTATCATTTTAATAATAATAATAATAATAATAATAATAATAATTATTATTATTATTATTATTATTATTATTAGGAGTAGTAGTAGTAGTAGTAGTATTAGTGTTGTTTTTGTGCAAAACTTCGGTAAATTTCTCAGTTTGCAGTAGGTTAAGAATCTAACATGGCAAAGTAATAAGAACTTCAAAGGTTATATTTTCAATCTGTATAATTCCAGTCCCATTGAACCAATGAACAACCAAATGACTGCTCTACCGACCGAGCAAGATATCCAAATTTTCAGAGTACTAATGGTTAACTTGTTAACACTTTTTAACTAGCTGTGTTTAAGAAAGTATAAAGTGCGGATACAGGAAATAAAAATGTATATCAAAATGGATGGATAGATACATATATATATACATACTCTTACTCTCTCTTTTACTCTTTTACTTGTTTCAGTCATTTGACTGCGGCCATGCTGGAGCACCGCCTTTAGTCGAACAAATCGACTCCAGGACTTATTCTTTTGTAAGCCCAGTACTTATTCTATCGGTCTCTTTTGCCGAACCGCTGAGTTACGGGGACGTAAACACACCAGCATCGGTTGTCAAGCGATGTTGGGGAGACAAACACACACATATACATATATATATATCGGCAAGACTAGTCAGGCCATAACCCATGGCCCCTACCTGGGACGTAGTCAGTCCACCTGTGCATACCTTCCTTCTTGTGACACTTGTGAAGACCTGTTGAGGCAAGTGAAAATCAAAACAAATCAAAATAGATGAACATCAATGGAATTTGTATCTTTGTGGTACCAGTGCCGGTGGCACGTGGCACATAAGAAAACCATCCGAACGTGGCCGTAGCCAGTACCGCATCGACTGGCCTCCGTGCTGTGGGCACGTAACAAGCACCATCCGATCGTGGCCGTTTGCCAGCCTCATCTGGCACCTGTGTCGGTGGCACATAAAAACACCATCCGAGCGTGGCCGTCTGCCAGCCTCGTCTGGGACCTGTGTCGGTGGCACATAAAAACACCATCCGAGCGTGGCCGTCTGCCAGCCTCGTCTGGCACCTGTGTCGGTGGCACATAAAAAACACCATCCGAGCGTGGCCGTCTGCCAGCCTCGTCTGGCACCTGTGTCGGTGGCACATAAAAACACCATCCGAGCGTGGCCGTTTGCCAGCCTCGTCTGGCACCTGTGTCGGTGGCACATAAAATCACCCACTACACTCTCGGAGTGGTTGGCGTTAGGAAGGGCATCCAGCTGTAGAAACACTGCCAGATCTGACTGGACTGGTGCAGCTTTCGGGCTCCCCAGACCCCAGTTGAACCGTCCAACCCATGCTAGCATGGAAAGCGGACGTTAAATGATGATGATGATGATGATGATGATGATAGATATATATATATATATATATATATATATATATATATATATATATATATATATATATATATACGATGGGCTTCTTTTCAGTTTCCGTCTACCAAATCCACTCACAAGGCTTTGGTCGGCCCGAGGCCATAGTAGAAGACACTTGCCCAAGGTGCCACGCAGTGGGACTGAACCCAGAACCATGTGGTTGGTAAGCAAGCTACTTACCACACAGCCACTCCTGCACCTAGATACACTTGTATGTATATACACTGGGTCTATGCATACACACTGGGTATAAATATTTTTTAAAAAAGAACAAAAGTATTTAGTAAAAACGTAATGTGTGAGATTTGTATACACAATGTG
>NC_043021.1:5494205-5521705 GCF_006345805.1 Octopus sinensis
GGTTGAAAACAGGAAGCAATTCCCTGTAGTAATATCTATTTCTTTACTGCCCACGAGGGGCTAAACATAGAGGGGACAGACAATGACAGACAAAGGGATTAAGTCAATTATACTGATCCACAATGCGAAACTGGTACTTTATTTATCGATCCCGGAAGGATGAAAGGCAAAGTCGACCTCGGCGGAATTTGAACTCAGAACGTAGCTACAGACGAAATACTGCAAAGCATTTCGCCCGGTGTGCTAACATTTCTGCCAGCTCGCCGCCTTGTAGTAATATGTCTTGGGGAATGGTAGTGAGAGGTGGCCTTGCACCACTAACAAGAACGAAACAATAATTTGAAGAGCATCACCACCATCACCAACAATGAAAGAACAATGTGAAGAATATGAAGGAAGGAAATGAAAAAAATATTTGGAACCCTATATAAGGTGATGGTTGGGGCTCCAGGAGGGTTAGTTTTTTGGGGTTGTTTACAAAATAATTTAAATTATATTTTTGCTATTATATTTTAAGTCTTTCTGCTTCTACCATTTTCTAGCTTGTTCTCATAACCTGTCTCCCCCAGCCCCCCATGGCATCTTTTTTTTTCTTTTTTTTTTCTACTAAACAAAATTTGACCCCAAGAGTGCAAAAACTAGTGCAAAATCTGTGCATGGGATTGTTTCCTTGGATGTTTCTGCAAAGAGACATTTTTGGTTTGTTCTGGAATATCCTAGCTGCTGCTACTGAAAGGAAAATAAAAAAAAAAAATAATAAAACACCCAACCCCACTCTCTCCAATGAAGCTTGTTATTAAAACCCATTTAGAAAAATAATTGCAAGTAAACAAATAACCACAACAATAATAATAATAATAATAACAACAACAATAACTGCCTGAATATTACTAACATATCGTATAGTTTTGGGTAAATGAAGCAACTGTAGATATTTACCTGTTTATTGTTTTGTTTTTTGTTTGTTTTTCCTTGTTTTGTTTTGTTTTTTTCTGTTAATAATTATAGTATATATTTCATGGATAATAATTAAATATATATACTTTGCTTTCTGTTTGTTTTTATGTTAATTAAAATGAAAGTAATGCCAGCAATACCTAACACACACACACACTGTTTATGAAAGTGATCTTGGATGTTCCAGTTATGCAGAGGAATGTCCATATGGATAACATTAATGATGAGATTGTATGAGCGATGTCTTCCAAGTTGTAGATATTAATGTTGTTATATAGGTGATATATTGTTTTATATGTGATATGGAAATGATATTAACATTTATACGTGGATGGTGCTACTTTTTTTGGGGTGGTGTGTGAATGATATTAATACATGGATGAAGTGACCGTTTATATGTGATTATTATTAATTATTATTAATGTTTATATGTTGGTGATATTAATATTTTCATGTATATCAGTGTTAATATATGTCTGATGCTAATGTTTATATGCAGATAATATTAATGTAAATAATATGAGTGATGTTAATGTTCACATGTGGGTAATATTAATTTTAACATGTAGCTGATAGTTATGTTCATCTGAGAGTGATATTGTTTATATGTAATTATATTAACAGTTAATGTAGGTGTTATAAATATTAATATAATAGTAATATCAACGTGGTGATATTTAATATGTACGTGATAGTAATGTTAATCTGTGGGTAATATTAACATTTAATACATGAATAATATTAATGTTAATATGTAAATGATATTAATGTTAATATGCCACTGATATCAATGTTTATATGAGGATGATATTAATGTTTACACGGGTAGTATTAACTTTAATATGCAAGTGATATGACTGTTATTATATGAAACCACTTTGGTACCACGTATGTGATATTTGTATATGGTGATATTAGTATTGTTGTTTTATGAAGGGGATATGTAATGTTTATTATATAGGGGCATATCAAACATGGAAGGGATCAGTGTTAATAATTTAACCACAGTGTTTGTTTTCTTCCCCTTTTCCCCATTGTGAAAAATGGGGTGTGTGTGGGTCTTTATAAAATCAACCAATCAATGAAAATAATTACACCCTCTCCCCCACTTTCTTATTGGCATTATGGACCTTGTTCTTATGTTAGGGACCCTTTAAAATCCAAAAGATGGGGAGTGGTGCGAGTAGAGGAAAATCACCTAAAACCGAACAAAAACAAAGAAAAATGTAGAAAAATTCATTTATTTTCATTTATTCATTTATTATTTTTTTTATTGATTATTAATTTTCATTGTGAATTTGTACGTACATCCATGCATGTGTGAATTAATTTTCAATTTATATATTTCTTTAATTACTAGTAACTAATTAAATTACATTTTTGCTTCCTTTTACATAATTTGTCACTAAAATACATTTTCAAGAACTCAAATATATTTTTTGTATATTTTAAATATACAAACAAAAATCTGTAAATATGTATATATCTTTTTTTTCTTTATATGTATATGCATATATGTTTTCACTTGTATATTTATACTTATATATATATATTATTTTATATTTTTCAATTGCATATCTTTTACTTTTCTGTATGTTTATATATATTATTTTCTTTATATTTATATATATTATTTAATTCTTATTTTATTAATTCTTATTCCCATATCATACTTTAAAAGAAATTTTTATATGTGTATATATGTATGTTGTTACTTTTATATACATATTTATATTAAGTGCATATCTTTTACCTTTTTATATTTATATATTATCTATTATCTATATTTAATTCTTATTTACATTTGCAAATCATATATCATACTTTTTTTTTTGTTTATCATGCATGAATGAGCTACTCCGCGTTGGTCACCGGAGTGATATTTGATCACTTTATAGAGTGTTTGAGTGTCAGTTTGGTGTCTGGAATGGGATAGCTTACCTCATGGGCAGGTAGAAGCTCTTTAACCCTGGTTGGTAATATACCTAGGAGAAGGAAATCTCCAAAATAAAACCTGAGGCCTTGGAAGTTCCTGGTTTTGTCAATGTTCATGTCACACCGGCGAAAGTCTTCTTGGGCCAATAAGTGGGGGTAGGGTAGTGTAGTGCAAGCTAAACCCACTGAAAATTACTCATCTGCACAGGTACTTCCTGTACACCAAATCTTAGGAAAATCCTTGAATTAGTTGGTTGGTAGAACCCTAAAGAGGCACTTGAAACTTCGCCCAGAATGTCTCAGTTTCAGTGAATGGCAAAAAAGGCTTGGGAATGTCAGGGGAACAGGTCTGGCTCAGTAGGTGTCCCAGTGTATCACAGGGGGGGACTGTATATATATAGTGTGTGCATGTTTTGTATTTTTTGTTTTGTTTGTTTACTCTGTCGTTGTTGATGATGATGATGCTATTGCAATTAATATTCTTCACAAGGTAAGATTTTGGAGTTATTACCACCAAGAACAATTTTGTATTTTAATATACATACATACAAACATATATATATATATATATATAATATATATATATATATATATAATTAACAGAAAACAGGTATGGTATTCACTGGTTTCAGAACATACATACAGTTCAGCAAACTGCTAAAATAATTGCTTTACAGTTGTAGAAAACATTATGTTATCATGCACTTTACCTCGTCAGTGTCCTGCAATAAATATCTGTATTATTTATTGCAGAATGCTGATGGGATAAAGTGCAAAATTGCATGCTGTTTGCAACAAGTGTTATGTAATTATTATGTGCATTTTGGTGAAACACGTGTATGTTCTATAAAGCAGTGTATACCATACCTGGGTTTTGTTAATTATTATTTCTATTATTTGGCTCGCATTCAACACTTTAGCATTTCATGAGGTTGATGCCCCACACCATACTGCACTGGGTGTTGAAGTGGAGTGTGGAACCCCCTACTGAAACTAAGCCCTTGTTATGTGTTGCACTTCATAGTTCCTATCTTTTGCTATATATGTATATTGGATGTGTGTGTGTGTGTGTGTTTGGTATGCTTATTATTTCAAAATTTCTTAATGCTTTCATTAAGATACTCCCTTATTATTATTATTATTATTATTATTATTGAGTGAGAGAGCAGTTCATGCCATCAAAGTGACACTGGAGTAAAATATACGAAGCCCAATATACCCATCATGACTACCCGTCTGATAAGGGTACGCCAGGCATATGCATCACAACCATATGTGCTCGACATGGTGATCTCATATCAAGATAAACAGCACATGACCTTGCAGGTGGGGCCCAGTTAGAATTTTCTTCATGTTGAGTAGCCCATCCCGCTCAAAAGGTCCCTGAATAAGGGTTGTTTAAGGATGTTGAAAGAACCACCCATGTTTCCAGAGGTGAATTATTCAAACCCCAAAGAATCCCTCTCAACACATGGCTATAATGCTCCCCCACTACTTCTGCTCGTGATCAGAGATGCACATATCGTCAGCCACTAAGGGACATGCTCAACTGGTTAAGGTCAAATATTATTATTATTATCATTAATATTGTTGTTGTTTTGTATCATTAAAGCATTGGATGTGAAATGCCTTGTGATATTTTGTTCTGGCTCTTTCCAATTTGAGTTCAAATCCCATGAAGGTCAACTTTGCTTTCTGTTCCTTCCAAGTTTAACAAGATAAAGTACCAGTCAAATGCTGAGGTCAACTTAATTGACCAACCTTCTCCCTCTTCAATTTATGATATTTTGCCTATGCTAGAAGCAATTATTATTATTATTGTCATTATTAAGATGACGAGCCAGCAGATTTGTTAGCACACGGGCTTAGCAGTATTTCGTCCGTCTTTACGTTCTGAGTTCAAATGCCACAGAGGTCAACTTTACCTTTCATCCTTTAGGGGTTGATAAAATAGTACCAGTTGGTTACTGGGGTCGATGTAATTGACTTATCCCCTCCCCTGAACTTGCTGACCTTGTGCCCAAATTCAAAACCATTATTTATTTATTTATTGTTATTATTTTTATTATTATTATATGTTGTTGTTATTATTTTTATTGTTGTTGTGGTGGTGGTGTTGTTGTTGTTGTTGTTGCTGTTGCTGTTGTTGTTGTGATGTTATAGCTCACATTTTAGCACTGTCCTAGCCAAGTGACTGTCTTATTTTCTCACTAGGGGGCACTCTGTCCCTGATTCCCAGCGTCGCTTTGTGCATGAATCTTCACCAATACCTGTGATTGTAATCTCCGAACCAGCCTCTGTCTCGGAGGAGACTGGCCACCGCCAACCACCGTTGCCGTCGCCACCACTACCTATGCCACCGTCATATTCAGCGTCAGTGGGCGAGGATCCCTATGAAGACCCGCGTCAGACTGGGGCCACCACCCAGATGTCATCGACGACGTTAGTACACACGGGTTCCTCTTGTCTCACTAACCGTTTCACTCGAATAACCCTTCCGGAACTCTATCTGCGCCAAAGCTGCTCTTTATTGCTACAGGTCACTTCTTGTTTACTTACTCACTGCACCTTTTTTGGGCTGAAATGTTACGTAAAATGTGTGTGTGTTTGTGTGTGTGGATGGAATTTGACTTACTACTCTGATTTTCTTGCAAAGAGTAGTCTTTTGGTCAGTTAGCAGCATTATCTTTTTTCTTTCGTTTTCTCTCTCCCTCTTTCTTTCTCTCCCTCTTTCTTTCTCTCCCTCTTTCTTTCTCTCCCTCTTTCCTATGCACTTTACTAACTTAGTATTAACTTATTCATAGTTATATATCTTTCTGTCAATATATCTATCTATTTTCTACACACATATCTACATAACTCACTGTCTATCTATGTATCTGTCTGTCTCTGTCTATCTATCAGTCTATCTTTTTACCTGTCTTTCTATCTATCTACCTTTCTATCTATCTACGTTTCTGTCTATCCATCTATCTATTTACCTTTCTATCTATCTATCTATCTATCTATCTATCTATCTATCTATCCATCTATCTATCTATTTATCCATCTATCTATCTATTTATCTATCCATCTATCTATTTATCTATCCATCTATCTATCTATTTATCCATTTATCTATCTATTTGTCCATCTATCTATCTATTTATCTATCCATCTATCTATCCATCTATCCATCTATCTATCCATCCATCCATCTATCTATCTATCCATCCATCCATCTACCTACCTACCTACCTACCTACCTATATACCTGGGTGGGTTACTGGTTCCTAGAAACGTAGTCAGGCCACTTAGAATAAAACTCTCAAGGTCCTGGGTGGGAGTGCTAATATATTTTATTAAAACTTATATAATCCAACAAGATACATCTTTGGATGAACCAAAATATCAACATAAATTGGCTGATTTGCTTTAAGAATGTTCACCCACCATGTGACACAAGGATCTGGCTTTAATCCCTCTGTCCACTGCCAATTTTACATCCTGGTATCAGTGCTCCAGTATGGCAACAAACCCATTCGATGGATTAGGATTAGTAAAACAGAATCATGTAAGCTGTTAAGATGGTGTATCATTTCTGTCTGTCTGTCTGTCTGTCTTTCTGCCCCCCCCCTCTCTCATCTACTCGTTTCTCTCTATCACTCTTTCTCACCCTCTCTCTTTCTCTCCCCCTTTCTCTTTCATGACATTTCATCCAAAATGTTAGTTTACTTTAAATTCTTGATCTTGTTCTCATATGTTGGTAAAAGGCTAATGGTACCGTCATATTTAGTAGTTTTTTTCAAAGTCTAGTAGAAATAGCAGTTGAAAGTCTAGTAGTAGTAGTAATTGTAGAAGTTTTTTTTATTATCATTATTAAGGCTGTGAGCTAGCAAAATCATTAGCATGCTGGACGAAATGTCTAAAACAGGAAGTTTGTATCATAGAACCAAGGGTTGGTCTCAGGTATAATTGGTATTGATTAGTTAAAACAGATATGTGAAGAAATTTTTTTCAAAAAAATATAACAAAATGCAGCAAAAAGTGATGGTGGGGGTGCCAATTCTAAAATTTCAGCTTTTTTGTTTTACCTACCTCCCTCCCTACCTACCTACCTACCTACCTATATACCTGGGTGGGTTACTGGTTCCTAGAAACGTAGTCAGGCCACTTAGAATAAAACTCTCAAGGTCCTGGGTGGGAGTGCTAATATATTTTATTAAAACTTATATAATCCAACAAGGTACATCTTTGGATGAGCCAAAATATCAACATAAGTTGGCTGATTTGCTTTAAGAATGTTCACCCACCATGTGACACAAGGATCTGGCTTTAATCCTTCTGTCCAGCAAAAAATTGTGTTTTTGCTTTGAAGTATGGCCTTGATAGATGGCAGTTAACTTCAGTGGCCCTCTGCCTCTTGGGTGCCTCTTCTCCTCCAAATTGTGGCCCTGTGCCTGTTAAAAACAGTGGTAGATAGTTAGATGTTGTGGTAACTGTAGTTGTGTAACAATAAAAGGTATGGTTATATTATTGTGGTGGGGGAAAGCACCTGTGCAAATAATCTCTTGGTTATATCGTCATCATCATTGTCATCATCAACATTATCCTCATCATTATTTAACACCACTTTTTTCCATGCTGGCATGGGTGGGATGGTTTGACTGAAACTGGTGAACCAGAGAGCTGTTCTGAGCTCCAGTGTCTTCTTTGGTATGCTTCCTAAGGATTTGATGTCCTTCCTAATGCCAACCACTTTAGAGAGTGAACTGTGTGGTCTTCTTGTGGCACTAGCACAAAGAGGTCCCCAAGTACTCACAAGTCAAGCTGTTCAAGCCATACCAAAGTAGACCGTGGAGTTTAGTGCAATCTTGTGGTTCATCAGTTCTGGTCAAATGTCCAGCCCTTGGGCCAGCATAAAAGAAAAAAGACATTGAAGGATGATGATGATGATGATGATATATATGTATGCACACACACACACACACATACCATTTTTTGATATTTTGTCAATTAAACACATACACTATATACTTGGCCTTTGCTTCAGTATTATTATTATTATTATTAGTTTCTTTGTCAAAGCTCTTTCGTCACGACCTATGACCTCGTCAGTGACTCTCTATCCCATGCCACTCTCGTTCTGCTTATTCCAATGGAATAAAGGGCTTAGTCAAAGACACTAAAATAATACTAATAATAATAATATAATAATAATAATAATAATAAAGCTGAAGTGAAGACCAAATATATAGTGCAAGTGTTTAATTGGCAATATATATATATGCTTTATTTAAAGCAGCAGAAAATTCCACAAAACCTGTCACTCTGAGTTTCGCGTTGCCGTTCGTCGGACAGTTTTTGCTAAACTGTCCGACGAACGGCAACGCAAAACTCAGAGTAACAGGTTTTGTGGAATTTTCTGCTGCTTTAAATAAAGCATATTACTCTACCACTGGTATTTGAGTACTCTTTTTTCCACCTTGTTTCACATTTATGTGTTTACTCCGGTATATATATATGTGTTCAAATATTTGTCCATTGGGTAGCTTGCTTTCTAACAACAAAAGCTACAATATTAGCGCTTGCCGCCCATGGTATCACTTGCTTGCCAACTGCAGGATTTGTGCAGCTTTAAGTTATGTTTGCTCTGCTAGATGCTATATAAAATTTTATTTCATTTTATTTTGTATTTCTGTCTTTTTTTTTTTTTTTGTAAAAAGAAGGTGAAAATATATTATTGTTTTGAAATCTTTTTTATTAATTTTATTGTTAGTGATGTTGCTGTTTTTCTTCATTCTTCAGGTTTTTTTTGGGGGTTTTTTTTTGGTTTTTTTTAAAAAAAAACTGAAATGCTTTAAAATCCGAATTATTTCTCGTCAGAACAAAGTATTTGAAGTGGGTTGGTTTGAGATTGGAATTGGAAGTTGGGGGGTGGGGTGGAAGACTAAGTATGAGAGTATAAGGAGTAAGTATGAGAGGGTAGGGGTAAAATGTGAAGAGGAAGTAGGGGAGTGTGAGGAGTGAGTAGAAGAGAGAGAGCGAGGGAAATATGTGAGGAATAGAAAGAGGAGCAAGTGAGGTAGCGTGTGTGTGTGTGTGAGAGAGAGAGATAGAGAGAATGTAAAAGAGCAAAAAAGAAGGGAGAATTATTATTTTTTTTACTTATTTTTTTAGTTTAAGATCTTAATCTCTTCCCTTTCACCTTCCACAATGGTAACTTTTAACAGATTTGAAATATGCTATCAACCCACCTCCTTCCTTCCATGTTAACATAGAAGGAAAGATTCTCTACAACATTCACACACTTTGTCACATTCCTCCATTTCACAATCTCACATTAAATCACAGATATTCCATTTTCCTATTTCACCAGACCAAGCAGCTCCCAAACTTATTTCAGCAAGGAACCCATCATACGATTTTCCAAAACTTGCAGAACCCATACTGATTTACAAACAATCTCTCGTGCCCTAATTTTGGTTTGAAATTTTGGCACAACACCAACAATTTTGAGTGAGGGTTCTAGTCAATTACATTGACCACTGTGCTCAACTGATGCTTATTGTATCAACCCCAAGAGGATGAAAGGCAAAGTCAATCTTGGCAGAATTTGAACTCAGAGCATGAAGATGGATGAAATGCCTTTAAGCACTTTGTCCAGTGTACAAATGATTCTGTAAGCTTGTCTTCACTAGCACCCTAATTTTTATTAAGACATGGAATGACATAAAAACCGTTTTAGAGGGTGAATTTAGTTAAATATTAAAAAAATATTTAAACATACACCAAGAGTAATTTTAAAATGGTGAAGCTATGAACAGCACCTCTTCTCCGCTTTGTCTATGGAGCCTGCTTCAGAACGACAATGCTATCTCATGCTCTTGATGCACTAATACCATCTATTCATTTTACAAACATATGTCTTTGGCGTTAGGAAGGGCATCCAGCTGTAGTAACACTGCCAGATCTGACTGGGCCTGGTGCAGCCTTCGGGCTTCCCAGACCCCAGTTGAACCGTCCAACCCATGCTAGCATGGAAAACGGACGTTAAATGATGATGATGTCTGCCCATCAGTGATGAGGGCTATTTTTAATCATCCTTAAGGATGACTGATGACTTGCAGTGGCTTCGAGATTTCGATGATGTGATTGTTTTTTTTGTTTTTTTTTAGAATGACATTGTGACAGGCCAGGCCTGTCCAGTTTGAACATAAAGTATTTGGGCCAGATGTGGCCAGTTTAAATCCTAGCAGGTTAAAGTAAAGAAGAGTTGTGCACTGACAGCCTCACTGTTTTGTTCATGCCTGTCTTCAATCCATTGGCAAGGCTACATTAAAACAAGGATTAAGACAGATGCAGGAATGACCAAGATGTCTTACTTGCTTCATTTTGCTTTCTGTACTTTACAATGCATTACTGCAGCCACTTACCATTCCTTTGAACCATCAAGGTTTCTTCTACAGGATCCATTGGATCCAGTTTCCACAAACCCCAATATTCTAATTAATCCATAGGTGGGACCATGGCAAGTGCTACCCAGGTCAGAGTAGATCTGGGAACAACAGTGGCTAAAATGTGGTTCTACACTCCTCAAACTTTGGAACTGCTTAATCAGAGCCCCTCAACACGATGTCGCTTAAAGTCATAACCATCCACACACAAAATCTTCATAAACAGGTTTTTTCTTATAAAATAAATTTTATGTGGAACCCCAGAATTTTTTCAGACCTTACTTTGAGAATTCTTGGATTAGATTATTGTGTGTGTGTGTGTGTGCGTGAGTGTGAGAGAGAGAGAGAGAGAGGAGAGGAGAGGGTGTGAGAGGCATGGTACATGGGGTGGGTGTCATTCAGAAGTAAGTTCTATAGACTTGGGGCTGGATGCAAGGCAACAATCCATAGTTTTGGATGGCCTCACCAAATTCTTGTGGCTTCACAATTCAGTGGTTATCCCCCTGGGAAGTGATGACCACAACACCTTGTCTCACTTCACAGGTTTACTTGTGGGATGAGACAGGATGTTGTTTGTTGACCAGTCTTGTAGCAGCCATTGGTCATTTTGTTTCTTTTATCTAATAATTTCTGGTTATTTCTTCTCAGGAGTAAGTTGAGCTATCATCTAAAACTTCTGGTGGTCACATTTGAAGATGAAAGCTTTTTTAAAGTGCTTTGGATGCTGGTCTTGTTACTTCTAAATGGTCCCTTGTGAAGAAAAAGTTGTCTTTAGCTGGCCAATTGTGAGAGAACAGTTACAGTATCTGACGGTCATTCTAAATAAAGATATTGTTCAGCTGTTGGTCTTGTTACTTCTAAATGGATAGTGGATTAGGGGCATTATCCATCTGATAATCATTTATGAAGTGTGAGTCAAGGATTCTAATGGTCTGTTGTAAAGGAAATGTCATTTTCTGATGGTCACTTACCCATGGGATGTAATGGTTTTTGATGGTCACTTGTAACAAGTTGTAATTCTTCAGTAAACACTTGAACCAGGCCTTTTTTCTAAGGAATAAGTTTCTAGTTTTCCTCTCATGAATTTTGGAGACTCTGGGAAAGGTCTTGGTTACTGTTCTTCCTCATCTGAGTCAACCATTAAAAGCAAACAAGATAAAACAAAACAAAAACTAATAAATTTATTAACAAATATGGTT
Organism: Octopus sinensis; assembly: GCF_006345805.1. NCBI lineage: Eukaryota > Metazoa > Mollusca > Cephalopoda > Octopoda > Octopodidae > Octopus > Octopus sinensis. The sequence continues at coordinate 5,505,733 of NC_043021.1, forward strand.
ATGTGGTTTAAGAACTTTGTTTTGCAACCATAGGGTCTCAGGTTTAAACCCATTGTACAAGGGTCTTCAATAGGTGAATGTCTTGTGAGTGAAATTGGCAGACAGAAATTGCATGGAAACCCATTGTGTATGTGTGTGTTTGTGCTCGTATGTATGTGTATAAATGTATGTATACATACATGTACATATGTGTGTGTGTATATATATATCTATATTTATTTACATGTATATACACACATATACAAGTATATGTGTGCATGTGCTTATATATATATATATATATATAAAATTAGAGATAAAACCACTATTAGGCAAATCAAACAGTGAAAAACATAAACCAAAACAGAAATAAAATTAATTAATATAATATACAAAATATATAAAATTCAAAATTTAAATTATTATATATTATTATTATTATTATATTAATTAATTTTATTTCTATGTTTTGGTTTATGTTTTTCACTGTTTGATTTGCCTAATAGTGGTTTTATCTCTAATTTAATATATATATATATATATATTTATACTGTAAAATTGGATTTAATCCTAAATCTAATTTTTCCCTGTAAGTTTGGATTTACTCCCTAATATATATATATATTTTGACTATTTATTATAATTTTATGTATTGATTAAGTCTTTCCTTTTTGTTTGCAAAATAGTGGTTTTGTCTCGAATAATATTTTATATATATATATATATATATATATATATATATATATATACACACACACAGTATGCATGTCTGTGTGTGTCTGTCTGTCTTTGTTTGACACTGCTTGAAGAACAAAAAAAAAACAGTGTCCATGTTTATTCACTATAACTTAGAGATGTAATAAATGTAAATTGCTAAAATAAGTACCAAAGTTGCAAAACAAGAACACGAATACTGGGATTGACGTAAATGACTAAAACCCTTCAAGACATTGCTCCAGTATGGCAGCGACCAAGAGACTAGAACAAGTCCCATGACTAAAAGAAATCCTTATCTTGTCATGGTATAAGCGGTTAATTCATTTAAACTGCGACCTTGTCACTGACATTTGTGATATTCTTCGAGCCCAGTTTCTAAATAAAGTACGTTCTAAATAAAGTATATTCTGAGAGGAAGGGAGGAAGGTAGGAAGGAAGGAAGGGGTAGAAGGGGGTAAAAGTATGCATTTTCTCTCAGTAACCAGTATTTCTGTTATTCAAGAACTGTTGATTGTCTTTGATGCTGTTAGTTGCTGGAATATGCGGCATATTGTAGTTATATTGGAATCTGTATATAGTTTCATATTTATACTTGTTTGAGTAGTAGTATGTAGTGGTGTTGTCGTATATGTAGCAGTATATGACAGTGTTGTAGTTATTTTAGTAATATAAGGTGGTGAGATTGTATTGGTTGTAGTATATAGTGGTATCTAGTGTATATACTGCTATATAGTAGTGGTTTGGTTGTATTGATAGTAGTGTTTAGTGGTGTACAGTATATATTCTATTATATACTAGCAGAATATAGGCGCAGGAGTGGCTGTGTGGTAAGTAGCTTGCTTACCAACCACATGGTTCCAGGTTCAATTCCACTGCATGGCATCTTGGGCAAGTGTCTTCCACTATAGTCTCGGGCTGACCAAAGCCTTGTGAGTGTTTACGTCGCCGTCACTTAGCGGTTCGGCAAAAGAGACCGATAGAATAAGTACTGGGCTTACAAAGAATAAGTCCCGGGGTTGATTTGCTCGACTAAAGGTGGTGCTCCAGCATGGCCGCAGTCAAATGACTGAAACAAGTAAAAGAGTAAAAAGAGTAAAGAGAGTGTATCATCATTTCATCTCACCTCAGTTATGCTGCTTCCCCAGATTCCCATGACTCTCCGTCGCTACCCAATCCACTATTCCTGAGAGGGTCATGGAGATAGAGTCCTCAGGCTTGAGTCATAGTGAGTCTCTCATTAGCTGATTACACAACCATGGACGTTGTCCCTATGGATGCATGGCCGTTGCTCCCTTGATAGAGCTTGGTGATCCTGTCTGTTGATCTTCTAGGATTCCTCTGCCCAGCGTCAACACAAGAATCACTGTTGGCTCATTTGGGCTCCTCTGCTCCCTCTTCACAATTTGCCATGCTGCACTCCCATGACTTCGCTGTATCCCTGGCAGGGTGGCTGAGTGGGTGCTATGTCTTGCCAAAAGGGTGGCCTGTAACTATGCAGGACACTGTTGTTACACAGCCACACACACACACACACACACACACAAATCATGCACCCATTAACCATACCCTACTCCCTCTTATGCCCTTCAGTATAGAACCTTCAGGGGACAAATAGGATAGGAGATTCATTCTCCTGTTACATGGTGGTAGTGGTAGTGGTTGTAGTAGTGGTAGTAGTTATGATTGAGGTGCTTGTAATAGTGGTAGAAAAAAATGCCCAGATTTTTCCCCCTTTTTTTTTTCCTCCTCTCCTTTGCACATAGGGTATTTATATCAAAGTCTCTCCCTATGAACAATAAGCAGAGTGGTGGGGCACAGGGGGGGGGGGTAGAGAATCCCCTTTCTTCCCCTGCCCCCTTTATCCTCCCTGGTCCCTACCAAAAAAAAACTACTTAACTGCATTATTGTTTCAAGTGAATACCAAGGGCTGCTTTTTTTTTACTGAAAAAAAATCAAGGAATACCGATTTAGCTGACATTCAAACCTAAGTGAGCAACTAAGCCAAACATCGGTTGTCTTTTGGTCTTTCAATCTTTTCAACGCAAAGACTTGAGTGATGAAAGCTTTACCTGTAACTCCCACCTTTCTGTGCGCACGCACGCACGTAGTATATAGACTTCTTAATGAAACAAGATAGGGGTTTGTACCATACTCCTGTTGATGCTGCCGCCATTAGTGGTGGTGGTGGTGGTGATGGTGGTGGAGGGTTCCAACCTCACTATAATCTTCCCAGCTGTTCTTCGTAAATGCTTTTAGCAGTTTGATTGTTGTTGTTCTTGTTTTTACCATTATTATTATTATTATTATTATTATTATCATCATCATTATTTATTGTGTAGACATTGGACACCAGTGAGGTAGTTCCTAAACTGTTAGCTATTTCTGTCGAATATGTGAGAGAGAGTGTGTGTGTGTGTGGCTGTGTTTGTATATATATACACACACACACACACACACACACACACACAAACATAAATATACACACATACACTCTTTTATTCTTATTAGTTTTAGTCACTCGATTACAACTATGCTAAGGTACCATGTTCAAGGGTTTAGTGTGGTACAGGATGTTCATCGCTTCCACACAGTTTCTGTTTACCAATTGCCACTCATAAGGTAATATTCAACCTGAGACTTTAGTAGGAGACACTTGCTGAAGGGTACTGTGCACTAGTATTGAGATGTGAGCCAGTTGCTGCAGCAGAAACATGTTGGTCATTGTTATTTATGCTGTAGGAAACTTTTCAAGAAAGGCTTTGGATGTGAATAAATCTCGGCTGTGTGGTAAGTAGCTTGCTTGCCAACCACATGGTTCCGGATTCAGTCCCACTGCGTGGAACTTTGGGCAGGTGTCTTCTACTATAGCCTCGGGCCGACCAAAGCCTTGTGAGTGGATTTGGCAGATGGAAACTGAAAGAAGCCTGTCGTGTATATGTATATCTATATATATGTGTGTGTCTGTGTTTGTCCTCCCAACATTGCTTGACAACCGATGCTGGTGTGTTTACGTCGCCGTAACTTAGCAGTTCGGCAAAAGAGACCGATAGAATAAGTACTAGGCTTACAAAGAATAAGTTCTGGGGGTCGATTTGCTCGACTAAAGGCAGTGCTCCAGCATGGCCGCAGTCAAATGACTGAAACAAGTAAAAGAGTAAAGAGTATATGTGTTTGTGTGTGTGTGTGTGTGTGTACACACATACTCACTTACTCACCCACACTCATATATATATGTACAGATATGCATACATATGCATATTTATCTGAAGAGACATGTATCAACATATCTATGCATATATACACACACACACAAATACATATCGATCAGCAGAAGTTACAAACATAAGTGTGTTGGTACTTATCAAGTTTGATAAATGTTAATGCATGAAACTCTCAGCCTCTGAGTCACTCTGTAACTTCTGTTCTCCTCTTGGTTTCACCCAAGCTTATATTTATGTATTATATAATACACACACTCACACATACATGTTAATGCTTAGTTTTATTATATTATCATCTATATTATATTATTATATATTATATATATGTGGGCGTACGCTTATTTTTAAATGGTGGTGCCCCAGCATGGCCACAGCTCATGAGCTGAAACTGGAAAAATCAAAATCAAAATCATATTATATATTATTCTCTCTCTTTTTCTCTTTTACTTGTTTCAGTCATTTGACTGCGGCCATGCTGGAGCACTGCCTTTAGTCGAGCAAATCGACCCTGGGACTTATTCTTTGTAAGCCCAGTACTTATTCTATTGGTCTCTTTTGCCGAACCGCTAAGTGACGGGGACGTAAACACACCAGCATCGGTTGTCAAGCAATGCTAGGGGGACAAACATAGACACACAAACACATACACACACACTTATATATATATATATATATACATTTATACGACAGGCTTCTTTCAGTTTCCATCTACCAAATCCACTCACAAGGCATTGGTCAGCCCGGGGCTAAAGCAGAAGACACTTGCCCAAGGTGCCACGCAGTGGGACTGAACCCGGAACCGTGTGGTTGGTAAGCAAGCTACTTACCACACAACCACTCCTGTATATTATATATTATATAATTATATAATATTATATTAATTTTATTATATTATATAATACACACACTCGCACATACATGTTAATGCTTAGCTTTGTTTTCTCCCCTCCCGTCTGTAAAAATATTCCAAATATTCTTCAGTTTCTTCCTTGTAATTCTGGAAGAAGAATGGCAAAAATAAATAAAATAAAATAAATAATAAAAGACAACAAACAGCATCCTCCCTTCCTATTCTCTCCTTCCTTCCTCTTAGCATGTCTGTAAAAAAAAAGAGGGGGGAAAGAGCATTGTTTGATAGCTAAAATATTGCCTGTGTTGAAAATGTTTCACTCTTGCCTTTGTTGATATCTAATATGAAGAGGAGTGAAAAAGCAGAACTGCAGCACCAACACTTACCACTATTACTGCTACAAAGATATTATCCGTATCTCTTATCTTGTTTTAGTCATTGCACTGTGGCCATGCTGGAGCACTACCTTAAAAGGTTTAAGTCGAACAAATCAACCCTAGTACTTTTGTTTTCAAGTCCGATATCCTATCGATTTCTTTTGCCAGGAGATAAACAAACCAACACCAGTTGTCAAATGGTGGTGGTGGGGACAAACACGAAGACACGCACACACACTATATATATATATATATATATATATCTCTCAAGGATAAAATCTTTATAAAATTTTTCAAGTAGCCAGCATGTAATAAAACCATACAGGTAACAATTAATACAAATATATAATTATATAATTATAATAAGGGCACTAATGAACAGTGCCACATGCTAGAAGTGGACATTAAATGGCTTTAAGAACTACATTATTTATTCCATTAGCATGGGTTGAAAGTGAAAAAAGTGAACAAAGAAGATTTTTAAAATAGGCGAGGCTGGCAACGGCCACAATCGGATGGTGCACGTAAAAAGCACCATCCAGTCGTGGCTGTTGCCAGCCTCGCCTGGCCCCCGTGCTGGTGGCATGTAAAAAGCACCATCCGTTCGTGGCCGTTGCCAGCCCCGTCTGGCACCTGTGCGGGTGGCACGTAAAAAGCACCCACTACACTCACGGAGTGGTTGGCGTTAGGAAGGGCATCCAGCTGTAGAAATACTGCCAGATCAGACTGGAGCCTGGTGCAGCCTCCTGGCTTCCCAGACCCCAGTTGAACCGTCCAACCCATGCTAGCATGGAAAGCGGACGCTAAATGATGATGATGATGTTTAATCATTGATAGATTTTTAGTTTAGAGATCCTCTTTCCGATGAAGTGCTATGCTCGGAATTTTAAAAAGTCAACAATTTTTTCCACCATTACTGAGTGTCAGGCTAATACATTCCATATGTATGTTGTTTTGTTATTTGTTATTTTTAATGTTTGATTTGACATATATATATATATATAGATACACACTTACATATGTAAGTGTTGAATGATGGGAATGAGTGCTTAACACTTCATTGGTGGATAAAGTTTCTTTATTTGTTTTTTAAAGTTACCATTGGTTTCATGTAAAAAAAATATCTTAATTTTTCAAGCCGATCACATGGAGGAATGGTGTTTCACCCAAATTGGAGACAAATACCATTCCTCCACGTGATTGGCTTGGAAAATTAAGACATTAAGATATTTTTCTTTACATGAAACCAACGGTATCCTTAATACACAAATACAGAATATGTATATACGATGAGCTTCTACACAGTTTCCGTCTATCAAATTCACTTGCAAGGTATTGGTCACCCCAGGGCTATAGTAGAAGACACTTACTCAAGGTATCACACGGTGGAACTGAACTCAAGACCATATGGTTGCAAAGCAAGCTTCTTACCCACACAGCCATACCTATAACTATTGCAAGCATTCTGCTGGAAGCCCTTCCCCTATCTAACATTGTTATTGCATATTCTCTGTAGTGACCTTCACTTTAAAAGTTCTTCTCTCATAATGTTGATCCATGTAGTGTTTCTTTATCAACATTTTAGTGTCTTACTGTTGTTCCAGCCATGACCATCACATCTGTTTTCTGTCATATAGCATTTCGCTGTTATTTCTCACAAATAAGAGAGATCATGTTGTGCTCTCATAAGTTTCTCTCTCTCTCTTTCTCTCTCTCTCTCTCTTTGAATATATATTTATATATATATATATATATATATATATATATATATATATATATATAGGAGTCTAGGACAATCCCCCCCCCATCCATGGACAATCATCTGAGCACAACAGATGATGATTTAAAACTTCTTAATATATTGGAAGGGAGTAATTAACCAAGGGTGGTAGTTGTCGTTGGGGGAAATTGTCCTATACTGTTGCCTATTGGAATTATTTTCTGATGCTGTTTGACATTTGAAAGCCTTAAAGTGTCAAAATCACATTGATATGTGATTGGCTGCTGATGAGGGAAGTTCTGAAGTTATGTTTAACATGTTTTCATTCCTATTAATGTGTCTGTTGGTTGTCAATGTCCTCTTTGGTTTTATTTTGCTTACCCAGAATAAGGTCCTTAGTTTGTTTTATTGTTCCTTGGTTGAGTATTTATGAAGGATAATGGTAAATTTTATCCATGGATAATAGTGTAACATGAAGTTTTGATGGAAGGTTTTGATCTATATCACTTTAAGACAAGAATTTGGTATCATAGAACTGGGGTGATCTTGGGTGAGTTCATATCACAAGGGTTAATCAGTGTGGTCAGGGATGTGACGATATGTGATGGAGCACTATCATGACTAATGGGTCGGCATTAAAATGTCTAAGATATCTTCAGTTTTCTGTATTGGAGGAACTGAGAAAATTTGTCCTTTTTTTTTTTTTTTGCGCATGTATGTTTTAATTATAATGTATTGTTTAATTGCCTTCAAGATGCATTCTCCTCTCTTATCTCTCTCTCTCATAGTTTTCCCTCTTCTCTCTCTCCTTTGCATTCTCCTCTCATCTCTCTCTTTTTCATATTCTCTCTTACCTCTCTCTTGCACCCTCCCCTCTTATCTCTCTTTCATTTTCTTCCTTCTTCTCTCTCTCTCTCTCTCTCTCTCACTCTCACACACACACACACACACTCTCCCCTCTTACCACTTTATCTTTTCATTCACCCCTTTCAGTATCTCTCTCTCACTCTCATACTGCATGTCTGTCTGTTTGTCTCTCTCTCTCTCAATCTCATACTATCTCTTACACTGTCTGTTTCTCTCTCTCTCTTTCTCTTGCTCCTCATACTATCTGCCTCTCTTGTTCTGTCTGTTTGTCTTAATCTCATACAATCTGTATGTCTGCTTTTCTCACTCTCTCTCTCTCTCTCTCTCAAACTCTCTCTCCCCTCATACTGTCTGTCTTGTGTTCTCTCTCTCTCTCTCTCTCTCTCTTGTCCTGTCTGTCTCTTATTCTCTCTCTCTCTCTCTCTCAAACTCTCTCTCCTCTCATACTGTCTGTCTTTCTTGTGTTCTCTCTCTCTCTCTCTCTCTCTCTCTCTCTTGTCCTGTCTGTCTGTCTGTCTCTCTCTCTCTCTCTCTCTCTCTTCCACTCTTTCATATACTCTCTCCCTCTCTACACATTCTCAATTTGTATCCTCCATATATACATGTTCATATTTTTGTATTCATCAGACTCTCTCGATCTGAAAGCAATCCTGAAATACCCCCTCCGCGGCCGGTACTTCCCAAAGAATTCAGGTACCAGGCACTAAAACGTCCACCAAAACAGCCAAAATCTGTTCCAAGCAGCAGAGGCTTTTCTTACAGATGGTCTGTAGATGGAAGCGGCAGGTTAGAGCAAGAACAAAAAAAGAGAGCATCTTTGCAACATGCTTGCTTGTTTTGTAGTTAGTTCTGTCTAGCTAGCAAGTGCTTCTTCCTTTACTTCTTAGCTCTTCCTACTCCTCCTTCAGAATCTTAGCTAATTACTGCTATATATGTTTGTTCTTTGGTTGTATACTGTCAACTTAACGTGACAGTCCCGGAAAGGGAATTACACCACTGCTGTTTAGCCCTAGGAAGCATCGAATGCTTCCTGTCGGCTTTGACACATTTCCTGTGTCCTTATATATTTATATATCCCTTTAGTGTTTAAACCAGCCATATCTGGCCCAGATATTCTACATGTTTTATATTCAAACTGGCAATATCTAGCCTCTCACACCTACCCGACAATGTCATTCTAAATATAAACAATCACATCATTGAAACCTCAAAGCTATAAGATAATGCTTGATTAATTCAAAACAATTTGAGTGGAAAAGTATTACCTTTAACAGAGTAATCTGAACACTAAAGGGATATAGGAAATGTGTCAAAGCCAACAGGAAGCGTCAATGCTTCCTAGGGCTAAATAGCGGTGGTTTAATCCCCTACTGTCACATTAGGTTGACAGTATACAACCACTCTATCGCTCCACCACCGTACATATCTCTATGAGATATTTAGAAATTTAATATTTCTGATTTTGTTTATTCTTTGTTTAATTATTAACTTATCCATGGTTAATTTTCATCTGAATTTCTGAGATGATTAATTATACATTGATATATATTCAGACTAATATCCTCATTTTGGTTGTTATAGTCACAGTGTTCTAGCTTTTTGTACGTTCTAATCTCCTCTCTCATGTTCAGTAGTAGCATTTTCAGAATTTCAAACCAAACCACAGAAGTTACATTTGTAATGATAAGATGTTTGTGTGTGGGGGTCAGCTGTGTAATGATTTGGTATTGAGTCAATGTTGATTGAATGAACACAAATTCTGTCAAGACTTTTAAATGAAAAAAAAATATTCCTTTATTGTAAGCAAAATATAAGATGCCTCTACTACCATCAACAGAACAATTGTTCCCAAGTTCAAATTCCGCCAAGGTCGACTTTGCCTTTCATTCTTTCAGGGTCGATAAATTTCTTTGTCAAATTACTGTGTCTTCCTTTCAATTAAATTTCGAAAACAGCAATGTATTTAGTAAAATAACTTTGTTGTTAAGCTGATATTTGGAACATAAATTAACATAAAATTTTGGAGGAAGGTTTTAATCTAGATCACTTTAAAACAGGGAGTTTGTATCATAGACCCAGCAAACAATCTCACATTTATTGGTTATCAAAGGGGTTAAACTAAACAACAGAGCAATATTACAAATCTGAAAACAGTATTTCAATAACCCCCAAATACCCACTAGAGTCTGGACAATGGAATAAAACCCATCTACCTCTTTAGATCTTATAAAGAATTTGGTTTGAAATTCCGGCAGTGTTTCTAAATATGATAGACACTTGAAGATGCCAGAGAGTACAACTGGCAAAACATGACCATAGCAACCAAGATTCAGGAATTAGTCTGAATAAACAGTGTATAGTTTCCCCATGGTTTTGTAGAATATTCTGTTTAGAGTAGAAGTCTTCATATTGATCCCTACTGATCCCTGTTCATCCTTTTTTTTTGTTGTATTAATCCTTTCAGTCATCAAGTGTTGCCATCTCCCATATAATGATACACTTGTGTGTGGGAATTTTAGGGTGCAGTTGGTTCTTGAGGACTGTGTGTTGGGGTAGCTCCAGTTTGGCAAGGAGTGGCATAGACTTCAAGTACTGATATTAAAGCATGGGAGACTTCAATACCGGTGGTGTGGCATTGTAGTTTTGTCTGTTTACTTATTGAGTTCAAAATCTGGATAAAAGAAGGGGACAAAAAGCAATGGTGAGATGAGGGAAGGGAGTATCAGTTCACAAAATAAATACCAGGAATATACTTGGGATTGTGTCAGTTGAGTAGACACATCTCCCCTCCACCTCACCTTGGCTTTGTGCCTAAGAAAACAACACACCTTGGCCTTTTGCCTAAGAAGACAACACACATATGTGCACACCTGCGCTCACTATGTGTGTGTATGTGTGAAGGTGTATATCTATATTTGAGAGAGAGTGAGTGAGTATGTGTGAGTGTGTCTGTAAATGCAGACACAATATCATTAGTAATAATGATGATTTCTTAGATCAGTGCAAGGCCACACAGTTTTGGGAAAGGTTTTAATGTGAAAAAAACAAAATGTGAAAATTCACACCGACAAGGACTCTGATCTACCTGTTATATCAATTATGCATTGATATAAGAATTAGTTGTTCAATAAAGCCCGAAACATATGTACCGCAAAATCCTTTGCGTCCTGTTTTTCTTTTGATACATATATCCTATCACCTATACCACTAGCTGGCATATACAGGTGCTTACATTTATCAAGTATTCACCCTGAATTTATATATATATGTATATTTATGTATATAAATCCTGCAAGTTATCCCAGTACATGACTGGTACTGAGGGGATAACTCTGGCTCCAGCCGTGTCTAAACTCACTCAGAGAATCGAGTGTAAAGATAGATTATGAGACATACAAATCAGGTGCGTCACCGTTTTTTACCAACTGCTCCTCCCACATATGTTGGCCCATTGCCTAAATATGAAACCATGTCTGGTAACCTTGACGACAGTACTCAAACATCTCTGCTTTCTTGTTTATTTGTTTGTTTGTTTTATTTCTTTCTTTGTTATTTTCTCTTGGTATTTCTGTTAGTCTAAAATATATATATATGTATATATATATATATATATATATATATAAATAACAATAAATGAATACATAAAAATATAAAACTAACAATAAAATGGTGAATATCTCTCCGAGAAAGTCAGGCCAGTATTGTTGGCCTTTACTGCTGATCTCTTCTTTGAGAGACAATGTTCTTTGGTGTGAGATGAACGGGTGCAGCTGCTGGGAAGCTGAAAATTTGGTGTGACTAACTGACTGAACATTGGACCTGTTTTGATGACAACATTTTTTCACACTTGGCACCAAACACTCACATACACACACCTGAATGTATGCACAAAAATATACAAACAGAGAAAATGTGAGAGAGAGAGAGGAAGGTATTACAATTTATTGTAATAAGGTGGTGAGCTGGCAGAATCGTTAGCACGTCAGGAGAAATGCTCAGCTGTATTTCATCTGCCGCTATGTTCTGAGTTCAAATTCCGCCGAGGTCGACTTTGCCTTTCATCCTTTCCGGGTCGATTAAATAAGTACCAGTGACACACTGGGGGTCGATATAATCGACTTAATCCTTTTGTCTGTCCTCTCTGTGTTTAGCCCCTTGAGGGTAGTAAAGAAATAGGTATTTCGTCTGCTGTTAGATTCTGAGTTCAGTTCAAATTCCGCTGAGGTCAACTTTACCTTTCATCCTCTCGGGGTCGATTAAATAAGTACCAGTTACGCACTGGGGGTCGATATAATCGACTTAATCCGTTTGTCTGTCCTTGTTTGTCCCCTCTGTGTTTAGCCCCTTGAGGGTAGTAAAGAAACAGGTATTACAGTTTATTGACTGAACACAATTGACATGAAAAAAACTTTCCTTCTCTTACGTACAAAGACAAAATATGCTCATTCTTTGTACATTAGGAAGGGCATCCAGCCATGAAAACTGTGCCAAAACAGAGCTCACTAGTGCCGTGTGTAAAGTATCCAGTTCACTCTGTAAAGTAGTTGGTGCTAAGAAAGGCATCCAGCTGTAAAAAAATCATGCCAAACCAACTGGTGGAGCTTGGTGCAGTTCTCTATCTATCTAGCTCCTTTCAAGCTGTCCAACCCATGCCAGCATGGAAAACAGATGTTAAACCAGGAGGATAATGATGAGGGACTAAACACAGAGAGGACAAACAAGGACAGACAAACGGATTAAGTTGATTATATCGACCCCCCAGTGCGTAACCGGTACTTATTTAATTGACCCGGGAAGGATGAAAGGCAAAGTCGACCTTGGCGGAATTTGAACTCAGAACATAGCGGCAGACGAAATACACATAAACTGAGAGAGAAAGGGGGGGAAGGTGTCAAAATGTCTTATGCCAAATAAGTCAGCAATGCCAAATAGGTGGGCACCAGTGTGGCCGTACCAAAACGTCTCATAACCAGTTTTCTTTGTTACTAAAATACTTGATGGCAATCTAAAGATTTCAAGATTAATCTGCATCGTAGAGACATTTTGTGTTCTGTGTTCGACATTTCTGTTCTTGTTGTGTTTAGATTAGTTTTAATGTATGGTAGTTTAGTTGTGTTTCATTAACCAAGCTTATTGTAGCTGAGGTGGCTGATCTGGTCTGGTCCTCCAGACACAGCAAGTAGCCCCTCTTACTGAATGGCTTCAAATCAAGCAAAAGAATGTAGTGTATATGTAGATGTGTGTGTCTGTATATGAAGAGGGAGAGAGAGAGAGAAGTGAGCACATGTCTGTGTGTGTGTGAATGCACATGTATACATGTATCTGTGTATGTGAACAAATGAATGTAGCACTCAATACATTTTGTTGGTCTTACATGTATTTAATAGCAATTTTACTCAGTTCTACATTACTCAAGGGTGTAGAACACATCCATATCACCAGATGTATACATGAGTTTATGTGTGTGTATATACATATATATTAAAATAAACTCTGATTTTTCTTTTTTACAGGTTCGCATAAAACCCCAGAGTTTTGCCTCTGTAAGCCTTTTTCAGACTTGAAAAAAGCCTCCAGTAGCAAAGCCTGATGCCTTTTTAACTATGCATAATAAATCTGACTCTAATACCAGTATTGAGTCCTTTCATTAGTAAATGTTTGTTGATATTAATAGCATACACCCCCACCCACATATAATGAGAGAGGTATGTGTGTGTGTCTGTGTATGCATATATGTATATACATATATATATATATATATATATATATATATATATATATTGATAGAAAAGGTAAGACAACAAAAGAATGAAAGAGACCTCGATATTATGTAAATATATGGGACAATTATTTGGTAGCCATGATAAAACTCTTGAGTTTTGGATGTCAGAGCGGAAACCTACCTTGTTTTGTTATTTTGATGGATGGATGGATGAATGGGTAAGTAGGTAGATAGATATCCGAAACTCAGAGTTTTATCATGGGTACCAAATAATTGTCACATATTATATTTACATATATATATATGTATATATATAAATAAAATTAGGTGGGTTTCATTCTTGTGAGTGTGCATTATTTGAATCTGTGAGTTATTTGCTTGTGTAAATATATATATATAATATATATATATAAAGTTATGCATATATATATATATTAATATATATATATATATATATATATATATATATATATATACCAGGTGGTGCTATTAAGTTAGACATGGCCGAAACCTATCAAAGTATATATATAGATAGATAGATAGATATTTCTCTGTTATTATCTATGTAAACAGTGTACATTTGTATAGGCATTGACATACATCTGTATGTGTGTCCATTTCTGCAACAATTAACATCACCTTTGTATAGATATACAGCATACACATGTCATAGACATATATAGCATGCGACATCACACCAATGTACACAGAGAGAGAGAGAGAGTGTGTGTCCAGTTCTAAAAAATTTGTCTCAAGAAATTTGCTCTGAATCCTGAGAGAATGGCTGATATTGATGGTGACTAGCTAGTACTGCACTGATGAGATTTAACTGAATGAAACCACCACCACCCATCCACCCTACATGTTACACCTGAATTATCGTCAAAATGGATGTAGATCATTGCCGTAGTAGCATTCTGTACCCAAAGTTGAGTGGCATAAATTTGTGTAGCCATTGGTCTTAGCCAGGCTGTAACACAAGATGTAAAAGGCACCCATGCCAGTGACATGTAAAAGACACCCAATATAGGAGTGGTTGGAAGGGCATCCAGCCATAGAAACCAAGTCAAAACAGACAACTGGAGCCTGGAGCAGCTCTCTGGCTTACCGGCTCTAGTCAAGCCATCTAACCCATGCCGGCATGAAAAAACAGACGTTAAAATGATGATAATGATTTGTGTTGTTTATGCATCGAGGGAATATGGCTGTTAAATCTTGCAGGTCAAGTAGCCACATAGAAACCCCCTTGTTGTTTCCATGATGATGATGATGATGTGATGATATCAACAAAGTACCTCAATGATCAAATTAGATTCGGCCCACGCTTGCTGTTGTGAAAATAATTGTGTTAACGTTCACCACCAGGCTGTATGCCTGTTCTTGTGCATCTATCAATGCTTCTAATATGCTAAAGTGTAAGATCTCTGTGTGTTTCTATATGTCTTGTGTGTAAATCCGTAAGCTAGTCTGTTTATCTGTGTTTCTGTCTGCCTGGATATATCTATGTGTCTATCCATTTCTGTCTGTCTCTCTCTCTCTCTCTCTCCCCCATTTCCTCTTCCTCTCTACCTCTCTACCTCTCTCCTCTCTCTCTCTCTCTCCTCTCTCTCTCTCTCCCATTTCCTCTTCCTCTCTACTTCTCTCTCTCTCTCTCCCCCATTTCCTCTTCCTCTCTACTTCTCTCTCTCTCTCTCCCTCTCCCCATTTCCTCTCTCTCTCTCTCTCTCTCTCTCTCTCTCTCCCCCATTTCCTCTACCCCTCTCTCTCTCTCTCTCCCCCGTTTCCTCTTCCTCTCTACTTCTCTCTTTCTCTCTGTATGTGCCTCTGCATCTCACCATCTCTCTCTGTCTTGTTGTTTCTGTCTGTCTGTCACTTTAATCTCCCCCATCTGTCTGCCAGCAATAATGTCTAACTTTTAGTTGAAAACTTTGTGGTTATGTACTACTACTACTACCACTAGTAATAGTTAGTCGTATTACTAGTAGTAATAATAATACTATTACTACAACTCTATTATAACTTATAAGCATCAGTTCTGTAGTTACTGTTGTTTTTAGCCCCTGGTCAGCCTGGATTTTCCAGCTAGGACCATCCCATTTACATATACATTCAGGTACTACACTATATTGCTCAATGTGTCCTTCCTAGGTTTTGGCTGCTATTTTTAGTAAATATTGCAGCTCCCTATCAAAAGTACTCCAGCTGGGACCATCCCATATACTTAAATCTACAGGGACTCTATTGGCCATTGTGTAATTTCTTTTTTAAATAGTAGGCTTTGGCTGCTGTTTCTAGTAAATATAGCGGCATATAGAGACACCCTCATTGGTCTGTAGGTTGTTATGGTTGACGACATTAGTGTTGATGTTAGTATTTCTTACTGTTCAGCTTTGATGCTGTTTATATCGATTACTGAGCCTGGAAGAATGAGAGAATGGGGGTGGCCAGGTGTGGCCTTCTCACGACTAATTTGGTATGTAACCAGAGTTGCTGGTGCACCACTTCCTACCGAGGCAGAAG
>NC_043021.1:5526705-5534205 GCF_006345805.1 Octopus sinensis
TTTTACCTTTGTTTTTCCCATTCCTACCTATTCCACCCCTTACATTTGCAGTACAATTTCTTCTATTTCACTAGCACTTTTCCACATGCACACACTTCTCCCACCCAACCCCACCCCGTTCTCATTGCTACTAATATTGAAGTCCCTTTTTTTTTTTTTTTTTTTTTTTTTTTTTATTACCCTACCTTAAGATTCTTTGGGTCCATAAAATGGCCAGAATTACCCCCCAGTTAATTCTGAAACATTTTTTTTTTCTGTTTTCTCATTCTTCCTTTTATTTTTTCTATTTTTGCAATATCTTAAATAAAAGGGTGAGAGAAAGAGAGAGACAGAGAGAGACAGAGATAAAGAGAGATAGACAAAGAGAGACAGACATAGAGAGAGAGAGAGAGAGTGAAATTGAGATAAGGAGACATGGAGAAAGGGAGAAAGATAAAAGAGTTTTTAATTAGCCGATTTCTTCATTTGACCTTGGTGTCAAGGTTTTTTTTTTTTTACTTATTTTATTCTCTTCAGTTTCCAGATTTTTCTTTTTCATCCATCATCTCTTCACTTTTCCTTTCTTTTTCCCTTTTCCTACCTTCTTTCTTTCTTTCTTTCATTTTCTTTTCCACCACTCTTTAATCATCTTTTTCTTTTCTTTCTTTTCACCAAATTCTAACCATATCTCCATGCCAACCTCATCTCCATGTACACCCTTCATCTTTTTCATAAACTTTTTCAATATTAAGTAAATATATTGCTACCCATCTTATTCTTCATCTTTTCGCTAGAAATTCTTATTTCTTTCCAAATTTTTCTCTCCTAGATTCTTTCACTCTGCTAGCTTGCCATCTTATGATGCCTGAATATTAATGTCACTTAAGTGGAGAGAGAAGTGGGTCAGGAGTGTTTGCAGGGAAGAAGACCCGGCAGGTCTGAGGAACAGAGGCCATTATAGCAGTGATAGAAAACAGTGTACCTGTGGGCTTTGGTGACCTCAGTGTTTCTGTTGGTTGTTTAGAGTCAATCAGTTGAGTACACCCCTGCCACTCTAGATGCAGTCCAGCATATCTATGTGCATAGGGGATGCACCATCCTTGATATTACCAGCCAATTATTTTTTATCAAAGAGAATCTTCTTCCCTAAGTGATAATATAAACAGCTTCTGTTGTGTATCTAGGACTACGTTATCCTTTTTTTTCTTCAGACAGTAAGCTGTGTGGCTTGAGAGAAATTTAGCTGCTATTTATAGCAGAGCAAGTAACTACATAAAGACTCACCCATTATTCACAAGAACGATGTTTTTGCTGATTCATTGAGGAGCAGTATGATTCCTGTAACATTATATAGCATTGGCTGAATGCCAGGGCCTCATTGGCCTACGGAGGCATCACACAGTACACACACACACACACACATATATATATATATATATATATATATATATATATATAGGGATGGATGAATGAATGAATGAATGGGACTTTGTTAATTTCAGTGATGAAGATACACTCGTTTGATATCATTTGAATTACCTGCTCCTGAATTAATGCATAGGTGGTTGAGCAATTGGTGGTGGTGGACCCCTCATCTGTCAAATCTCTGTTGATCTAATGCCACAAGCCCTGTAGTTATCAAATGCAGGATCTGTATTTAGTTACCTTCTGCTAGATAAGCAGTTAAAGGCCCAAAAGTCCTCATCTGTCCTAGGTCCATTGGGGTGTCTGTGTATGATCTTCTCCCTGAGGCAATTTTGCGACATGCTTATGAACCTAGAGCTAGGTCTCTAACATGTTATACTACACTGGGTCAGGGTAACCCTGGGAACAGCAGTGACTATGAGGTGGATTCATACTTGTCAAAACCCCAGAATTCTTGAACCAGGGTCCTGCAACTGGATGCAGCTTACAATTATACCCAGAACATTTAGGCACATGAACCCTTAATGTAATTCTCAGGTAGAATCAGCATTACAGTGTGGTGCGTGACAAAGACTGTACCTCTTGTACAATCTAGCCAAAGGGCTTCCTTACAGTTTCCATCTACCCAATTTCACTCACAAGGTATGGGGTGAAGCAAACTTCTTAAACATTTGGCCATATTGTGAATATATGAGAGGAAGACAATACATGCATACCTACAGTCACAGCATATCTCAGAGGTCTCGGTCTTCGTCATTTCCTCTGTGAGGCCCTACGTGCCACCGGCACGGGTATCACAACTACAATATTCATATGATTTTTATTTTGATGTTGATGAACTTGACACAATAGGTCTCCTCAAGCACAGCAGGCTGTCCTGCAAGCCATGAACTCACTGCATTTGTAGGGTCTTCGAAGTCACAGCATGTCTCCAGAGGTCTTGGTCTTTCG
Source organism: Octopus sinensis (assembly GCF_006345805.1). NCBI lineage: Eukaryota > Metazoa > Mollusca > Cephalopoda > Octopoda > Octopodidae > Octopus > Octopus sinensis. The sequence continues at coordinate 5,529,061 of NC_043021.1, forward strand.
TCATAGCCTCTTTGAGGCTCAACATACGAAGGTCATGCTTGACCACCTTGTCCCATGTCTTCCTGGGTCTACCTCTACCCCGGATTCCTTCAACAGTTTGGGAGTGGCACTTACATCTCTCCTCATCCATCTGTACTACATGACCATACCAACGCACCTATAAATATGTAGTTTAAGTATATGGATCAAGTAGCATTTATCTTCACTTCCCTGATGCCTTACATCTTTTATCATTTACCTTTTACATGTTTCAATCATTGGGTTGTGCCCATGCTGGAACATTGCCTTGAAGACTTTAGTCAAACAAATTGAACCCAGCTGTTATTTTATCAATTGCTTTAGCCACACTGCTAAGTTACAGAGATGCAAACAAACCAATATCAATTGTAAAGTGGTGATGGTTGTGGTGGTGGACAAACACACACACACATGACGGGATTCCTCGCAGTTTCTATTTACCAAATTCATTCACATGCATTAGTTGGCCGACAGCTATAGAAGAAGATACTTGCCCAAGGTGATGCTCACTGAGGCTCAACCCAAAACTACATGGTTACAAAGCAGGCTTCTCAACAACACAGCTATGTCTGTGCCTGTCTGTGGAATTCAGTAGACAGAAACGTTGTAGAAGCTATCAGGGTTGACTAAATTAGTGTCTCACTGGGCTTCCCAGTGATTGAAAGGTGTGTAGTTACTTAGCAGAATTTTAAAAAAGCAACAAAACCTGTTGAAAGTGGATGAGATCTTTGAGAGTCCAACAACCCCTATATCCTGAGGGGGTGATTGCTGTTGCCAAAATTACCAAAACCCAACGAAATACTTGGATGGGCGGCTTACTGCTTCATACTCTTGCTTGATGGCACTGGGGTCATTCCAAGTTAGTGGTCCCAGAGGTGTCATCATAAGTAGAGTTGACCAGGTCCACCAGTGCTCTCCGTCACTGGCAGCCCTTTGCCAGCCCTTTTACATCCTCCAAGATGATGTCAAGACTTGGATGGGAGTTAGAACAATATTTAATTCCATACTGGAATTGGTGGAACTTGCCCTCACCTTAGACCAAGAGAGGTGGATATGATTAGTAAAAATATTCAGGTACTCCAATGACAAAAATTTGACTTGTATTCTCTTTCTTGTTCATTGACTGTACCCTCTGACATCTCATCACCTCCATCTCACTTTTTTCCATTTGGGGCAGCCATGTATCTCCTCTACAGAAAAACACCTGTTCTTGTCCCTATGTCATACTTTTTAACCTCTCATCTAGGACCCTATGGAGGAGGTGGCTGGGGATTGTACCCCTCATAATCTTCCCAGGAATAGTGAGTGGAGAAGATGGGTGATCAGAAAATCCACCACGACCTCCACCACCTTCACATATGTATATCTTTTTTCTTGTTTACATCAGAGAAAGATACAGACATCATAAAGAAAAACATTAAAATGCTGGTGCTTTTTGAATATAGTCCCTTGAGGTAGTTACTTTGCACCAAGTTACACAGACACTCCTTTGTCAGGCTCAGCACTACAGAATGCAAACTAATGAGACTATGGTTGGTTAATTACAATATAAAATATATATAAAATACATAACTGGTCATCTATGTGTCATACTGAAAGTCATGATGCATTAGGTATGATATATAGATGGCTAATTTAATTCAACACTGCTTTGATTCTGTACACCCAGTTTTAGTTCAGCCTGACAGCTAATCATAGTATCTATAAATTCATTATTCACTCTTTCGTATATCAGAGGTGGGGAAAATGTCATCTAGGCACATGGCTGACTGTAAGTAAACATCATTGATAAGGTGCAGCTAAGTTGAAATGCATCTGGTTTCCTCTCTGAGAGATGCTGCGATAATTTTTCATCTACTGCTGATTTATATTGTGCTTTTGACTCAGCATGTCCAAATGAGATTTTTATCTCAGATAAAAGCCCAGCATCTTGCCTGTCAACAGTGTATAAACATTAACCCTTTAGCATTTAAACTGGCCATGTCCAACCAAAATATTTTACCCATTTTAGGCTTAAACCAGCCAAATCCTGCCTCTCACAATTCCCCTTTATTATGATTCTAAAAGCAACCAACCATGTCATTGGAATCTCAAAGCTGTGAGGTGATGCATGATTGATTCAAAACAATACTCTTACTCCTTTACTTGTTTCAGTCATTTGACTGTGGCCATGCTGGAGCACCGCCTTTAGTCGAGGAAATCGACCCCCAGGACTTATTCTTTGTAAGCCTAGTACTTATTCTATCGGTCTCTTTTGCCGAACCGCTAAGTTACGGGGATGTAAACACACCAGCATCAGATGTCAAGCAATACTAGGGGGACAAGCACAGACACACAAACACACACGCAAAAATATATATATATATATATACACATATATACAGTGGGCTTCTTTCAGTTTCCATCTACTAAATCTACTCACAAGGCTTTGGTCGGCCCGAGGCTATAGTAGAAGACACTTGCCCAAAGCGCCACGCAGTGGGACTGAACCCGGAACCATGTGGTTGGTAAGCAAGCTACTTACCACACAGCCTCTCCTGCAATGTGAATAAATCCACACTACATTTGAGAGAGTGAAGGCAAGTGGCTTAGTGGTTAGTTCGTTTGGCTCAAAATTGTTAGGTCAAGAGTTTGATTCCCATTTGCATGTTCACCTTGAGCAAGACACTTCATCTCATGTTGTCCCAGTCCACTCAGCTGGTAAAAATGAGTTATACCTGTAATTGACTGGAGCAGCCCTGTCTCGTTTGATATATCATTTTGGATCTCCCTGAGAACAATGTTAAAGATACATGTGTGTGGAATACTCGGCTACTTGCACTTTAATTTCATGAGCAAGCTGTTTGGTTGGTCTGATCAACTGGAACACTTGTCCTTGCAACTGACAGAGAGTGCCAACCACATGAAATAAAGTGTCTTGCTCAAGGTCAACACGCAGCTGGGAATCACTCATGACCTTACAATTGCCAGCCAAATGAACTAACCACTAAGCCACATGCCTTCACTCTCTCAAATCATCATCATCATTGTTTAACGTCCGTTCTCCATGCTAGCATGGGTTGGACGGTTCGACCGGGGTCTGGGAAGCCAGGAGGCTGCACCAGGCTCCAGTCTGATCTGGCAGTGTTTCTACAGCTGAATGCCCTTCCTAATGCCAACCACTTCGAGAGTGTAGTGGATGCTTTTTACGTGCCACCTGCACAGTTGCCAGTCAAGGCTGGCAAATGGCCACGGTCGGATGGTGCTTTTTATGTGCCACCGGCACGGGGGCCAGATGAGGCTGGCAACGGCCACGATCAGATGGTGCTTTTTACGTGCCAGTTTTGAATTAATCATGCAGCATCTCATAGCTTTGAGATTTCAATGGTTGTTTGTTTTTAGAATGCGAATGGGTTAAGTGTGATATACATAGATGCTTATTACGAGTTAATGTTACTTCCATAGAGTACCCTAGACACTCCGGTGATAGAGTACCTTGGACACTCCAGCAATAGAGTAGCCTGGATTCTCTATTGATTTATAAATATGATCACTGTGCCGGTGGCACGTAAAATGCACCATCCGATTGTGGCCGTTTGCCAGCCTCGTCTGGCACGTAAAAAGCACCCACTACACTCACGGAGTGGTTGGCGTTAGGAAGGGTATCCAGCTGTAGAAACACTGCCAGATCAGACTGGAGCCTGGTGCAGCCTTCTGGCTTCCCAGACCCCAGTTGAACTGTCCAACCCGTGCTAGCATGGAAAGTGGATGCTAAACGAAGATGATTATGATGATGATGATGATGATGATGAGTCCTAGCATAAGTTTAAGGCTGCAAACTGTTTTGCAGAAAAGCAATGTAGGCATTATATAAATGTCTGTATTTGGCTGCTACTTTATTTTATCATCCAGGAAAGATAAACGGTTCAGACGACCTTGGTAGGGTTTGAACTCAGAATGTAAAGATGCAAAGCATTTTGTTAAATATTCTAACAATTCTGCCAGTGCTATACCCTTAATTTTTTAACAAAGTCGCAAACCACAGAGTTGGAGGTGTGTGTGTGGGGGAGGGGAATAGACAATTAAATTGTACTTCATTAGTACTTTATTTTATCAATCCCGGAAGTGTTTAAAGCAAAGTTGCCATTGAAGGGGCTTGAACTTGGAATATGAAGGACCCCAATTAAATAACTGCATAGTATTTCATCCACCTGCACTCATATCAGCTGTGCCATCTAACGAACTTCAAGTTAATTGCAATTACAACTAATTGAAATATCCTAACTTAATTAGCGGGTAGGATAGGGGTGGGGTGTGTCTGGTTTGATGATGGTGGTGGTGTTAATGAAATGATTGCAAAGTTCTACTTGTCTTTCCCCCCCCACACCTAAACACCACTGCAACACCACCATCTCCTCCACCACTGTCTGCACCTCACTACACCACACCGCATTTCATTACGTACACCAAACCACACGTTGGTTGCGGCAGCACCATACCTGACATTCATCCCCCATGCCCCATCCCACCCGCACCCCCGCTCCACACACCCATCTCATCTCATCTTACCCACCATTGCACTCCACCCACACCCCCACACCTTGATTTATTTTGAGGTAGTATTTCCACATTTCTGAACAGCTGAAGTCATTTGATGTGGTAATGGTGGTGGTGGTGGTGGTGGTAGAGGGGTGGTGGTGGTGGTGGTGGTAGGGGTGGTGGTGATGGTTGTAGTAGTGGTGGGGTAGAGTAGAGTGGAGCAGTGATGGTGGTGGTGGTGGTAGTGGTGGAGGAGAATGGCAATGCTGTTTATATTTGCACCAAGCACCCTTACTGCTACCCCACCATCGCAGTCACCATCATGAGCAACAACTAGTCCCCTTACATGGCCAACTGACCTGCTAAAAATAGCAGCCAACCTATCATATATAGAGAAAAAAGGGGAGAAAGACACATTAGATTAAATGATGATATAGTCCCAGACACAGTGTTCTGATAAAAAAAAAAAAAAATGAAGATGGGATGGTCATGGTTGGAATAACTTTGATCATAGGTTTACTTGATGAATTTTGATCTATGAACAAGCGTGGCTGTGTAGCTAAGTTGCTCACTTTTTGTAACTACATGGTTTTAGGTTCAATCCCTCTG
>NC_043021.1:5539205-5579205 GCF_006345805.1 Octopus sinensis
GTATTCGGCTCTTTTGCCAAATGACTTGCACAAATGATTGTTTATGGTGATGAAATGTATGTGCTGCACATTAGTCCACTCCCTCTATCAAATTGATATTACCTGAACAGGTGCATGGTGTACCACGTGTCGGGTGCCGAAGTGATCACAGAGCAACGTGACATGAAGTGTTTTGCCTATGAACACAAGGTATTACTCAGTCTAGGAATTGAAATCACGATCGCTTGATCATCAGTTCAACACCCTAACCACTAGGCCATGTGCCCCCCTCCCCTCACACACACACACACACACACACATATATATATATATATATATATATATATAAAGTTGTAATAATGAAGTCAAGCCAAATAGCGATATTTTAAAATTGTATAAAATCACCCACTACACTCTCGGAGTGGTTGGCGTTAGGAAGGGCATCCAGCTGTAGAAACACTGCCAGATCTGACTGGCCTGATGCAGCCTTCGGGCTCCCCAGACCCCAGTTGAACCGTCCAACCCATGCTAGCATGGAAAACGGACGCTAAATGATGATGATGATGATGATGATGATCATTTTATAAATATAATTTAAACGTTTTCAAAATATCACTATTTGGTTTGACTTCATTTTGCTGAACTGCTAAGTCATGGGAACATATACAAACAAACTCTGGTTGTCAAGCAATAATGGGGGACAAATGTAAAGTTACACACATAGATATATACATATATATATTCAGGAACCTTCTTTCAGTTTCCATCTACCAAACCCTCTCACAAGGCTTTGGTTGGTCCAGGGCTATAGTAGACAACACTTGCCCAAGGTGCCATGCAGTGGAACTGAACCCAGAACCATATAGTTTGGAAGTGAACTTCTTACCACACCACCGTGCCTGTGAGTAACTCATTAGCAGTGTTAACATATTATGTATTATGTTTACCTCTAGTTTCATTTAACACACAATAGCTACTCACTTGACTGTGTAAAGTATTAACAATATATATATGCCAGTGGCACTTAAAAGGCCCCATTCGAGCGTGATTGTTACCAGCATCGCCTTACTGGCACCTGTGCCGGTGGCACGTGTATAAAGATTCAAGTGAGATCATTGCCAGTATCGCTGGACTGGCACCCATGCCGGTGGCACGTAAAAGCACCCACTACACTCTTGGAGTGGTTGGCGTTAGGAAGGGCATCCAGCTGTAGAAACTCTACCAGATCAAGATTGGAGTCTGGTGCAGCCATCTGGTTCGCCAGCCCTCAGTCAAATCGTCCAACCCATGCTAGCATGGAAAGAGGATGTTAAACGACGATGATGATGCTACATAAATGCACCTGTGCCAGTGGCATGTAAAAAGCACCCAGTTCAGTCTGTAAAACGGTTGGCATTAGGAAGAGCATCCAGCTGTAGAAACCATGCCACAACAGACAGTTAGTGTCTGGTCAGCAGGCCAGCTCCTGTCAAACCGTCCAGCCCATGCCAGCATGGAAAGCAGATGTTAAATAATGATGATGATGATGACATGAACATTTTGTGTGTCTATAAAGGTTTCTTTTCTCATCTCACTGCAGTGTCAATTAGATGTGTGTAGGGCAACAAATGGAAGCCACATCAAACTGCACTAAAGTGCAACATAAGCCTTATTAGTTGGTCTCTCATTTAACATGTATATGAAATGTGTAGTGTTGCAAGTTACACTGGATAGGTTTGAAATCCCACCATGACTTTATGGACACTGTGTGTGTGTGTGTACTCTCTCTCTTTTACTCTTTTACTTGTTTCAGTCATTTGACTGCGGCCATGCTGGAGCACCGCCTTTACTCGAGCAAATCGACACCGGGACTTATTATTTGTAAGCCCAGTACTTATTCTATCGGTCTCTTTTGCCGAACCGCTAAGTGACGGGGACGTAAACACACTAGCATCGGTTGTCAAGCAATGCTAGGGGGACAAACGTACGCACACACATATATATATATATATATACATATATACGACAAGCTTCTTTCAGTTTCCGTCTACCAAATCCACTCACAAGGCATTGGTCGGCCTGGGGCTATAGCAGAAGACACTTGCCCAAGATGCCACGCAGTGGGGCTGAACCCGGAACCATGTGGTTGGTTAGCAAGTTACTTACCACACAGCCACTCCTGTGCCTGTGTGTGTGTGTGTGTGTTTGATATTTTAATAGAAGTTAATATTAAGAAAAGACATAACTTTGTGTTTGTAAGCTCTTATCCAGAAGATCTCTGATCATAGATATTCCAGCTGTGAAGAATATTCCATCAGTTTAAAGGATGTTGTTTACTAACCCATTATATAATATGTCCTCCAATTCTTATTTCTAAGAGAGTAGAATATAATTTGAGGGAGGTTTGGCTGTTGTTTATCTGTCTCACTTCAACGATTTATCTACAATCTGTCACTGGCTACTTCCAGGAATTTATGTTTTGGAAATGGGAAGGAAAGCAGAAGAGATATTACCTCTTACTCTCTTTAATTCTCTCTCTCACTCTCTGTCTTTCTCTTTCTTCCTCACCTTTTCTCTCTTCCTTGTAATTCTGTCTGCACTTAACTCTTTCTTTCTAAACCACCCCCTCACTCAGCCATTACCCTTTCTTCCTCCGATACGCCATTTCTCTCTTACATACACCCAGACACGCTTTTCTGGGACCCGTGAGATCAAGTAAATGATTACTGGTATATTTTGCAAAAGAAAAAAAAACACAAAAAAACCCCCTCTAAAAATGCCTGTTTTAACCAATCATCTGTCTACTCCACCCGGGGTAGAGCCTTCATGTACCCCTCCTTAGGGTCCTATCAGAAGCAATCATCATTAAGCCTTCCATCTGGATTTCTATGTATAACCAACCTATAGTTTATGTTTTAAAGTTAAAAATTCACCAAAAAATCAGTACAAAACCATTGCTTATTTCATTTCATTAGTCATAGTTGTGTTAAAACAAATTTAGATACATTTTTTAAAAAGGTTCTTAAGGTGTGGTTGTATAGTTAAGAAGCTCGCTTTCTCACCACATGGTTTTGGGTTCAGTCCCACTGCACAGCACCTTGGATAAGTGTATAAGTGTTTTCTACTAAACGGAAACTGAAAGAAGCTTGTGTGTGCGTGTCTATTGTCCCACCACCATCACCACCACATAATGACTGGTGTTGGTTTGTTTATGTCCTTGTAACTTAGTGGTTCAGTAGAAAAGAACGATACAGTATGTAGCAGACTTCGATAAAAAAGTAAGTACTGGAATTAATTTGTTCAACTAAAACCTTCAGTGCAGTGCCCCAGCATGGTCCCAATCCGATGACTGCAACAAGTAAAAGATGGAAGATATTAGTTTGACTTTTCTAAAGCCTTAAATAATTCATTTTATAAAAACTTTATAAAAACACGCCAACAGTTACAGTATCTCTGTTCCAACCACCCTATCTCTCTGATTTGAACTCTTTGTTTGTGTCTCTCTCTGTGCATCTCTATTTGTCCGATCTGTTGTGTCCTCTGTCTGTTTCTTTCTTTCCGTTTTCTTCTGTCTCCTTGTCTGTGTGTCCCTATTTGTCTGTCTGTCTGTGTGTTTCTGTATGATATATTCTGTTCTGTTTGTTTGTCTCTGTCTAATCTAGTCTGTCTTCCGTCAGGCTGTGTGTGTGTGTGTGTGTGTGTCCCCTGTCTGTCTGATTCGTCCAGTCTTGTTGATGGTGTCCCTTATAGTCCTGTCTATCTCTCTCTGTCTCGTTACCCCCCCCCCCCACACCACCACCACCTTACCATCCCCCTTAATATAAACCGATTTCTCCTCCCCCAAACTCATCGCAATACAATTATATTTATAAACCGATTAGCCATGTCCCCTTTTCTTCCCCATTTACACAGACCTTGACCAACCCGTCCATCCCCAATATTTTACTTTCCATTGTTTACGAATTTGTCTTAAATCTTACTGTTTCTTGTATTGTTTTGTGTTGTTTTACATTGTAGTTGTATATCACCGAGCTGAGTTCAAGCCCATGGCCATCGACAGCCTGGATACTTATCTACACAATCGCACACTCCCTCTCGTACACACACATAAACACATCGTTTATACACTCTTTCTTATTTCTTTATTGCCCACAAGGGGCTAAACATAGAGTGGACAGACAAAGGGGTTAAGTCGATTACATCGACCCCCAGTGCGTAACTGGTACTTAATTTATTGACCCCGAAGGGATTGAAAGGCATATGGACATACATTCTTGCAATCATATGTAAAAAAAATTATGTGCACTCACTTGCATGTAAATGCAGGCTGGCAGGTAAGTGCATAAAACCGGTATAGAGATGCACACATATACTAGAGATACAAAGGCGGCAAGCTGGCAGAAACGTTAGCGTGCCGGGCGAAATGCTTAGTGGTAATTCGTCTGTCGCTATGTTCTGAGTTCAAATTCCGCCGAGGTCGACTTTGCCTTTCATCCTTTCAGTGTCGATAAATAAAGTACCAGTTACGCACTGGGGTCGATGTAATCGACTTAATCCATTTGTCTGTCCTTGTTTGTCCCCTCTGTGTTTAGCCCCTTGTGGGTAGTAAAGAAATATGTACTAGAGATATAAGAGATATATGCACCCCCTATATAGGCATACATACACATTTGTGAATATATTTGTACATTCGTATGTAAAGGCATGTGGCATAGTGGTTAGGAGTGTTGCATTCACAATTGTAAGGTGAGGGTTTCAATTCCCATTATGTTCTTAAGTAAAGCACTTCATTTCCTGTAGCTCCAGTTTATCCATCCATCCGTCTTCTTCGTCCATTGTTCCAGGATGGGTTGTTAGACTAGAGTGTTCAGCTATCTCATCCATGGGCCCCTATTAGAGATCTCTGTCACTTATACACCTTGGAAACCAGTTTGAACTCTGGTCTTATGAATCCAAGGGCTCGTGGCAGACTTAAAGTAAGCAAGCATATGTGTAAAAATTTCCATGTACACACATGCACAATGCATGTATATAACCATGTGCACATACATTTGCATATGCACATATTTTTACATGTGACATGTGGAGATGTATGCACACAGATTCGCATATGTATTTAGATGTAAGTACCACAGTCCGCATTCAGTGAACCACACACACACCACACACACACACACACACACACACACACACTAGTTATGAGAAGACTTCTATAACTTCTGTAGTCATTTAACTTGCTAAGTGTAGCAGCTAAACTTCCTTTTATCAACTCTGCCTTACTTATATATCTATAGTGCCACATGTTTTGGTCTACACATTTAGCTCTTTGGCGTTTAAACTGATCATATCTAGCCAAAATATTCTGCCTGTTTTATTTTCAAACTAACCAGATCTGGCCTCTTACTCGTACTCTACAATGCCATTCTAGAAATAAATAATCACATCATCAAAATCTTGAAACTACAACATAATCCATGATTAATTCAAAACAAAATGAATAAATAAGCATTACGTTTGACAGAGTAATCTGAATGCTAAAGGGTTAAACATATGATTAGGATCACATTTTGGGTCCATTTGTGTGTCAGGCCAACACATGTGCAACAAATAGGATCACATGTTTGATTATATCTTTATTGATAAATGATAGTTCCATGTTTTTAGACACATGTGTATCAGAACAGATAATAAAGAAGAGCACATAATCAATACATGACTGAGACCACATGTCTTAATATATAAATGGGACCATGTTTTAGGATGTAAATAGGGCCACATGTTTAGTACATAAAGGAAATTACATGTATGAGACCACGTTTTAAATATAAAGATGGAACTATATATTTTACTATTAATGTAAGGTCTCATGTTTTAATATGAATAATACCTGTTTTAATATATTAAATACGGCCACATGTTTGCTACATAACGAGATTACATGTTTACATATAAATAGGACTATGTGCTTTAAATATATAAATAGAATTACATAATTTAGTACATAAACAGAGCCACATGTTTTAATTTGAATAAAACCACATTTTAATATGTTAATAGAACAACATGTTAAATACATGAATGGGATCACATGTTTGCATATATAAATGGGACCTCATGTTTTACATGTATAATGGGAGCCATGTTTTATTATGTAAATGAAACAATATGCTTTAAGTATTTGAATGTGGCACACATATGTTTAAGTACCTTTGTGCAGGACAATTCCCCACACAAGGAAGAAAACGCGTGTAAGCTTAGATTTACTGAAAAAAAAACCAGACAAGAATAGACAGGATGGTTATAACTGGAATGCCCTTAACCCTTTAGCATTTAAACCGGCCATATCCGGTCAAAAGTATTCTGCCTGTTTTATGTTCAAACTGACCAGATCTGGTCTCTCACACCAACCCTACAATATCGTTCTAGAAATTAACATCTACCTCATCAAAATCTCATAGCTACAAGATAATGCCTGATTAGTTCAAAACAATGAGGATGAAAATCATTAATTTTGGCAGAATAATGCGAACACTAAAGGGTTAATCATGGGACCACTCTATCAGGGTTTACCCGGTGTTAAATAACAACAACAACTACGGTTTTCCGGTGGCTGAATCTATCTTTGCCTACATCTCCATCACCACCAACAAACAGTCCAGATATTTTTCATATTTCTGTAGATGTTTATGGTGTGGTACGAAGGAGAATCAATGATTTTTATGTCTGGGCATTTAATAATTGGTTCTGTTAGTTCTGTGCCAAACCATTTTTCGCCCCAGCCCCCAATCAATCTGAGAAAGACATTCTGAACATTCTGGATGGTTAAGAATTTTAAATTCGCTCTTCAACACTTGATTCGCTATTTTCTGTGCCAAGCAGAATTGGCCGGTCAGAAGCTATTAAACGGAGTTGGAATGGCCACAACTAAATTGCTGGACATGTAGTTACATATGTGGGTGTGTCTCCTCATCTTAGCAGCAAGAATTTTAGTTTACATCTAAGCAATGAATTGGCCATTTCTATGTCAAAGATTTGCTCTGGCAAAATTGATCAGGGGCACCTCTTATTTTAATTATTATTATTTTTTTTTTATTGTTAGATGGAGATGCAAACACACACACACACACACACACACAAGTATAGACAAGACTGTTAATGAATGCACATATATGCACATACTTTATACATTGATCCTTCAATTAATATTCAAAGGTGAGTGTATAATTGTGTAGATAAGATACCAGTGTGTTGTGGTCTACAGTTTTTGTTTGTTTGTCAACATGTATATATATCTGTGTATATGTATGTATGGATGTAATTTATGTATATGTAAATATACACCTACACACTTCGCATACACGTGTAAATTAAAAGTAATCCTGTTTATTTTTTCTGTTAAGAAAAGATATTTTTGTTTGCAAATATTGACAGTAAATGCAATGAGTGACTTTTGCCTTAAGCCAGAATTTTTCTCCTAAAGTAAAACATAATTAAGACCAACATCACTGTCATCATCATCATCATTATCATCTTCATTGTTGTTGTCATCATCATCATTGTATCTATTATCATTACTATTATTTCCCTTGTCATCATCTAATTCTATAATCACAATTATCTTCAGCTCTGTCATCATCTCCTCAATTGTTCTAATGGCCCTCCACCCTCCATTTTTGCTGAAAAAAACTGGATGTTAAAATTTTGGCATCTAATGACGAAGAGGTTATTTATGGTGATGACAATGTGCGTCAGCAATGAATGACAGGGAATGCCATGTCACATCCAGCATCACTATTATCATCATCATCGAGCTGGCAGAATCGTTAGCACGCCGGGCGAAATGCGTAGCTGTATTTCGTCTGCCGTTACGTTCTGAGTTCAAATTCCGCTGAGGCCGACTTTGCCTTTCATCCTTTCGGGGTCGATAAATTAAGTACCAGTTACGCACTGGGGTCGATGTAATCGACTTAATCCGTTTGTCTGTTCCTTGTTTGTTCCCTCTGTGTTTAGCCCCTTGTGGGTAGTAAAGAAACATATCATCATGATCACCCTCAACATCATCATCATCATTACCATCATCACAATCATCATCTAATACCATAATCACAATTATCTTCATCACTGTCATCGTATGCATAATCATCATCATCAACATCATTACCATGATCGTCATCACCACCACCACTATCATCATCATCATCATCATCACAGATAACCTATTCATCATTAGATACCAACATCTTCGCATCCAGTTTTCCATTCTGGCTAAAGTGGGAAGGTAATGCAGGCCCATTAAATACCACAAACAAAATTTCACCATAAATCTCTTACAGTACTTTGGCCAATTAGATAGAGCAGCAGTCTACTTGCTCGTAAATCACAAGTTCAAATCTGGTACCAGGATCTAGGGTTTCTTTGTATACTCACACATACATAGACATTCCACATGCTTCACTTCAAGCTGGTGGGATTATTAATTAATTAGACAGATAATCTGGGAATGTTATCAGTAATAAGACTGCTGTACTAATCTAGGAAGTAGAGACAAGTTGGCTGAGTTGATATGGTATTGGACTGCCGGGGTCGTAGTTCATAGGTTCAAATTTCAGATAGAAGTTTCGTTGTTGCTATTTTTGTTTTTCTTTTTTCTTCTTGCTTTGAGTTTTCTTTTGTCTCTTATGAAATATAGGTTTTCTTTCCTTCCAAGTTTTTGTTTTATATATATATATTTAATTTCTTATATACAACTCACCACATGGGGATAATTGAAATTCCTCTTTTCTGTTCTGTTACTATATATATATATATTTATTTATTTATTTATTATGGAGATGTACTTGCATAGCAAATGACCTGATTTGAGATCATGTGCTGAAGCAAAAACAATTGCAGCGTGGAAGGTGTTTATAAACCATTTAAAACACACACAAAAACCATTAGATACACTTCAACATGTAAATTATATATATATATATATATATATATATATATATATATATATATATAATGTGTGTGTGTTTAGTATTGACTGTCAGAAGAAAGAATATTCAATACCATAGTAGAAATTAATATTATTTTGACCAACTCAGTCCCTTGCTATTCTGAGTTTCACTTGTGAGTCCACAGTGTCTTCAGGCAAGCTACAACTTGTATCTAGCCTAAGACTTTGTCCACCCACAGGTGAAACTAAGTTTAATGAGAGACTGACTCCACACACACACACACATTGTCCATAAATCATCTTTACAATTTGAAAAAAAAAAAAAATTGGAACCAGTTTAGTTGAGTAGAATTTATTGGAAAACAAATCAAGTTTTATCAGAAATATCCGAGCACTTCCACACGGGCTCCATTAGTTGCACGCAACACATTGACACAATAATTTGTGGACATAGTAAAGATAATTTATGAACACCCTTTCAATGTTCCTTTTTTCCACGCTGACCTGGGTTGATCAGTTCAATATGAACAGACTTGCCTGAGGGCAAGCTCCGATGTCTGCTTTGGCATGGTTTCTACAGCTAGATACCCTTCCTAGCATCAACTACTTCATAATGTATGGGTTGGGGTTATTATTATATCAAGATCTGACAGTTTACTCATTATTTCACCCATGGCTGTTCAAGACAACTCTGAACAGCCGAGGGCAAAACTCAAGAATAGATTCTGTCATATCTTGATATAATAATCATGTCTATCCACTCTAGCCAATATACTGAGTTCTATATCAGATAATATTTACACTTTGTAATGTGTGTGTGTGTGCCAAAGATACACACACATATGTATATATTTATACTTATATGTATGTGTATATATATATATATATATATATATATATACGCATACACACAAACATCCATATACTCACACATGTGCATGTATTTATACACCTACGCATGTATGTGTAAAGATGTACGTGTATATATAAGTGTATGTTTGTATATTGCTCCAAAAGAATTTCTGGTTATATTTCTGGCAAAATTCCAAGAAAACATTATTTATCCCCACACTGGTTGGTTAGTTGGTATTCCACTCTTGGAATTTCATAAGTGTTCTAAGATGTGCAACTGATAAAGTGAGACGTTTATTATGATAACAAGTGTGTGTGTGTGTGTGTGAGGGAGAGAGAGAGAAAGTCAGTGTGGGATGTGCTTAGAAAGTAGTATGTGCTTTGTGTGAGAAAGGTGTACAAATGTGTGTGTGTGTATTTATATACTTTTAATTATGTTTAATATATATATATGTATTTATGTGAGATAGTGTGTGTGTGTAATTAAGTATTTGGTTATCTTTATACATGTATACACACACATGCATACTTATGTGTGTGTACATGCAAATGTACTAAATGTTCGTACACATGCACGCGTGTATGTGTTTGTATGTGTGTATATATATATTATATTTTGTGAAATTTGATTTAGTATTTCTAAATTGAATTTTTCCCTGTAAGTCAGGAATAATATTCCCTCAATTATATATATATATATATATATATATATATATATATATATATATATATGCATGCATACATACACAATTTCATGAGTGTATCCCAGTATATACAGATTTCTATGTATATTTCTGCACTTAGTTCTGTGTATATATATATATATATATATATATATATATATATATATATATATATATTATATATATATATATAATTGAGTAGAATTTATTGGAAAACAAATCAAGTTTTATTAGAAATATCCGAACACTTCTACACGGGCTCCATTAGTTGCACAATAATTTGTGGACATAGTAAAGATAATTTATGAACACCCTTTCAATGTTCCCCACAAGGAACTCAGTTTGATTTGAAAACCCCACTAGAATGGAAGAAAGCGCTAATGATCTAAGTGATATGATGTATATATAAAAAATGTAATATATAAATAAATATCTGTAAATATAAACCATCCAATCTTCTGATTACCTCATTTCTTCTAATATATATATATATATATATATATATATATATATATATATATATATATATGCAGATGTTTGCATATATGTATGTTTATAACTGTATGTGTATAATTATAGGTTGAGATAATTGTGTATGTGATTACTTAATTGCACCATGTGGGTTTATGTTATTACATCATGGTGTATGATTGCGTGTGTAAGTGTGTACATGTGTGTGTATTTAATTACACACACATGTAATTAAGGTGCATAATTGTGTGTGTATTTATACAATAACTGCACATGTATGTATATAATTTATATATATTGTACATGTACAAGTGTGTGAGTGTGTGTGTGTGTGTATATATATATATGTATATATGGTTCAAATGTACAGAAAACAAGAGACAGGCTTGTGAGGGAATAACAAGCAGGTGTTTTAGTTTGACACGCAAGGAATTGGCCAAGCCTTTGCCGTTTCGAGCCTATGCTATACCCTATCTTTATGCCCTTCCAGAACCTTACGATATGTGTGTGTGTGTGTGTGTGTGTATATTTATATGGAACCTTGGTTTACAAATTTAATTCATTCTTGAAAGGGTGTTCATTACCCGAAATGTTTGTAAATCAAAACTATTTTTTCTCATAGGAAATTCTAGGTATGGTAAATTTAAGCTGGGATGTGAAAGTTAGCTAGCAACTGACACTTTCCTGTTGATTCTCCCAGCTTGTCACTGAATATTGTTGCCAGTTTGTTTGTGTGTTTGTTACTCGGCACACTGCTTGTCACCCGAGATGATTTTTGTTTGAAACTGATTTGTTTGTAATGAGAGGCATTTATAAACTAAGCTTCCAATGACAAAGGAACCATGGTTCCAAACAGGAGTTTCAACGCATTCGTTCAATCTGCTAGAAATGGCAGCCAAATTTCACTTATAACCCACTTGTCTTTAAAAAATGGAAGGACCTATTGGATAATGTAGTCACAGACACACTATGTAGCAGGGTAAATTAAAAACAAAACAGGATGGTCATTAATGGTACAGCTTTAATCAAAGAATTCTTGACTGGAATTGACCTGTGATGCATTAAAATTGTGTCTGAATAGATACTGAAATTCTACCAAGACTCTCTATCCTCCACCATCACCATTCCTTGCAGCTGCAGACTGCCACTTATTTTACCTAATTTCTGTGGCACTGAGGTCATTTGTTTCTTGGTGGTGATGGTAATGGATCTGAGCCCCCACCTCCACCAATATCAGTGTGTTATTAATTAAAACATGACAGCCTCATCCTTAAGCATTTTCTTTGGCAGACATCCATCATGTCTTCAGTACACACGTCCTGCCTATCCTGCAATCCCACAAAAATCTATTGCTATAATAGTGAAACAAAGTGTATATGTGTATTCACACACGAACATTTGAAGATTATATATACATGTTTACAGTGTATTATAAAAAATTATATATATATACACACACATACAGGGTGTGATGGGTAAATTGTCACCATTTTATACTTCTAATTTTGCGTGTGCTCTTTGTTTGTTTTTGATGTTGTCAACTACACAGTATAGTAGGGTTAGTTGGGCACCAGCTGTGAGGAAAAACAGCACCATGACGCAATTCACTCTGCCAGAAATTTGGAAACATGCCGTACTGTTTGGCATTCATGCTGGAAGCTCCAATGCAAACATGTTATGCCTCCATTCATCTTCCCACTCAACACGGAGGCCTACATCAAGTGCCTGGAGGTGGTAGTGCTGCCCTGGGTCAAAAGGGTGGTTGCTGTTTCTTTTAGCTTTTTCTATTTTGTGTTCGACCTTTAAAAACAAATTATTTCACTTTCTCTCAAAGTTTCTAAATTCTTGTGGAAGTAAATAATTCATATATATATAATTAATAATTTTATATTCTGGTAGGCATCTTGTAGTTTGCCATTGAAAGCCCATTCACAGCATTTGGCTACCTGATGGAAGTATATTCAATGAATTTACTTCAGGAATTCCTTTGTGTCTGTAGAATTAGGGAAAGAAAATGGAATTCATGAGATTCTTTATTATTCATTAGAATAATTTTGACCCACCATGCACCAGTATAGCATCTTACCTACGAAGCACCGGTGCACAGTGGGTCAAAACAATTGTAGTGAATAATAAAACATCTCAGGGATTCCATTTTCTTTCTCTTATATATATATTTGATTCCACTTAATTTTACATTTCTTTGTTCAGAGTTTGGCATTTCGAAATAACCAAATGGAACAGTCAACCAAAAAAAAAAGAGGAAAAAAAAGGGAAAAGGAAAAAATATTTTTCTTTTCTTTTCCCCAAATTAAGAATTGTTGTCAGTCATTGAAATCTTTGCGATGCTCTATATTCATTCAAAGAATTTTCTTGTTTCCATCCAGCTCTTCTAAGACATCATGTCATCGCCCATCTCCACTGTTACCACACTCCCCCATTGTGTCAGATGGAGCTCCGCATCCTCCTCTCGGCCCAGAGGAGGTTGTGCCACTGAGTTCTCGAACTATTGACACATATGCAGCGGCCATGTTCCAGAGGTCAGACATCTTAAATAAATTATATTGCATGATGGGTATTGTACTGGTCCTACTGTCAATTATTTCTATATTTATTTTATTCGTTTAGTTTCAGTAAATTTTTTATTATTTTGCTTGATAAATGTCATGAGGGTTTTGTTGCATATCATTGGCTGTTGTCACTTCCTGTTGTCACTCGCTGTTGTCACTTCTCTTTTTCTGTTGTGAAATTCTTACATTTCTTTAGCTTTTACTTTCCTTTTGTTTCTGGTTTTCTTTTCCTCTTCAGTGCTTATGCGTTTAGTAATGTGTCAGTAACGTATTTGGATTACAAATCGAAAAACATACATTTCACAAGTAGCTGGTAATTTAACTGCTGCTCAACAGCTGTTTCAACAACAGCAGATATCATTATATAAATTACATAGTGATTCTGTTTAAAAGTGATGTTTACTGCATTATAGCAATGTATGGGATTTTATCATGTTGTGCTCTTAATTTCCCCGGATATTCATCAATTCTTTATATTTAGATTAATGTATCAATAATGTGACTGATTCATGTGTCTGTTTGTCTGTATGTCTGAGTATCTATTTATCTATCTATCTATATATATATATATATATATATATATATAATAATAATAATAATATCAGGGAGTAAATCCAAACTTACAGGGAAAAATTAGATTTATATATTATATATTATATATTTTATATATATATTAAATTAGAGATAAAACCACTATTATTCACTGTTTGATTTGCCTAATAGGGGTTTTGTCTCTAATTTAATATCTATCTATCTATCTATATATATATATATATAATGTATGTATCTATGCGATGTATATGTGTTCATATACGTTTTAAAGCTGGCAATGGACTGGAAAATACTTGTGGAAGTATTCCATGGCCAGATGCTCTTCCTGTTGCAAACCATTACTTGTTTTCAAATAAACCACTGTATATCACTGGTCTTACCATGTTGAACTGATGAACATATTCTTGATGCTGCACATAAATGTCATTGCTGCACGTATGTATATATCATCAACAACATTTAATGTCCATATTTAATGCTGGCATGGGTAAGATAGTTTAAGGGACTCTAAACCAGAGGACTGCATCGTGCTCCAATATCTGCTTTGGCATGGTTTTCTACAGCTGGATGCCCTTCCTTACACCTACCACTTCACAGCCTCTACTGGGTGCTTTTTTTTGTCGGCACCAGCATTAGTGAGGTTACCATGCATCTTTCAAATCTACGATCCCTTTCAACTAAGTTGGGCTACCACCACGGGGTCAGGGGCCATCTTTATGCTAGATGTGAGATTAAAATATGACAGAAGAGGCCAGGCATGCATATTTTATCTGAATGTTTATTTCCATAATAATAATAATAAAAAATTATAAGCGGCAGTTTGCACAGAAATCTTCTCTTTCTCAGCACTTTCCATTTTCATTTCACTGTCTTGAGATTGGTAGTCGGTAGAGGTGGGGAAGGCATTTGATCTCTTTTAAATTTTTATTTACTTTTTGGCTATTTCAGATTTTTATGTTGTGGAGTTTCTTCATTTCTTGCCTCTCATCCGTCTTTTCCCAAACAGTAGTGATTACTGTTATCGTCATTGACATCATCTTGGTGAGGTACATCACTGTCATCATCATAATCATTAACATGAGTATCATATCATCATTTTCATCATGACCATGAACATCATCATCACTTCATCAAGTCATCATTTCATCATCATCATTAACATGAATATTATATCATATTGTTATCATCATCATCATCTTCAATATCATCATCACTACCATGACCATGAACATCATCATCATCATCATTTCATTAAGTCATCATCATCATTAACATGAGTATCATATCATCATTATCATCATCATCCTCAATATCATCATCCTCAATATCATCATCACTACCATGAACATCATCATCATCATCTTTGATGTTCTTCAACATTATCCGAAATTTAACTCATTATTAAGCAAGAGAAATATCCAAGAGAATTACTTACTAAGTATACTTTGCAGGAAGGTAATTAAGTTTGGGTTCAAATCCTTAATTTCATCGCTCCACCCTAACAACAACTACAATCAGAGTCAGTAAAATAAAATAAGCTACCAGGGTACACTGAGGCCGATTTTTTTTTTTTCAACTATACATATCCTGTGCCGGTGACACATAAAAGCACCCACTACACTCATGGAGTGGTTGGCGTTAGGAAGGGCATCCAGCCGTAGAAACACTGCCAGATCAGACTGGAGCCTGGTGCAGCCTTCTGGCTTCCCAGACCCCAGTTGAACCGTCCAACCCATGCTAGCATGGAAAGCGGATGCTACACGATGATGATGATATCACTCCCCTTATTAGCTTGTACTTGGGTGTAGATGTTAAAAATGGATTGGTTAGTGTATGGGGGCTTGTAGATGTCAATGTCCCTAGAGTACCATACAGCACAAAATACCTTGTGGTGTTTCATTGGGTGATTTACTTTCATAGTTCTGTGCCCCACCTTTTCTTCAGTTTGTTGCTCTGCACTGGTATTAGAAATAGCAGTCATGTACGTTCCTTTAGCTTCTGAGTTCAAAGTCCAGCCAGGTAGTGTGTGGGTCGGCAAAGGTCATCTTCTGGCAAAAACCTTCCAAGCATGGGTCAATATAAGTGCTTGTCCAAGTACTGGGTACAGGGCTTAATTAACTACACCCTTCTACTAAAACTTGTGACTAGCATCCACCACTTCCACAACCACCAGTACCATCTTCATCATCATCATCATTAGTAAGAGCACACATCTTTTTTTTTTCATGCCACACCAAATCATCATCATCATCGTTTAACGTCTGCTTTCCATGCTAGCATGGGTTGGACTAAATCATTGTCATAGCAGAATGTATTAATTAGACACCATACCATAATTAGGACAGATAGTATCAACTTACTATCGTTAGGACAGACAATATTTTGCAGGGGATACACCATATTTTGGTTAGAACAGACAGTTTTTTCCAGGGGACACACCATACTTTGGTTAAGGACACAATGGTCACAAAATGCATTTTCTGTCATCCTGTGGACAAAAATATTGAAAAATTCACTCAAGTTTTTTTTTAAATATGGCATTGTTTTATTTATTTGTTCAGTTTTTTTTTGTTGGTATCTATGTGTGTATATGTGTGTGTGTGTGTGTGTGTGTGTAGATGTTTAGTGCTGGTGTAGGCTGTGTGTGTTTGTCAGTATAACTCATGATTATACTGTTTGCATATGTTGTGGCTTAGGTTTCTGTCTGGTCTCTCTTCTCATCTGTTTCTCTATTTTCTCTCTCCTCTTGCCTTCTCTCTATCTCCTCGTCTCTCTCGGCTCTCTCTCCTCTCTCCTCTCTCTCTCTCTCTCTTCTCTCTCTCTACTCTCCTCTCTCGCTCTCGTCTTCTCTCTCTGTCCCTCTCGCTCTCGCTCTCTCTCTCTTTCTCTCTCTCTCCTCATCTCTCTCCTCTCTTCTCTCTCTATTTGCTCTCTCTCTCTCCCGTCTCTCTCTCTCTCTCTCTCTGTATGTGTGTGTTTAGTTATGTGTGTGTTCGTATAATGCCCAAATAAGTGTGTACATATCAGTTCACATATGTGTATTCAGAATTTATACATGTTAATGTATGTATGTATGTGTGTGTGTATGTGTGTGAATCTATGTATACACACATTCACACACACATGAGTGTATGTGTGTTTATTTGTAAAACTTGTGCACTTTTGTGCATGTATGCACATATGTAATGTCATTGTTTTTGTTTGTGCATATATATCAGTTTTTATAAATACTCCAACACTCTATTTTGTATATGTGTGTGTATGTGTATGTGATAGGTATAAAAGATGTATATTTTGACAAAAAAAAGTTCCAATATCTTTTGACTGTTTTTTTTTTGTTTTTCTTTATATTATCAGAATTGATGGGGAGGTAACAACGGTGACCTCTGACCTTATCCGCCTGAGGTTGTTTGACCCAAACTGCGACTGGTCTTATAACAGTTTCATCTACGTCCCCCAAAAAAACACCAAAACAAAAAGCAAAACAAAACAAAAAAAAATCCCTCCCTGTCATCTAAAATTCTTCTTTGCACCAAATTCTTCTATTTTGTTGGTTTAGCCAGCGGTCATGTATTCTATGTCGCAAACCACTTTAGCCGAGCGAGAGGGCCGAGAGAATCAAACACACAGCCGCAATAGCTCGGCGCCGTTTGTTCGGACACATACATTGACCTCTGGCAGGATGGCCAGTTTCTCAGAAAATGGAAAGTTTTCGCATTTAGAGCACCGGTTGAATAACACTTCACAGACCTCAACCGGGGTCGAGAATGATCAGAGTTGCTGCACTGACAGAAAGAGGGGGACTAAGACAACTGTGAGACATTCCAATTTCCAGTCTGAACTGGATTCTGTACTTAAAGCTAGATCAACTCCGATCAAGAAAGCACCACAAATTCCGGCCCTTAGAGGTAACCCTAACAATCCGAACTCTTCTTCCACTTTTGAAACCATTCCTAACTCATCTGCAGGTAGCATTAGTAGTGTAAATAGGAAACAGTCACCAGCCCATAGCCTTTCAGATCAACCCGTATCATTTAGAGTAGCAGCCGCACCTGTACAAACGCATGCTCCTCCTTCACCCCTACCTCCTCCGCTTGACCTTCCCCCACCGCCGAATCTCCCCCGCCTCTCAGGGCCCCACCCACCAACTCGTAGTGCTTCATTGAATGTCAAAACAGGTCAAATGTCAAATAATTTGAACAGCTCCCCATTTCGGCAGTCTGGCCGTGCGAGGTCTTCAACGAAAGGGAGCCACACGAGTAGCATCTTGAGGTCTGGCTTTTTGGATACGTCAGATCTGGAAGACTGTCGGACACCCGAGATCAGTGAACTGAATTTCTCTATAGGACACGGTACACCCGTTGCATCAGAAAGCGGATCAAGAAGCATCCAACAGCCTGCCCCCTCAGTGGATTCAAGCAGGTTTGCCTTGACTTCAAAACCAACAAGCAAAATCGATGAGCCCATCCCAGTGTATCTGAAATGCCAGACTTGGTGCAACAAAATACCTGATGCTGGAGGCAAAAAGGCACCCGTCCCTCAACCAAAAATGAGTGAAGAATTGCGAAACATTGAATCATTTGAGTCAGCAATGTTGGACTGGTTTCAGACTATTACACAGGCAAATGACACAGATGACTTAAGATCAGAAACGTCAGTGAGTTCTGTTGGTTCGCGCAAGTCCGAATGTCGGCTCCGGTCAATCATATCCAACCGTTTCCAAACATCAGACCAAATTGAGAATGTTCTCACTGATTTACTGGCTGTCTCTGATCAATATGCACAGCTGACTGATTCAGAGTCTATAGGCCCAGCAGCTTTGGATCCTCTGGAATCAAGATATCGAACTTTTGGTCGCAAGCCTGGTTCAGCTCCCCGGTCCCGAATGTTCCGAAGAACTTCTGGATATCGAAGCGGGGATATGTCTGAAACAGAGTCCGATTCGGAGAGACCTGCACATCCAAGTAGTTACAAGACCGTCTTATCCGAACTTCAGGCAGTTTTGAGGAAAAGAAAAGTCACACCGAAAACGCCGTCTGTGGAATCTGGTTTGGGTTCCTCTGAAAATTCTATGAAAGCTACCTCTGAGACCATGTCACCACCTATTTCCAGGCAGAGCAAAGCTTCAACCCCTCCTGCTCCACCTCCTAAACCTCAGATGGCAAAGGTACATGAAGCTAACCCAGATTCAGTCCAAACAGCCAGTAAAACCCAACGACGGCCATTAGTGAATCCAGGTGATTTTCAAGTTCTGCTGGGTGAATTAAGCACAGCATGGTCTAAGCGTCTCAGAAGAATACGGAAAGCTCAGGTAGTCTCACAGAGAGGAGGGGAAAGTTCACTGTATGCCAACTTCCAAGGGTTCCGTGTCCCTGAAACTCTGGCCAGCGATACATCATCAAAATATAAGAACTTTGAAGGTGTTCGGACTCCAGCTGAATCAATAGCTGAAGAAGATGCTGAAGATCTAAAAAATTATGAGAGTTTCGAAGCAAGAAAATCTAAATTTATGGCTAACAGCTCATCACGTCAATACGAAAGTGATCAAGAATATACAAGACCTTCGTTTGGCAGAATTCGGGGTCCTGGCATGAATAATGACATGGTGCGGCCCTCGAGGGTGTCTGTCAGAAAGCAAGCATTCCAGTCTCCAAATGAAAACCAGTCAAGGAGGAAACCTGATCTGGAGACGTGTTCACTCCAATCTTTTAGTGTCCGGCCTATTTCCAAAATGCAGAACAATGTTGGAAGTGCTGTTGTCAGTGATAATGAATTTGATGATCGAAATGAGGGTTTTCGGAGGCATCGGTCACGGCATAACCCTGAACAACGTCGTATATGGCAAAACATTGAGTATATTCAGGTTAATTCACGACAGACTCCTTCAAGACATGGTTCTGAGCAAAGTCTTCCACAGCTAATGACAGAATCACAGGGTCGGCCACGACGGCGTGAACGTACTCCCCAAATTGTTGAAAACCAGTCTTCCCAGCAGCCTCTTCAACATTCTCAGTCAAGAGATGATGTCAGTTGCTCTTCCCTTCACCTTTCTAGGGATGTTTCATCCAAACCAAAAGTGGATGAACAGATCCCCTCTCCAGAAGATAGCAAGGAACAACCAAAGCATGAATCTTCTACAGTATTAACATTGTCCAATAGCAACCAAGGTCCAAAAGTGAAAGCAGTCAGTCAAAAGACAGACACTAAATCTGAATTTCATAAAAGAATTGAGCAAATTTCAGCTGATGATTCCAATAGATCTGCTGACCCAGAAGCAAGGAAATTCTTGGTAGCTGGTGTAACAGATGTATCAAAGCAGCTACAGTCTGCAATTTCTGAAGCAACAGAGAAACCAGCACCACCAAGTATGAAGTTATCTCCACCAGTTAATCAGAACATTGAACCCACCAAGGCACCAAACACTGATCATATGAATGTTGGGGAGGAAAAGGAGATTATTTTAGAAAGGCTACAGAAAATTGGAGATGCTAAATTTGTCAGCAAAGAAGAACTCCCAGATTTGCCAATGGATATTGTTAAAGCCAGTGCCATGATAGTAAAACCGTTAGTTACATCCAATCTGAAAAAATTAATTGGTGGTGGAAAGGAAGAAGAGAAACCCAAAAGCTTGGGAAAGTCTGAAGTAGTTCTTAATTTCTCTGAGACAGCTGTGCAAGAGCAGACAGTTCTGTCAGAATACGAAGACAATGTCATTTTGGGTGGCATTGAAGACAAATTAGTACTAGAAAAGAAACCAGATACTTCTGATGGATTTGATATGGATAACAGCAGAATCTTGTCTGAAATGAATGTTGACCAAAAGATATCCCTGGAAGAGCCTAGTGAAAGTGAGCCTGTTATCAGTGAGGCCAAAGTTGAAATTACATCTACAAAAACTACAGCCATCACGGTACTTCAAAGTTCAGTCTCTGAAGAAACCAAAGCAAGTGATACTGTATTAAAGAGTGAAGGTATTACTGAAGATCAACAAGCAACAGATGGTTTGGTGGAAGATGCTGAAGATCAAGTGACTTCATCAAATATTTCTATCAGTTTAGATCATCCTGTCATAGGAATGGAAAATGTTGAAGAAAGTGACCAAGAAACAAAACACAAATCTGAGACTGTTCTCTTCCTTCCTTATACAAAAGAACCACAACAGAATGAAGTCAGTGAACCTCAACCTGTCACTGTAGACAGTTTGAAGTCATCAACTGTTGTCTTGTCTTCAATAAACACAGAACATTCCTTACCTTCTGAAAATCTCCTCATTGATTCCTTAACATACGAGAACAGTAAAGAACAAACTGAGAACTTAGAGGTAACACCTGAAGAAGCGAGTAGTATAGAAGTTGTACCAATGTCACAAGACCTGCCAGTGATACAAGATGCCAAGGTTTCTTCAGCACAAATTGAATTAGGCCAATCAGAAGACAACATCGAAGAAATAACTAATGTGTCTGTGACATTATCTCTGGGTGGAAATTCTGATTTAAAGAAGCCAGAAGAGTCAGTGCTTAAACCAGAAGAATCACTGGTTATACCAGAAGAATCACTGGTTATACCTGAAGAATCACTGGTTATACCTGAAGAATCACTGGTTAAACCAGAAGAGTCACTGGTTAAGCCAGTAGAATCACTGGTTAAGCCAGAAGAATCACTGGTTAAACCAGAAGAGTCACTGGTTATACCTGAAGAATCACTGGTTATACCTGAAGAATCACTGGTTATACCTGAAGAGTCACTGACTAAGCCGGAAGAGTCACTGACTAAGCCGGAAGAGTCACTGGTTAAACCAGAAGAATTACTGGTTAAACCAGAAGAATCACTGGTTATACCTGAAGAATCACTGGTTAAACCAGAAGAGTCACTGACTAAGCCGGAAGAGTCACTGGTTAAACCAGAAGAATCACTAGTTATACCAGAAGAGTCACTGACTAAGCCTGAAGAGTCACTGGTTAAACCGTATGAAAAAGATGAAGAAAAGGAATCTTTGGATGTGAAACAAATTTCTTGTGAGCAAGAAGACAATCAGATTGAACATGACCAACTTGTTGAAGAGAACGGTTTGAAGAAGAGTGAGGCAGAAGGAAGCAAACAAGAAACATCTGATATCTCTGAGATAATGGATACGTTTGATGACTTGCAGAAGGAATTGAGATTAATGGAATCTTCTTTGGAAGAAAACTCTGCAAAAGGTCCAACGATAGAGAGTATGCTTCAGGAGGCGTTGGTAAAGACGTATTCAATTGATGTTCTGTCACAGTTGAATCAATCTGATGAGGATAGCTTTGAACCAGGGATAATCTGTGGTCAGTGGATTAAGAAGGGGACAACAGTTAGATCTGAAAGTTCAGTGGTGAAAGAGGAATTCAGGCATGAAACTCAAGTCATAGATTTTGGGGAAGAATTGGTAAATGCTGGAGACCTGGCAGATTCTGTTTCAGAGCAATTAGACAGTGGTGAAGGTGAGTTGAAAACTGAAAATCTTGGTTTTGTAGAGCACGAGGAATTTGATTATGTTCAGAAGATCCCTAGTGATTTCATAGAAGATGAAATCTATGACAATGTTCCAAGTGTAACAGAGGGTTCCATCCCATTTGTATCTGCTGAATCAAAGTCACCTGATGCATTGCTAACGAAGGAGGAAGAAGAACATGCAGAAAAAATGATTCCCAGTAACATAATGTCTATGGAGACTGTAACATCTTCGAGAACATCATTTGTCTTGGAGGAAACATCTGTTCCAGCTGTATTAGAGTTTGAGGCATCCATTTCAGGGCCAACCAATTTGGAAACCTCCGCTCAGGCAACAGCAGGACTTGAACCAACGTATACCTTGACACCATTAGAGCAAGACAGTTGTATTGTGGAACCAGCTCCAATGGTAACTCATAGAGGGATGGAGCCACCTACAGAGGTGTCAACAAGGCTGGAATCATACATGGAGTCATCAGCAGACCTGGAGTCGCATATACAAACATCAATAGACCTGGAGTCATGTACAGAAACATCAGTAGAATTTGATTCACCTTCAGTAGAATTATCAGAAAAACAGCAAGCACCCATCGATGCATCTGCAGAGCTGGAGAGGCTTAGAATGGCACTGGCACAGATGGAGCCATCAAGTGTGATACCTCCACAGATGGAGCCATCGTCTGAGGCACAATCACAACTGGAGGCTCTTAGAATGGCACTGGCGCAAATGGAGCCATCAAGCGCAACACCTCCACAACTGGAGTCCCCAAGCGCAGTACCTCCACAACTGGAGCCGTCGTCTGAGGCACAATCACAACTGGAGGCTCTAAGAATGGCACTGGCACAAATGGAGCCAGTAAATGCAACGCCTCAGCAACCAGAGCCATCAAACGTCACGCTTCCACAGTTGGTGCCATCAGCCACGGCACAGTCACAACTGGAGAAACTTAGTATGGCACTGTCACAAATGGAATCATCACCTGCAGCTCTCCCACGGCTGGAGCCATCGGCTGTGGCACAGTCACAGTTGGATAAACTTAGTTTGGCACTGTCACAAATGGGGTCATCATCAGTGGCATCTTCACAGCTGGAGCCAAGAACAGTGGCATTATCTGAATTGGAATCATCCATTGAGGCTGTACCAACGGAGTTGCAGCTGTGTACCATGCAGGTAACAGAGGTGGAGTCGTCTACCACAGGAACAGTGGGGGTGTTCACTTTAAAAGAGCAACAGCAGATTCCTGAAATGGAAAAATCTCTTCCATTAACTGATGAGGTTGTTACTGAAGCTGCACTTTTGGTTGATGCCTCAAACAGTGAACCGCTTGAGATTCCTGTTGAAATCCATGCTGAGGTGTCTGTTGCTGATGAGCAGTTAGTACCAGATTTGGAACTGACCGAGACACAACCCGTCTCAGCAACTCCCCTTCATAAACTGCCCCAGGAATCCACTGACAATGATCCCTTGTGCAGCTCTGAAGTAACAGTAACAAATCAAGCTGTTCTGGATGAACGTCTGACCCCTTGTTATCCTGAAACACGTGATGTGCAGAATGTTGCAGAACAGTTGGTGCCAGAAGTGGCAACGCATCAGGCAGAGAAGTTTCCATTGTTTACAATAGAAACTGCACAGCCATCATATGAACCCGCAGACTTTGTGGCACCCTCTGAAATATTAATAGGTGAAGCCGAGTCTGAGACACAGGAAGTGTCAAAGGCACTTGAGGAGCCTGAAATATCTAACTTGGCAGCAAATGCACAGGAAGGGGTTGCAAATGATTTTAGCTTTGAGACTAAACATGTAACAGATGAAAGTAATTATTTAGAAAGAATTGATATAATCAGTCGAGATCTTCACAATTTAATGCCAGTTACCAAAGTTGACATTGCTGAAGAATTAACTGGCAATCTCTCTGATAGTTCTGATGAGATATTTCAAGACACACTTTGCGACAATTCTCCTATGTTTCGCCGAAAATACACGGAAATTGTTCGTGCAGAAATTGGAACCAGAATGGAAACACTTCACACTTATCAGAGAGACTTATTGTTGGAAATTGAGGAAGATGATGATGAAGAATTTGTTGAAGCTGAAGGAGAGGCTATGTGCTGGGAGTCTCTGAAAGAGTCTTGGAATATCCAGGGAACTTTGGAAACTCAAACAACTGTAGAGAAGTGTGATGATGATGATGATCGATCTCTTCCGACCATTTATGAAGCAACTGAAGACCGAACGGAAGCTGTTGTTAGCAAGACTGTTGATGTCTTTGAGGGATTGGAATCAGCTGCAAATCAGTGTGTTGAGAACCTTGAGAAAACCTCCACAGAATTGGCTCTGGCAGAAGCTGATGAAATATCCATCTATTATGGGGCTGAAGTGACTGATTCTGCTGAGTGTAAGGAAGAACACGATGTCCTTGACAATGCTGTCATGGTAGAAGGAGATAAAGAACTTGTTGAAGCACTTCCTAGCTGTGAAGAACACGATGTCCTTGACAATGCTGTCGTGGTAGGAGACGATAAAGAACTTGTTGAAGCACTTCCTAGCTGTGAAGAAATAGAAGATGAATCAAAGACGGTTCAGCTAAATGAAATGAAACGATCTGAAGCAATTACTGACTTTGGTAAAATATCTGAGAAAGAAACAGTCACAGTGAAAGAGTTTGAAGAATTTTCTGGTGAGCTATCATCTGAAACTCCTCTCATGAAATCTGATGAGAGTTTTGGAAATCTAGTGCAATACTTGGAGTCAGATAGCATCAATGATCTTGAGGAATTTGAGCGTATTGAATTGGCATGTGAGGAACTTTCTAAGAACAAGCTTGTAGATCTCCAAGACATGTCAAACAAAGATGAATGTGTTGAAAAGACTGAAAAGCCTCACAAAGCTAACGGTTTAGAGGAATCTTCAGACTCAGACACTATGAAGAGCCAGCAGATAATTTTAACCAAGGAATTAGAAGTAGATGAGGGTGATGAATCTGCTGATTTAATGGTTGATGCCAGTGATGCAATTAACAGAGTGAAGACCAAAGTCAGTGAACAAATATCTGTGTCTCTTCTGCAGAATAACGAGGAAATTGAAGTGGAAGATCAGATTGATTATTATGATTATATGAGATTAAGGAGCTGTGAAGAAGAACAAGTTCATGCTGCTCTCCACAGTGAGGGTGGATTATCTGAAAATGGTGAGATTAATAACAAGGATGGAAAAGTGGAACATGGAAGAGAAGTTGCTCAGAAAATATCTGTTGTTACTTCTGAACAAAATGTAGAAATAGCTGCATCTGCTGCACCGGGTGATGCATCGTTTGCAGATTATTGCAGTGAAGATGTCTCTGAGAATATTACCAGAAGTGTTTGTATTGACAATGTTACCAGAAGTGTTTGTGTTGACAATGTTGATGTGGTGAAGGACATCAGAATGGAGTCTTATTCCAAAGATAGTGAAAATGGTGAGGTACTGAAAATCGATGCCTTGAACTCCACCAATCTTTCTATTAATGCTAATGAGATATCTATCACTACAACTACAGAAGCAAATTCTATTGAAGAATCCATCAGAGCAGAAAATGGCTTGTCTGAAAAGACAGGTTTTGTTACATCAGAAGAAAATTCCACAGAGATGGAACTGCTGGAAATCTCTGCCAAACAAGAAACATCTTTGTTGGATGACAGCAGCAATTTAAGTGGTGAAACTGTGAAAGATAACCAATGTGATATGGTGGTTGACATCAGTGTCATTAACAGTGAAGTTAAAGAAGAACAGAAGGTCCCATGTCCAGTTGATTTGTCTGGTGTTGAAACACAAACCCTGGTGATCAATGAAAATATGGTTTTGGAATTGCCAGAAATTGATGCTGACTTGAATGTCAGTTCTGAACAGTCTTCACCAGAAAGCAGTTCTTCCGTTTCAATTTCCCAAACTGCTGACAAAGAATTCCAACAAGACCAGCTTGAAGATTTGAAAGACAACACTTCAGAATTGTCTCAAATCCAAGAGAATAGTGAGACAACAGCCGTTGCCACCACAAAGAAGAAAAGGAGAAGGAAGGCAAAGAAAAACAAAAACAACAAAGATAAACATGAAACTCTTCTCACGGAAGACCAGGAAGTTTTGGAAAATGGTGATGCCATAGAGCAAGATGAAATGACTGAGGAATATTCCGGAGAGTGTCTCTTGATTGAGGACTCTGTTGAAGAGTTGTCTGTACAGAAGGTTTGTTATTCCCAGTCTAGTACAGAAGTTCATTCCACAGTTGCTACAGCTGGGGCTGAATTTACTGAATCATTGACTTTAGAAAGTGATGAGTCAGTGGAGCATTCTAGACATTCACCAGTTGAGGTCTCTGCAACTTTTTCACTGTCTGATATTGTGAAAGACATTTCAAAGAATGAAGAGGAAATAACAGAAGAAAATACTTCAAGAGAACAACATCAAGCGAATCAGGATAAGGTAACTGAAACAACTTTAGAACAAATAGCCAATCAGAATGATACAGAAAATCATGAACAAACAGTAGAAACAATTTCACAGCAGCAAACTCAAATTACCAGTCATGATACGATAACAGAAGTAACTCTACTGCAACAATCCGGTCAGGATGAAACATCACAACAGCTAACCATTCAGGATGAAACATCACAACAGCTAACCATTCAGGATGGGACATCACAACAGCTAACCATTCAGGATGAAACATCACAACAGCTAACCATTCAGGATGGGACATCACAACAGCTAACCAATCAGGATGAAACATCACAACAGCTAACCATTCAGGATGAAGCATCACAACAGCTAACCATTCAGGATGAAACATCACAACAGCTAACCAATCAGGATGAAACATCACAACAGCTAACCAATCAGGATGAGGTAACAGAAATGGCTACACAAAAACGAGTCAGTCACACAGTAACAGAAACAATTTCACAAGAACTGACCAATCATGAGTTAACAACCTCAGAGCAATTAGCCAGCCGTAACGAAGTGATAGAAACCGATTCACAACAATTACAGCAGCTAATCAATCATGATGAAACAATGCAAACAGTTTCCTTAGACTCTGCTGCTGTTTTAAGAGATGAAGGCATTTCTCAGACAGAGTCATCTAGTTCTGTCGTTGAAGGGAAGAAACAGAAAACTGTGACTTTTGGTACAACTGAAACTGTTCAAAACATTGATAATCGTTCTCTTCAAAAAGGCTATGAAGAAGCAACAGAGTATGATTCAAATTCCTTGCTAGATACATCCCACTGTTTCACAATATATTTCCGTGAAAATTCTGGAGATATACCAAAGTCAAAACTTCCTTCATTGTCTGCA
The DNA here is from genome assembly GCF_006345805.1 of Octopus sinensis. Classification (NCBI taxonomy): domain Eukaryota; kingdom Metazoa; phylum Mollusca; class Cephalopoda; order Octopoda; family Octopodidae; genus Octopus; species Octopus sinensis. The sequence continues at coordinate 5,567,040 of NC_043021.1, forward strand.
AGTCGAGGACAAAACTCTTTGCAACCACTTGCAGAAGAATCATCTAAACAAATTCAAAACAGAATTGACATTAATAACAAATTAAATTCACGTTTTCCTTCCAAGATTCCTCGTCCATTCAGTAAAACCAATACTTCTTTGACACAGTCATCATCTTCCAGCTTTTCTGATTCTTACATGAAAAAATCAAATTTCCTCTCTGATTTACCAGATTCTTCAATTGATGATTATTTCCCTCGTAGAGAGGAATCCAAAGTGAACAGTACTGATGTAATTAAACCAGAAATGCCACCACCATCATCACATTTTACCATTTCAAATCAAATGGAATCCAGTGAGGGCCCTCCACCTGTTCCACTACCTTTTAGGATGCTTTATGATGAGAGTGAGCCTCCACCGATACCATCGAGGGAACTCAGAAGTTTGGAAACTGAACCGGAAAATCTTCCAACCAATTCTATTGACACCACAGTGCCACCTGGTGGCCAAGATGGTGTCACTTTGGTCAGAGAGGAACAGCAGCAAGATAACACTGCCAACAATTCTGGTAACTCAGACAACGGTGTTCAGTCTTCAAATAAATCTGCAATCTACCAGCAGAAACGGTTTAGGGACTTAAAGCATTTCTCAAGGATCAGTAATTTGACCTACAATGAAGTCTTAGAACTCGAAGAGCATGAGAAAGTAGAATATCTGAAAGATTCTAGCACCGAGCAGCGCATGCAGGATTTACGGGATTTCAGCCAATTGTGTTCAACAGAATCTGTTTTCTCCCGAAAATCTGGCAGTTCTGATTCAGGAATTCAGACCAATTTACGAGAGTCCAAGCATTCCAGCTCCTCATTATCACTCCAGGCTTCGAGGACGTCAGGTTCAGGTTATCGTAAAACCAAAAGGCTCTCAGACTCTGCTGTCTGTGTTGATGGAACTGAAGAATTTGATCAGTCAATGTCCACATCCATCCGTCAAACTAACGGAGAGACTGAAAGGTCCAACACATTGCAGTCTGTGGGCAGACAAAGTCGAGAACCTATTGTTTATGGAAGGATCAACAAATCTAGAGAAATGGCCCGTAGCTGTTACAGCCTTGATTACCAATTCAGATATGGTTCAAAAGGATCTTCAGATTTGGCCACCACTGCAGACAGGTCTTCTTATCATGGAAGCAGCCGAAATGATTCTGAAACTAACTTAACAGTTCAAAGGTTACAGGATGCTGGCATGTGCACGTCAAATTTTACACCCGTCAAAAAGAACTTTGACGACAGTCAGTCATTTATGTCCACGGTGTCATTCCTTAAGTCTAACGAAGACTCAAATCTATCAGTAAATGATACTGAGACCGAATCTATTTACGAGGACGTTTCCCTCTACTCAAGTTCAGAATGTGACACGGCGTCAATAAAACGCGAGAAAAAATCCAAAAAGTTGAGTTCAAGGTTAAAGAAATTTGGTAGCAAATTGAAGTTTTGGAAATAATTGATGAAGCAGGACGAAGAAACATAAATCTGAAGAAGGAAAGCACAAAACAAAGAAAAAACAAAACAAAACAAACAAACAAAGAAAATATTGTACTAAATTATAATATAAAAATGATAATTCTTTTAATGAATTAAAAACACTGGTTTACCATGGAGCTGAGTTCTAAACTGATAAGGAAAAGAAATTGGGGTGAAAAAAGAAAAATTCTTGATTCATTGTAGCTTTTACATATACTTACCATTTTTTGACATGAATCATATGTGAAGGTTTCTTTTTTGGGTTTTTTGATGAAAATGTTGCTTCTGTGGCAGAAAATATTTGGGCAATCTTCATAGTTGATTTTTGATATAGATAATGTTTAATTTTAAAATTCACATTTCCAACTCCTGTTTAAAAGCAACAGCAACAACAACAACAGCAATAACTGCAACAAGTAGCTGCTACATTTGTTTGTATATTGAGCTTCTGAAGTTGTCATTAAAACTCCATCAATGGAAAAAATATTTTTAAAAAAAATACACAAAAAAAAACATGATGCAATGAAATAAACAGAAAGAAATGAGGCTTTCATAAACTGTTTGATTAACTCTTGCACACTTGTCATCCCTTCCCCCCCCCACACACACACACCCTACAGCCATCCATCCAAACTTTTTTTTCCCCCATACCTCTATCTACCAACTTTATATGCTATGACACACCCTTGTATAGGCCTGTTGTGCTGTGAATTTATTCCAAGTATTTCGGTTTAAAGCTAAATAAAGGGGCTGTTTGAATTGAAGCATGTGTAAATTTAATCTTTACACACACTCACACACACACACCACACGTGAAAACGAAAAAAAAAAAAGGAAAATACCTTGGCACCTTTGATATGAAATATACATACATGAATACATGTGTATGTGTGTGTATATATATATATATATATATATATATATATATATGCATACATACACACGTGTGTGTGTGTATTTGTGTCAATAAATATCTGTAGAATCAAGTCTGTTGGAAGGAAAAGATAAGAGGGATGATGACTGAGTTATCCCTTCACTGATGAACAGTTACCGCATGTATGGGTGGGTAGATTGCTAGCTGTCTTCCTGTGTGGGGTGGATGGGTGATTGTATAAAGATGATTACTGTTTTGCATGTGTACGTGTATATGCTGGCTGTCTTGAGTAAATTCCTTCTTACTTAGTTGACAGGCCCTAAAAATTACAGTGAATAATAATAATATAATAATAATAGTAATAATGGTAATAATAATAATAAACCAGTTTGTGTTCAGGAAATTGTTGGCTGAAAAGAAAACCCATATCTGAATTGGGATCAATAATAACAATGGTAAAAGAAAAAGTATATGAAATAAAAAGATTTAAGCCCAAAAGAAATTAAACCCCTCCCTCTCTAGGATATCAACCAGCTATGCTACAAGATTTCTGGCTTGGCTTTTAGATCTGTTATAAACTGTAGGTATCTTCCTTTTACACCCCTGTCTTAGCCTCAGGTCATACTATATCTATCTATCTATCTATCTATCTATCTATCACTTACTCTCTCTCTCTCTCTTTATCTATCTATCTCTCTTTATCTATCTATCTCTCTAGCTAGCTAGATATCTATATCTTGATTGGTTGATCTTATCTATCTCTCTATCTTTCTGTCTGTTTACGTATGTTAACTGTAATGAAAGGGGAAAAAAAAAAGAACTCAATACTGGATATTGAGGATAGATAATTTAATTCAGTCAACTGGGAACTAAGACTAGCTGAAACTCTTGAGTATCGTCAAATGTTGGCATGTTTGAACCATATTTGAACCATAGGTCAACCAGAATGGTCAGCTAGTTCATTATGGCTGGTTGAGTCAGTTAGTCTGCTAAATGTTATGGCGAGGTCACCCAGTTAACTGGACATTATGTTGTGTCTGGCTAGTTCGTTGAATAATACGAGACGGTCACCTAGTTGACTGAACATTATAGAGAGGTCACCTAGTTCACTGAACATTATTGAGAGGTCAGCTAGTTCACTAAACATTTTAGTTTAGCTGGCTGTTCATTACTGAATATTACAATATGTCTGGCTGATTTGCAAGAATGCTTGGTCTGGTCAACCAGTTCCCTGAACTCACTGGGCAATGTATGGCCAGTGGCTTCATTGAACACCTTATCAATGTCCATATATATATATATGCTGAACCCTGTACAGCTATTTTTGAGACTTATCCTGAGTACTCTTGTGATGTGTCCACTGGATCTTGTGAGACGGGTTGTACAGCACTGCTCAATCTTATGTTCTGTCCAACATGTTCGCCAGGTTTTGTGGGCCATTCATTGGTGTTCACCATAAGAACAGAAGGAGAAGGACACACAGACACAACACCAATGAATATTAGAGAAGCAAGCCTTTACTGTATGATCTTATCTTTTATATATCTATATATATCTTATTTTAAAGTTATGTCCTAGGTAGAAGAGGGGGTTCAATAGGAAGGTTTGCCCGTAACAGTAATATTATTATTAGTAGTAGTAGTAGCAGCAGTAGTAGTAGTTGTAGTAGTAGTAGTAGTAGTTGCAGTAGTAGTAGTAGTGAAATACAATTTAAATAAAAACAAACGTAAAATTTTAGAAATGGTTAATCTTTATTATTCTCATTGTCATCATCGTCGTCATCATCATTGTCATCATTATCATTATTGTCCACTGATTCACCACCACTACCGCTATCGTATCCCTTGCTCATACTCACAAACAACTTGCTGCATATTTCTGCTGCAGTCTTTATCTACCTTCCTTGATTCTGGGGGTTTTATTCTATTTTTTTTTTAAACCCCCAATTTATTAGTGGGATGGAGTTGTGAGATAGAAAGAGAGCAAAGGAGAAAGTTGTTTATTAGGCTCTTGAAAGAAAGAAAGAAAGAAGAAAGAAAGAGAGGGAGGGAGGGAGGGAAGGAAGGAAGGAAGGAAGGAAAGAAAGAGGGGGTAATGGAGGATATTACTTTCTCTCCTTATTTTAATTGAATCTATTTTAGATTTTAGTAATGGAACAGTGAGTCGGGGGGGGGAGAGTGCGCAAGAAGATCAGAGGGTTTAGGATCTGATCTGGAACCTCTCCCCCACATTGAAGGGGGCTTACTCTTGTAAAGCAGGGCACCCTATAGAATTCTTATTCTGCTGTGTGTGCGAGGGGGTGGGGTGTCTTGGTGGGTGGGGGTTAGATTGTTGTGCCTGAATTGGTCCTAAGATGTTAGAAGTTGTTGTTGTTGTCGGTTTCTATTTATACCCCATCCGTCTATGGAAATGGTTATTAGATAGGGTGGCAGGAATTAGAGAAAGAGAGAGAGAGAGGAAAGAAAGTAAAAAAAGGAAAACAAGAACAGGTTTAAAAGCCAAAAAATACAAAATAACAAGTGGAATAAAATAAAGCAAAACGGGGAAAATCAAAAACACCACCCGACGACTTCGTTATTTCTTTTCTTTGCCAACCCTCAGAACAACAGCAGCAGTCTTGAGTGTGATGGTGGTAGTGGTGGTGGTGGTGGTGGTGGAGACTTGGGGTAAGCAAAGGAGGCGGGGCAGCGCTGAAAAATCGCATCCATTTATTTATCATTTCAACAATCATAATTTCATGTTTTGCAAACAGTGTGTGTGTGTGCATATATATATATATGTATATATATATATACATAAATATATATATATATGTGTATATATATATATATATATATATATATGTGTGTAATATGAAAGTATAACACAAGCATTGTGCTGAAGAGTATGCAATATATTTTTATATAATCTTGCGGTGATATCATCATCATCATCATCATCATTGTCGTCATCATCAAAATTGGATCAAGTCTTATTTACTTATTTACTTTAAACTGGTATGAAGAACAGTGGTAGGTTTAGTAGCTCGCTAGGCCAGTCTGCAAGTCTGCAACTATACACACACACATATATATATATATATATATATATATGTATGATGTGTATCATGGTTTTTTAATGAAGTACAGGGTATTTTGTTAAGTTCAAATAATGTAGTTCATGGTGTGTATGCGTATAAGCTTACATACATGTATGTATACATATATACACCTGTAATTATAACAATACCCAGATGGAGGTTGTTTTTCACATAACTTTGTTTAGCCAGAAAATAACTGTAGAAATAGAGAAAGCCTCTCTCTCCAAAAATGTCTTTTTAGCTAACCAACTTTCAGAGCCATGGCACCAAGCCTAAACATATGTCTGTGTGTGTATGTGTGTGTACCTGTATACTCGTGTTGGTGTGTAGGTATTAAATTTATAAACAAAAAAAAGGCAAAATATAAATACAAATTCTGGTCTGAAACAGTTCTCTGTAAGTAGTTACCAAGTTGGTTCCAGAATAGTTTAAGGAATGAGGTGAAAGCCAACGAATCATAAAATATTGGAAGCACCTGACAGAACGTTTGAACATTTGCTGGATCCTGGCACAAGAATTCCACTATTTTATTGTTGGAAATCATGCAAACTCCAAGAAAGCTTAAGAATTTCTTGAAATCTTAGAAGAGAAAAAGAGGTTTATTAGAAGGGAAATGGAAATTTTAAAAAAGTAAAGAGAGAAACCTAAGATTTAATGAACTTTGTCTGATATATATATACATACATGTATATACACACGCTATCATTTAGCACTGAAAATGTTAAATTTCACGCCTTGCCATTCTCTTACTTCTGTAAACTTGATGTTTCTCTTCTGTGAAAAACAAGATCTAAAAATTGCATCACTAATTGTGTGTTTGTGTCAGAGTTTCAGTGGTTTAACAATGTTATTACATTTAGTTTAGATTCAAACATTGCAAGTTTGAATCCAGCGCAATGAGGTGTATACATCTCAAGCACTGAACATTAAAACTTTAGTCAGAAATCAAAACAATTGAAATAATTCCTTCAAAAATTATAATCTTAGTAACTACAGCTCATCTCAGATATTTTTCATATCTAATAATAACCATGTTATAATAATAATAATTATTATTATTCGAAGTAGTATTAGTATTATTATTATAATGATGTTTTCCTTAAATTTTAGCATTTGTTTCATAAGTTATTAAAAAGATTGTACGGGATTTGTTACTCTAAGCATAAAAGAAGGTATCATTACTTCAAGACAGCCGTTGGTGGTCCAATATTTTGAGGTTTTGTTCAACTGTTCTCTCAGTGGGTCTGGGATTTCTAGAAGAGAAAAAAAAGAAGCAAAAAAAGCGAAGCTTGATAACAAAATAAACATCTTATTTGTTTTTATCTTTTGATTTCGGTTTCTTTTCCAAAATGGGATTTGATTTGAAAATTTCCAAATGTAACCATTTAAAGATAAAGTAGCGATAGAACACAAGCGGTGCTTTCTTGTAAAACCTTGATTTACTTTAGCATGTGCATTTATATATGTGTATATATATATATATATATATATATATATATGTATGTATATATAATGTCTTGTCTCATCTTGGTTTCCCCGGGTATGCCTTTGTGTAACAACAATGAAGGTGAGATTATGAAATGTATGGTTCTGATTCAACTGAGAGAAATATATATATATGTATGTATGTATATATATTTATATATATATATATATATATTGATAAGCTTAATAAAGAAAAAATCTTTGGGGGGAAAAGTCCTACAAATATATGAACCAACAACACAACAACAAATCTGGCTAAATGAAGCATTTAAGAGAATGGTAGACATGAAAACCCGAAAACCAGAGAAATCAATGGACTAATCTCACAGCTGTCTTCATCCTTCTTCAACCGTTGCACTCACAAATCATTAACCGATATTGATACTTTGTGAGGTTGTTTTCTGGCCAACTCTCTCTTAATCCCTCTCGCAGTTTATTCGGCTTCTCTTTTTCAAGACAATACACTGAATAAGAAAAGGAAAAAAAAAGAAGAAAAAAGGGTGCAAAATGGTGTTTTTTTTCTTAATGTATTTGAAACCAATTATTCTTCAATGTCATCTCAAACTTGCCCAGGAACTTGGAAGAAAACAAAACTAACAAACAAAAAGACAAAATTCTTAAAGACAAATTCAAAAAGGCTAACGTCTGCTGAAGTTTCTGGAAAGGTTAGAAAGAAACTCTATGAACTGCATGATTCTTTGATGTGAATTTGGCATCTTTTATTTCAGTTTTCTGTTTGTCTTCATCTTCTTCTATTTAAAGTCTCCCTACTTACCATTAATCGTTATGTGTGCATGCATGTGCATGCATATGTATAGTATGAATATATATGCATATACTTATATTATGTAATACAAATATATGTTATATATATATATATATATACAATTGCAGCGTGGAAGGTGTTTATAAGCCATTTAAGAAACACACAAAAGCCGTTCGATTCACTTCAACATTTAAGTTTAATTTGTCAAAATATTTTCGTCGCTAAAATCCGCGACCTGTTCACTGACAAAGTCTGTGCTGCATCTCAAACAGCAAGGACTTTGTCAGTGAACAGGTCGCAGATTTTAGCGACGAAAATATTTTGACTAAATTAAACTTAAATGTTGAAGTGAATCGAACGGCTTTTGTGTGTTTCTTAAATGGCTTATAAACACCTTCCACACTGCAATTGTTTTCGTTTCAGCACACGATCTCAGATCAAATTACTTGCTATGCGAGTACATCTCCATAATATATATATATATATATATATGTATATATATATATATATTATATATATATATATTGTAATATGGAGGCGCAATGGCCCAGTGGTTAGGGTAGCGGACTCGCGGTTGTAGGATCACGGTTTCGATTCCCAGACCGGGCGTTGTGTGAGTGTTTATTGAGCGAAAACACCTAAAGCTCCACAAGGCTCCGGCAGGGGGTGGTGGCGATCCCTGCTGTACTCTTTCGCCACAACTTTCTCTCACTCTTTCCTCTGTTGGCCTGCTCGCTTAGCCAGCGGGGTGGCGTCATTTGAAGGCTAAAACAATGTGAAGCGCATTGTGACCAGCGATGTGTAGCAACATCTGATAGCCTGGTCGGTCACGGTGATATTATGTAATATGTGTATATGTATGTAAATATGCATTATATTTTATACCATATATATATATATATATATATATATATATATATGGTATAAAATATAATACATATAGTATGTAATATATCATATGCGCACACACCTTCATATGAACAGGATTAACATGCAAGTCTATTAGAGTCTTGAATAAATGCTTGGCAGAGTGGAGGAAATGTACAGTATATATATATATATATATATATATATATATATATATATATATATCATCATCATCATCATTGTTTAGCATCCGTTTTTCATGCTAGCATGGGTTGGACGGTTCAACTGGGATCTGGGAAGCTAGAAGGCTGCACCAGGCTCCAGTCTGATCTGGCAATGTTTCTATGGCTGGATGCCCTTCTTAACGCCAACCACTCCGTGAGTGTAGTGGGTGCTTTTTACGTGCCACCGGCACACATATATGTGTGTGTGTGTGTGTGTGTGTTTAGATGACTGACCACTCTGTTGTTTGTTTACAGGGATCCATTAGTTACATTCGGACAATATGAAAGAGGAGATTGCAGGTTCTTCGCCTCATTCTTCTCTTCTCCAATGATTTACAGTCAGAAATTTGGATGTGACGTTTGTGTGAAGCCTTGATATATGAGCTTTAATAATCTAGTTTTTTGGACAAATAGAAACACATACATGCATAGGAAGAGAGTGACACACAGAGAAACTGATCATAATTCGTCTACACATATATCATTGTATTTGTGTGTATATGTGTGTATATAATATACGCACACATACACACACATATCATCATCAATATTAATGTCCATTTTCCATGTTGGCCTGAGTTGACTGTTTGATGGGCTGGTAAGCCATCATCATTATCATCATCATTTAACATGCAATCTCCATGTTCACATGGGTTAAATATATATGTGTGTGTGTATATGAAAGAGAGAGTGTATATGTATGTTCTCAGGTGTATACATGCTCATGGACGAATGATAGCTATGTGTCAGTGTGTGTGTGTATATGTATGAAAGCAAAGGTACACGTGCTAAATGCTGTTAACTTTGTTTTGTTGTATTTGGCTGTATATGTAACACATAAAGCAATAACAATATTAATAACAATAACAACAACAATACTAATAATGATAATATTGATGAACATTAGAAATAATACCTTGATGCTTCTGTTAAATGTTGCCATACTGGTTGTTTTGAGTAGTGCATGTCCTAATAGAAAGTGAAAGTTGATTTTGTACTTGTGTGAGGTGGGGCAGGGAGGGCAGTGATGGTGGGGAGGTCTATAAAAGATATCAATTTTTTTTCCTTTTTTTTTTGAATTTATTTTTTTTGTATTTGATTTGCAAATTACGTTGTACACATTTATTTGTACTGTACATGTGTATATTATTCACTTCCCTCTCTCTTTGTCTTTCTCTGTCTTTCTCTCTCTCTCTCAATCTCTCTCTTTCTCACATACACAAAAACATACATTTTTTTCATTCATTGGTTCATTTAATGTTCATTTCTTTTCATGGTAGCATGGATTAGAAAGGGACTTATTTCAAACAGGATTTAACAATCAGATGTTCTTCCCCTTGATAATCCCTTACTTCTCTCCTCAAGTAAGGGATTTTGTTTTTATTTCAGAGGTCTTAAAAAGATTCAGCACAGTCAATAGTCAACATCATTGCCATTTCACTGAAGCAGTGACAAGCATAGAATATCAACAATTGTGCACATACACAGACAAGCACAGGACCCCGAGGGTCCTATTTTGAAGAAGATTTTTTCTCACGTTTTATTGACGCTGTGTCACATTCTGAACTTGAGTAGAGAAAAATGTCCTCATAAATAGATTCAGCTTCAGTATCATTTTATTAAATTAATTATATTTCACCCTATATCTGTAATATACAGGGTGTCCCAAAAAAATGTATACACACCTTAAATAATTGTAAATTTGTTATTCTTTGTAAGCCTAGTACTTATTCTATCGTTCTCTTTTGCCGAACCACTATGTGTATACATTTTTTTGGGACACCCTGTGTGTATATATATACGCACACATACACACACATATCATCATCAATATTAATGTCCATTTTCCATGTTGGCCTGAGTTGACTGTTTGATGGGCTGGTAAGCCATCATCATTATCATCATCATTTAACATGCAATCTCCATGTTCACATGGGTTAAATATATATGTGTGTGTGTATATGAAAGAGAGAGTGTATATGTATGTTCTCAGGTGTATACATGCTCATGGACGAATGATAGCTATGTGTCAGTGTGTGTGTGTATATGTATGAAAGCAAAGGTACACGTGCTAAATGCTGTTAACTTTGTTTTGTTGTATTTGGCTGTATATGTAACACATAAAGCAATAACAATATTAATAACAATAACAACAACAATACTAATAATGATAATATTGATGAACATTAGAAATAATACCTTGATGCTTCTGTTAAATGTTGCCATACTGGTTGTTTTGAGTAGTGCATGTCCTAATAGAAAGTGAAAGTTGATTTTGTACTTGTGTGAGGTGGGGCAGGGAGGGCAGTGATGGTGGGGAGGTCTATAAAAGATATCAATTTTTTTTCCTTTTTTTTTTGAATTTATTTTTTTTGTATTTGATTTGCAAATTACGTTGTACACATTTATTTGTACTGTACATGTGTATATTATTCACTTCCCTCTCTCTTTGTCTTTCTCTGTCTTTCTCTCTCTCTCTCAATCTCTCTCTTTCTCACATACACAAAAACATACATTTTTTTCATTCATTGGTTCATTTAATGTTCATTTCTTTTCATGGTAGCATGGATTAGAAAGGGACTTATTTCAAACAGGATTTAACAATCAGATGTTCTTCCCCTTGATAATCCCTTACTTCTCTCCTCAAGTAAGGGATTTTGTTTTTATTTCAGAGGTCTTAAAAAGATTCAGCACAGTCAATAGTCAACATCATTGCCATTTCACTGAAGCAGTGACAAGCATAGAATATCAACAATTGTGCACATACACAGACAAGCACAGGACCCCGAGGGTCCTATTTTGAAGAAGATTTTTTCTCACGTTTTATTGACGCTGTGTCACATTCTGAACTTGAGTAGAGAAAAATGTCCTCATAAATAGATTCAGCTTCAGTATCATTTTATTAAATTAATTATATTTCACCCTATATCTGTAATATACAGGGTGTCCCAAAAAAATGTATACACACCTTAAATAATTGTAAATTTGTTATTCTTTGTAAGCCTAGTACTTATTCTATCGTTCTCTTTTGCCGAACCACTATGTGTATACATTTTTTTGGGACACCCTGTGTGTATGTATATATATATATATATATATATATATATATACACACACACACACACACACACACACACACACACACACCTTATTCAAAGCGTTTGTGTGGTGTGTATATTTGAGTGTAATCTATATTTTGTGTGTGATCAAGGTATTTCAGCTGTCATAGTATATCAAGGACTACACAATCCAATGTGATGTCTTTTTTGTTAAGGTAAGAAGGCTGGGACTTGGGGTGGATTTGGTAGCTGTAGCTGGTGAAACAACAGTAAAGACTCCTTCATTTGTTTGATGCAAGTAGTAGAAAACCGT